>NC_045743.1:15305000-15646250 GCF_008692095.1 Etheostoma spectabile | reverse complement strand
TTTTTTTATAGTGTGTGATCATTCATCTATTAAGGTTTTATTTGCTAGTAAAAAGTCATCATCTAGGACAACTTCTGTGTTGTATAACCTCCTCCCTCTGTCTGTCTTATTGTAATGTCATTTTACATCCACGGGATGTCTCCAAAGACTACATAATCTCAAAAGCGGCATGGTTCTACCTCTCTTTCGCCCCTGCTCTGTGAGATGGTATAGGTTCACCTTTCAGTAGAATATGTTAATATGTTCTGATCTTTCACAAATAATACAACTTAACTTATTGCTCAAAACGGCAGATCCAGTAGCCATCAAATCTAAGATGAATAAAGCAAATTTGATAAATATTTGTAGTTTACTATGCAACTCCTTATTTTGCTGTGGATCATCTGGTGCAACAAGGACCTGTTGCCCCGTTGTGCTGACTTGATGCCGGTCTGCATCACGGTCCAAATACTACAGGTTACGCAGTATATGGGATTGTGCTTTGTACAATTCCAATTCCCACTGAGGGTTGAATATCTACAGGGAGGCTGGGACTCCTCCTTCCTTTCCCAGCCTGCAGAGTGGTGGGAACCGGGTACTGGGCAGCCCAAAATGGTATGCTATTTTTACCACTCTGTGCTCAATCTGAGGGCTGCTCCCTGGAGACCTGTTGCCGGCAGCTCTCCCCAAGCCGCGGAATTTAACCCTAGGACAGCTCTCCCCCATATGTGATGGAAAACATCTGGCCAGCTGCTTGAGTACAAGGACTGGCCGCTCAGCATCAATGCAAGTAAGCCCCATAAGACTTTTCAGTCCCGGCCCAACCCCTTATTGATACTGCTAATAAATAGCAATCAAGGCCCTAACAGGAATGTGAGATTCAATACTTTGACGGCTGATTTCGACTGTTGGCTACACACCGAGCGCTCCATGAAAAACTCCATTCAGTATTGATTTAGGGTCACAAGTGTCATTTGTGGGTAGGTTTGGATGATGAATAGCAATGCTGGAATAAATATAAAAATAATAAATAAGTGGCACAAAATCCCACAATAACATTTATTACAGAACCGTTTAATTTAAAAAAAAGATTACTTGTAAATGTTACACTGAGTTCTATTGAAACATTTCCATGTGTCTTTCAGCACAGGTTAACATTAGGCACACAAGAATGCAAGACATCATTTTTGCAGCTCCATTAATTGTTCAAATAAGAAACAGAGAAGAAGGAGAGGGGGAGAAAGGTGTCACCTTAGCAGAACTGCATTCAAACTGTGCAGTGCCAAGGAAGAACAATACATCAAAAATGGGCGTTCAGCTCCATCGTTCCATCGCCAGGGACAGCAATAACTTATTTCTCAAGTCCCTGTCGTGGTGTGTGTGTGTGTGTGTGTGTGTGTGTGGTGTGTGTGTGTGTTTAAAAAAATACAAAACAATTTACAAACCCAGGTACCCTGGATCGCAAAACATGACTAGATCAAGTTTGGCTGTGTTATTCCCTCACACGTCACCAGAGAAACATCTGGTTGACTTAGAAATCAACGGTACAAAACCCACTACCAGTACATCCAAATAAAGATTATAATCAACATCTGAAGATATAGCACTTCATTGCTTCTTTGACAATCAAATTTGGTTTGCGTGTAAATGCGTGTACATGTGCGTACTAAAAAGGTGGAACGAGTTTGATTTCTTCAGATACATCAAGCATCTATTGTCATGTGTGTTTAATATTTAGTCTTTCCCCAAAATACACATTAGGTCAGAGTGGGTCAAGCACCACAATTACTCAAGCTGCATTGGCGAGAACGGCTATTTCACAAGCACTGCAATTAAAATTAGGATACTAAAGAAACCCTTTGTCCATACCAGGGCTTTAAGCCTGCAGAGCCTATGTACAGCTTATATGGTACAGTGAGGGCGACTGCTATAGGTTCTCACCATGGTTTTGTTGGGAAGAATAGAAGCATTTTATTTATTGCACACAAAAGAAAAAGATCAATATCAAGGGTTTCGCTTTGCACCAGAGAGCGCTTTGAATCTGGTGAAGACATTGTGGAAGTACCTTTCCCTTCTCGTGGTTAGGTACTTTTCCTTCCACTGGGATGTCTGTTCTGCCTTTGTCAGTATCTTTAAATAGTGTCCCTCAAAAAGCGAGAGGCTCTCTTTGGGTCATATATGACGTTCTAAGAGTTAAGGATATGAATTAAGTCTACTCTTTGCAGATGAATTAAAGCTGGGAAATGATCAAGTAAAAACGAAGTTGATCACGTGTAGTGCTGACAAACCGTACAAGAAAACTGCCACCACAGGTTGATAAGATCACCTATTTAAACATTTTTTTTTTGGCAATGACGTTGTTAAGAACAGGGTCCATCACCTACGTGGATTTTCTGTTTGTATTTGTCCACTGACACGCAACAAGTCACGTGACCTGTTCATGGCACATACAGGAAGATACAAAAAAGTGTTTTTTACAATTATCTAGCAAATTACATTAGACTCAACTGCCCACTGTTCTTTGTTTCAGAATATTATATATATATATATTCATCAAATAAAACAATCAAATTATTTTTCAGCTCATCCTCTTTTGGTTACACCAAGGTGAAAACAAGTGCAGTATTTAAGTTCTTCAGAGAAACTAAATCCGACAGGCAGATCCCAATGGTTCCCAGTTCATCTCTAGTGTGAATCGGTCTGCTGAAAGCCAAAGGCGCTTAAAAACAAAATGGATGAGTCCAGGCCTGTTGAGGCTGGAGCTGGTCACAAAAGTTCTCATGACATTTTCTCTGATATCAACAATCATCATCAACATAGCCACTGGTATACGTAAGTCTCTTGTGCGCCACCAAGATCTTATTTTATTTTTTTCCTTCCTTTCTCTTCCATCTTCAACTCTTTATCCCAGTTTTACAAAACACCAGTGGAATTGTTTTTGTTTTTTTTGTTTTTTAAAAACAAAACTTCTGTGGCGTGCAACCCAAATAAGGGCTTTCTTCGCCCCCCCCCAAAAAAAATATAATAAAATAAGGTGGCACATGGTTACAACTATAGTGGTGCAATAGTAAATCTGATAGGAAGAGACTGAAGGGAAAACAACACAAGCTGAATAACTGCACTGTTTCTGGGCTCGGGGTGGGCACCGGTGATGGTTCTTGAGACCAGAGGATTGGGAGTGGGTGGTGTTTTCGGTGTTTAACCGTCCCCCGATCTGGCCCTGGGAGCTGCACTATGCTGTTGTGGGCACCGACACCTCCAGCAGGCGGTTGTTCTTGCGCTTGCACGACACGCTGTTGCCGTTCTTGGGGGCTCCCTGGATGAATTTCACGCACACTTTGTCATGCTTGAACTGCACAAGGAACCTGCCACACAGAAACATTAGCCATGTCATAAAACATCATCATCATCATCATCATCATCATACGGGCAGAAGGCCGATCACATCCTTTGACCAGAATGACGGGGTTTGACTCTGCAGGCTCTTACTCGTCTGAGATGTCGACGTTGAGCTGCTCGCTGTCTGCAGCCGTGGCCCCGGTGCGGTGCAGTTTGGTGATGATCTCGATCAGATGTTCGCTGCTGAGTAAGAAGTCTCCTTTGACGGCTGAGGCCGACCCCTGAAGCAAAATGATACAATGACATTTGCATTAGAAAACCTCAGAAAGTTCAGTCCCCTGTAATCAAATACTTTGATGATTTGATGTGTTGATTGGAACAATTCTTCTTTTTGTGTGATCATTTTTGGGTCATTTTAGGCCTTTATTTGTCAAGGACAGTTGAAGACATGAAGGGGGACGAGAGAGGGGGTACTGACATAGAGCAAAGGGCCGCAGGTCCGAGTTGAACGCTGCGTCGAGGAGTAAACCTCTATATATGAGCGCCTGCGCTACCAGGTGAGCTACCCACAATTGTTCTTTTTTTATCATAAATTCTTCTTTTACTTTCTTCTCGTACCTTTTGTTTTATGTTTTGCTTAAATGTAATGCACAACCATCTTGGTTTCTTATTTTGTGTTTGCCTGCGTGGGTATAAGTTGCATTTTGTCAGTTGGTTAAGATGAAAAACACAACTTTGTAAAACGTGTATTAGTTGCGTTTCTCACCAATATTGGACAAAAAAAAAAGAAAAGTTTTGAATCATTACTTTAAAATCAGTACTGGCTGAAGCATGAGATCTCCAAGCAGTATTAACCAAACAACACGAGTGACTGCCGTTTGTCCACTTTAGTGTTTCAGTAGGGATAGTTCGACGTTTTGGGAAATCTTCTTACTTGCATTCTTGCTGAGAGAGAGAGAGATCAATACTGAATCATACCTGAACTGAAACCACATGTCACAACAACTCTCTTTCCACAACAAGTCACCTCTTTGAGTCTGAGAGCAAAGAAGCCGTCGCTCTGTGTGCTGACCGACACGCTGGCGAGGTCTGGCAGGGGAACGCTGGCCTTCACCTGGCCGGTCTTCTGGTCGGCCAGGACCACGCTCTTCTTAGTCAGCAGGAAGATTCGAGCGGTACCCTGCGAACCGGAGCAGGAATTGTCTGTCACACTAACATTGTGCTAGGGCAAAAGCAGTTGCACAGACCTAAATGTCTTTTTAGGTGCCTATCTGAGCTTAAAACTGGGACAGGGTTAGGAGTAAAAACGTAATGCACGCGTTACCTACTGGAGCAAAAAAGAAAAGAAAAAAAGAAAGCCAGTTGTTAAGATGTCTAAAAACATCAGATTGCTGCAGAGAGTGCAGCGTGGCTGAAACACCAATCAAAACAACTTAGTAGTTTTTTGCTCCGTGGGAGCTACACAGCAAGGTCCCCATGTAATTGCAGTTTGTATTTTTGGACTTTTACAATCCATTTAGCTTTGTATCGGAGCTGGAAATGTAACTAAAAGGCAGTGTGAGTGATCTTTCTTACCTTGCCATTGGCCCTGTTGATCTTGTTGACCACATCAGCCAGCAAGACCTTCTCATCCACAGCGCTGTTGAGTTTCTGATATTTGGGGTTCTTGCTTATCTCCAGGTAGTCTCCTTTGAAGGGCTGGCTCACGCTGCGACAGACATTCACATTGTTTATGCCACATGAGAGGTCAAATGCATTCGTTTCCGTGAAATTGAGGGATTCGCTAATCATCTCAGTTATCTAGATTTTTTTAAATACTTATACAGGGGTGGTAGAATTAATCATTGCATCCATGCGATGCAGATGTTGATGACTCTGCATCAATGCAGTGACAGATAGGGGTGGGAGAAAAAAAAAAAATCAATACAGCATGTTATCGTGATATTTTCAATGGCAATACTGTATCGATACACAGGCGCCAAACATTAATCTTTTATTATATATGTGTTGGTCAGAAAATTGAAGTGATATGAACAAAAAGAGAAATGTATCTTTTTAGATAAAACAGATATTGACAAAGTTTCCTTTTGGGGAGGTCATTTGAAACTGAAAAATTAGAAGCTGTAAAAAAAAGTTATAAATTGCAATATATCGTATTGTGGCAGAAGTATCACGATGATATTGTATCGGGAGGGGTCTGGTGATAGACCATAATCGATTATTGCCTACTGACGTTACTTGTCAATTTTCCAGTGTGTTTTTTTTTTTTTTTTTTTTTTTGCCTTGTCTGTTGCCTGCTGTGTTCAGGAAGAGTCTTTTATAAGAGTGTGTAGCAATATATAATAATATTGAGGAGGTGACGCATCTGGATATTGAATCATTGGACCAGTGAAGATTCACACCCCTACTATACCGTGACACAAAGCACTCTGTCCCAGTTAATTTCAGGTACCTGCTCGGGTAGAGAGCCTTCTTATCCTTGAAGATCTCACTGGCCTCCAACTTCTCCTCATACACCGCCTTTTTCTCCTCTGTGAATTGGCTCCTGTATTTCTTGCACTGAACACACAAGCACACACATACAGCAACCGCAGTTCAATATGGGATCTTTAATTATTTATTAAAATATATTTCCATTGCCAATGGTTTCGATTTTCCGGGAGTGTGTTCGATGAATCTTGTGACGCATTGTTTATGTTCATTCTATGTGTACATTTGATCAATAACTGGGCGGATTAATGCCTCAGGTGTTTGTGCTTAGACACTTTTTGGATTGGCTGTTACAGACTGTGGCTCCGATGTGAGGATTTTATTTTACATTGTGAGTTAACGCTTGACTGAAGTCAGTGACCATAATGCCCGTCTACCAGGTGTGTTACACAATATTCAAATCACTGAATGTGGGTGAATGGGACAGACAGAGGAGAGTGGCTCTGGTTATTTGTGACCGACCCTCCAGAGATGGAAGATTCTCGGCAGCTCTCTGTGGACTCCATCCAGGAAGCGGTAAGGCCTGGCTGGCCAGCTCTTGTCTATGGGTGACATGGAGGGCATGGTGCTCTTCAGGCCCAGGAAGTATTTTTGCATCTGGAGAGACGGAAATAAAAGCAAGTGAATGACATTCTAGCGAATCTTTGATGAAAAAAACTCAGGAGCACAATTCAGTTTTTAACTCATTTATTTACTTACAATTCTCTGGATGGTGAAGTCATAGATCTTCTTCCCTGCATTCGCCCTGAAGAACTTTCTGTACTCTCTGCGGACCTTTTATAGCAATAAAGGAAAGCATGAACAAACTGTCAATCATTGTTTTCCAGCCATTAGTCAGATGAGAAGCAGGAAAGACAAGGAGTACACTGATAGCAGGATGGCAGTATAGACAAATGGCACACTAGAACAACAGCAAAAAGGTTAGTCACAAACAATGTAACAACACCTGGAACAAAGTCAACTCCAAATTGCTGGAATTCATTAAAATAACAATGACAAATAATTTCTGAGAAGTCAATGATGGTTATGACAAATGGCCTTCACGCTGACCTTAACTGCACAAATTGAGTTGTTGACAGATGCATTGTGCATTGCTCGGCACAGGGCGTTCAATTAACACAAAGTACATTAGTAACACAATGGAACGACAGTTGTTCTGGTAAAACCAGAGAGACAGGTAACATAAGCGCCAGAAACAAGGGCACAAACACACACACACACACACACAAGTGAAACAAATACTGTTGGATAGACAACATGGTGCTTTTTTATATCAGGTTAGTTACACAGATGCAAAGGAAGCAGACAGAGGGGGACGTTTAGAAAAGAAGAGATCAGAAAGAGAGACAGACTCTGGCCATGTCAGTCAGGCTCTGTTGGTTTAAATCTTCTGTATTAAAAAAGAAAAAGAAAAATATGAATAATATTTCTCTCCAATGTATATAAAATTCTGGATTTGTGGGAGGAGGTTAACCTTAAAGTACATTTGTTACATCTTTGCATACTACTTCCTACCAAAGAAATTGTTCGACTGAAACCTGTTGATGTGAGGGGGTGACGATTATGTTGAGTAACCAGCGCTTGGTTTTCATCGTTTCTAATGTAACTTTTCAAAGCTTTGAGCGCCTCAAATAAAACTCGAAACCTTAATCACGAGAAATCTGCATGGCTAGAAACCGCTGGGGTAAACTGGAAATGTTTTTTTGATTTTGGTGGACTACACCTTTAAGATGAGGTGACATTGTGTTCACACAGGTGACGCAGGGCGACTGCAAGTCCCACAAGACTGCACTGCAGCGAGAGATGAGATTTCCATATAGGAGAAAAAACATTTGCTGTTATTACACCAAATATGACAAATCAGCGGTTGCCCAAGTAATTAATGTAGAACATGTTGCAGTGGTTTATCATATATTTGATTTTTTTGGTCATTTTAGTTGACTATGCATAAAACCAAATGTTTCCTTGTTTTGATTGTGGGAATTGCAAACAAAAGATGATTTGATATTCTTTATCAGCCAATAATCATGTGTAACTACGCATGTTCCACTGTGCTTAACCTTGACCTTTGCGTCGAAAGCACAGTCTAAAGCAATGCCGGTATGGGTAAAGTGTGAGGACAGCACTAGGCAGACACTGGCTTCCTGTGCAAGTGTGCATATAGCAGATGGTTTAGGAGGATGAAGAGGGTCAGGGGTGATGGGTGGGTGGCAGACTTTGGTCATGGCTGCGCTGTGGGGCTGGTAGGTACCTTGAGTCCCTGCCAGTAGGCCCAAATCACAGCGACAGCATGCTTACGCCTGGCCTCTTCCTTCAGTGTCCTCAGCTCCCTGCGAGCCTGTTCAGGAGGGGCGGGAAGAGATGGAGAGCGAGAAAAAAAATGAAGCGAAAGAAGATGAGAGGACGAAGAGGGAGACACCGTTTTGCCTGAACACACACACACACACACACGCACACTGTGACCAGTGAGAGACTATAAAAAGTAAGTCTTTACTGCTCCAGACTCCAGAAACAAAAACGGCACACATTTTTCAGGGAAACTTCTGGAATGGAAACAGACTTTTAGTGCAACTTTGAGAGCAACAGGTGAAGAGCAAAAGTCACAACTCATGCAGCAGAGGTCACCTCAAAGGATCCAAACACTTCCATCTAAAAAAAGACAAACGGTGCTGTGATGCAAAGAGTAAGCATGCATTAACTACACAAGAAAGGAAGTATTCATGCAGAGAGCAGGCAACGTGCACTGGTGAAGCATGGGCCTCGGAGGAAGAAGCTGAAAACACACCCAAAACATGACCTCATCATGTTTGAGAGGGCGGAGGCTAAACTGCCTTACATCACATATGAAATGTTTAGATTGGGTTTAGCGGAATGATGGGTATGTTGAGTTTTTTTTGTTTTGTTTTTTTTTCCTTCGAGGGTGGATGGGTTGGATGGAGGCGGCAAGTCACGGCAAGTCAAGTCAAGTCAAGAGGCTTCCCAAATACCTTGGTGCCCTGCCAGCCGGCCCAAATGACCGATACGGCATGTCTATTCCTCGCATCCTCCTTCAGCTGACGCAGCTCTCTCCGGGCCTGATGAAAAGCGGTGGCAGTTGCAGGAAGGGTGGGAGGAGTGGGGGGGTTAATGTCAGTGACATTCAAAACTTAATGGTCCCAAGAGAGGTACTGAGTAGGTGTGAAAAAGCATTGGCGAAAGACAACAAAGGATGTCAAGAGATGGGACAAGGGGGTGGTTAACATCAACATGGCAGCGACTTTTTCAGTGGTGCTCGCGTTCTGGGACTCTGCAAACCCCATGCTTAAGAGGAAAGGAAGAATTTTCATTACATTATCTAGAGCTTCATAAAAGAGGCGCAGCAAAAAGAAGCCTTGATTATGTTTGCTAAGAACAAAGTTTGCATACAACACAGAATAATCTTTAACAGCATCTATGAGTCAGAAATCAGTCATCAGCAGGCTGCAAGACCTGGAAATAAAATTTGAATTATTGACAACCAAGGCTATGTCAAACGATAACGCCGTTAAATAAATGCTGATAAGATGTTGTACTTGCAGACTACAAAGTCTGCACAGTGGCTTTGATTAAACACAGCCACAGAGGCTTTATAAAGTGGCAACACATGAGCCATAATGACATAATTCCATGCTTATGTATTTTTCTGTCAGTTTATCAGCATATTAGAAAGCGCCGCCTCAGCGTGAGCCAGAGTAAATAACACAGTAAAAAAAAAGATTACAAAAGAGGACGGACACATTTAAAAAAACGTTACATTGGATAGAAACCAGATCGAAGACACGCAGATCTGAAACATAACGTAACAAAGGATCTGAGATGCAGTTAGGGCTGGGCGAAATATTATCATAATAATATCATTATATAGTATTTGTATTTTACCAAATACCTCGATATCGATACCGCAACGATATTGTAGTTTAATATGTGTGTAAATATTGGTAAATATTTACGCACATATTTTTGATAAATAATCATCAGCAATGAGGATATAATGACAAAGTGGATAAAAGGCAAATAATAGAATAGTTAAAACAGTCTGGTAAGTTCAGAAAATGACATCACTTTACTGTAATGCAGCCTGGAAAAGACACCAGTTATGCCATATTGTGATATTTTTCCAACAATTTTACCAACACTGAAAACATAGGAACTATGACGATCCGACGTGGAACAGCTACAAAACAGAAAACGGGACAAACAACAGTGAGGCACATTAATCTGGCCAGTGGGCAACGGAGGGGCGGGGGTCGATGTTCAATCGGAGGGGCCGCTACTGTATGAGGCTGTTTTCACAGTGGGGATGGGACGGGACGGGACACGGTGAACACGGATGACAAGACAGCTGGGACAGAGACACATTCCGGCTGGGTGGAAATACCTTGGTTCCCTGCCAATATGCCCAAATTACTGTCACGGCTTGTTTATTCCGCGCTTCTTGTTTTAGACGCCTCAGCTCCATCCGAGCCTGGTGGGACGTGGTGGGCGTAAGGTAAAGGCAGGTTTTGAGGAAGAGTGAGAAGAAAAAGAATCAAGAAAAGGAGGGGAGGGGGAGATGGGGAGGGGGAGATGGGGAGAAAAAGAGAAGTGGCAGTTGTGTGATCAGCAAAAAATTAAATAAAAGAAGAAGCAGGATCAAAAGGGAAACAGCAGCAATGACATCAAGGATAGCTTTGTTAAAGAACAGAACGTTGTGTAAAACTGTTGGGCGATTTGGCAGCAACACTGCATGAGATTTAAAAACGAAAAGCCTGTATCAAAGTCAGGCTGATGCTGTGCTGAGGTAAAAACTTCCCTCTCAGTACCTGGGTGCCGTGCCAGAAGGCCGAGATGGTGGTCACTGCCTCCTCACACCTCTTCTGATACTTCAGCTCTCTCAGGAGTTTGCGGGCCTGATGGCAAATTTACATTCAATTCAATTGTTTTATAGTATCAAAACTATAGAGTTCTCTCAAGACACATTACATTTAGAGTAGGTCTTGACCACACACTATAATTTAAAAAGACCCCCCCCAAGAGCAAGCAATTGGTGCAAAAGTGGCGAGGAATAACGTCCTTTATGGCAGAAACCTCCGTCAAACCCAGGCTCTTGGTGGACCCACATCTGCCGGTGCCGGTTGGGGGTAAGTAAACAAGCGGACATTGTTTCCCCGTCATGATTTCTGCATGCTACATGTTTATTATGAACGTAGGGAATTCTTAGGAAGGTGCACGCACCTGCCATCCTCTGGTGTAGGACTGCACCACAGTGGTGGCACTCTTGATCTTCTGGTATTTCTTTTCTTGCTGTGAAAAAAAAAAAAAAAAAAAGACATAAAACCCCCATACAGAATAAACTACACTTCAGGCATCAATGCCGTCTGTCAATCGGTTTAGTTTTGCTTTTGTGACATTGCATTCCCTCTTCAAGAGCCTCACCGCATATCGCCGGTACCACGCCGCCACCACTATCTGACTCTTTTTCAGCAGCAGGAAGTGGCTGCGGCACTTCCAGCCACGGTAGATCTTCTGAATGAGTGTGGCCAGGTCTTGCAGGCATTGCCTCCTCCTCTCCTCCAGGAAGAAGAGCTGCGGGGAAGAGTAGGAAGGTAACTGCATGAGGCAGCAGGAAAGCACCCTAACTTACAGAGTCCTGTCTGTTGTTAAAGTTGGCAGGTATCACATCTTTTGCCAAGTGAAGTGTCTTTTTAATCCCTGCAATAAGGTCATAGGGAAAGCAAAGATATGAAAAAGGAAAACTTCTCCATCTAGGAGATCAATGAAAATGTTTTTTTTTATCTCAGCAAATAGTGATTCAGCGATATCAGGTACAAAGTCCAATCTATCCGCTGGTGGTGAGTACAACATTTTATTATCCTGCTGCCACCCATCGCAATGTGTTTCATCTGCAGGGAGGCCATCTTGGGTCTGTAGTAACGCTACGTCTTACTCCAGATTTCTACATATGGTGACAGCAATCAGCGTGAGACCTCTCTCATTACTTTAGAAACTCAAAACCAATAAAAATGGCATCAATGCCAAAGTATACAGAAATACAAGTACTGAATTTTGACAATATATTTTTGTTTTTGTTTTTAAATTTAATAAAAATTGTTTTACTTGTTTGGCGCGGAGTCTAAACACATTAAACAGATAAATAATGGCTCAACCACAACAAGAAGAGTAGCTAACCAGAACAGTAGAGTCCCAATGTGCAGAATAAATTTTGGTCAAGCCTCCAGGTCAGTAAAAAGGTCTGTACTCCTTTATCCACTAAACATCTTGCTGTGATAATGTCATGTCATAGGTGTTGTCCCCGATAATTACACAATAAAACAAATGCAATTAAAATAGGAGGCGTGGCTGCATTGGATTATCAGCCAAAAGATATAATGTCTGGAAACGCGGATTCAAGGCAGATAAATTGATCAGATAGAAAAAAAGCAATTATAGAAGAAGAAAAATTCTCCCACTATGAGATCATGTTATTCCAAGCTTTGTTGGGTTTTTGTTTTACTGGGTGGGGAGAACGTCCATTCAAACGCTGCAGGCTTGAGCAGCTGAGGAGCCTGAGTAAAGAAGCTCATTTCCCATGTTAGATGGGGTGGTTAAGTGAAACCATGTGTTTTTTTTTTTTTTCCTTCTTCTGGTGGTTGCATGCCAATTGCTGAAGCGGGGGGCTCAGAGAGCAGCCCACCCTGCTTCACAAACATCTTACTGTGAGAAAACAGTGGCAGCTGAGCACACTGGAACTAGACATTCAAACACAGCTTGATCTAACGGAGTACACAGCAGATGTCAAAACATACACAACATATATCAAAAAAGGGAAGCAGAGCTGCTTTCATTGGTTTTCTACCGTTCTTGGGTTCCTGATGAAGATCTTGGAGCGTCCGAAGGAGAACTCTTCTGCTGGGACCGGGAGGTCGGCCATCAGCACTTCCACTCCTTCCCTGTGAGAAGCCACAAAGGGTCAGATGGGCCATCCATGGCCATACTAGACTTTATAAGTGGCCATAAACAACATGTAAAGAAGTAGTGAGGATATTTTGGACACAAGAGAGAACAGAAGAGGGCAGCACTGAGGATGTAGAGTTTGACAAACAGACAGAATTAATGATTAGAAAAGGAGAATGAAAGAAATCCAGAGAAACATGTGGAGGGAGGAAATAAAAGGAAACCACACAAAGCACTGAGGGATGGCTGAACAACGAGATACCAACGTGTGGTACAGCAGATAGGAATCAGTGCTTTTATCAGAGGATGAAACACGCAAGCCTTGCCGATACGGAGCAGAGACAGATAAGGCTGAAAGGTCTCAACATGCTGTGGAACAGGAACGGTTCATTTCTTCGGAACAACTGGTCCGGTATGTGACAAGATTGCGGATAGTTTCTGAGAGGAGAGTGAGCAAATACCTGAAACTGTGTTTGGGTGTACTGTATGTAATAATTAAGTTGGACATTAACACATCATTTAAAGTGCTAAGATTATGTTCATGATCGTATTTAGAGGTTGCACCAAAATAGGTTTATGTGGTTTCATTTTAAAAACAAAAGCCCATATTTTTTGTCGTACTGCACATTGCTGCAGCTCCTCGTTTCACCCTGTGTGTTGAGCTCTATGTTTTAGCTAAAGAGTGAGACATCACCCTTCTGCACGATCTCTGTTGGGAGTCGCACATGTGCAGTACCTCGGTAAGGACTATTAGCCAGTCAGAAGCAGAGGGTAAGGGCGTGCCATGCTAGCAGCTAAGTGAGCATTATAACATGTGTTACAAAGTGATGCACATTCGTCACGGAAGTAAAGGCTGGACTACAATAGAGCGGTTTTCTTACAATCTTTCCTCTGGAAGATGGTAAGTCCTTTTGGGGTTGGACTTTGGGCTTTTGTAAAGTTCAACTGATTACACCCCACTCCCCCTTTTCCTCTGCTCCCCCCCGCTACCCCACAATTAGTCACTGAATCAGAATAACTACCACCATTACCTGGCAGGACCTCTCCAATGGGGCCAGGTCCGCTTGCAGAGCATTTTGTAGCGTTCCAGGCACGGCTCGTAGGCCTGGCGGAAGGCGTAGCCCGCTCTCCTCACACGGACGTTCTCCATCAGGCCCAGGTAGCGGACCTGATGGCAGACCAGAGAGTCGGTGAAGATGTGGGAGGCCTTCTTGTCATTGGGCTTGATGCACCTGAGAAGCAAAGAAAGAGGCAGATACACTGATTGTCTATGGAAGAACATTTACCGGAATAGATTGTAGAGATACATAGTTGAAATTTTAATATTAGGTCACAATAATTCAAGACACACACCCACACCCACCCCCAACCCCACCCACGACTTTACCGGATGTAGTTTGGGTTCTTGGTCTGCAGGTTTTTCATCAGCGTCCCCACTGATGCTCTGAACTGGAACCCAGCAGTCGGTGGTCTCTTCAGGTTGACTTTGGCAGGATTGCCCTCAGGGAACAGCTGTTTGATTAAACTGTGGTTGGCCTTGTACATCGCCTGCGACAGGTCCCGGTATAACAGGTCGTTGTTCTTGTCTACAAAGCCCTCTACACGGTACAACACCTTGATGTGGAAAAAATGAAGAAAAAAAAAAAGAAATCTGAAATTACAATGTTTTCTTATCATCATGCAAAGAAGCACACTTGAACAAAAACTCAACTTGCTACTTTAAGTTTGTAATACTGCTGAGTGCAGGTCAAGAATTTAATTGTCTGACCAGATGCATAAATTCACAATTTTACAGTACTACCTATATCTCCTCAGTGTTTTTTTTTATTCCCTTTACAGTGCTCCGCTACTACTTATTCCTTGTTACTATGTACACAGACCAATGCCCCGTACCTTGCCGGCGTAGTGCTGGATGCGGAAGCAGTTGTGTGGCAGGCTGTGGTCGGTAAGGAACTTTGAGTTCTTGCTGAGGCGGCTCTCAAAGTGCTGGTGTTCAGCGCAGATGGTGTTCAGTTTGTCCAGGAAGGTCTCGTCCGTGACTGTGCCCGGCCTCAGGCACTCCTCGTCCAGCATGGCCAAGATGCCATTTTGGTGCTGCACATAGCAAGGCGGGTATCAAACAGGTACAAGTGTTCAATACTTGAGCATCACATTGAATCATTGATATACATTATTGATACATGTTGAATTATTCTTTGTTACTTGTCTCTAGCCATTGTTTTTTTCGCTGTATGCAAAAACACCCGCGGAAAGTGCTACAAGAGCAGTTGGATGGGAATGTGGCGTCACGCTTCAACGGTTTGTGTGGTCTCTGATAACTGGGGGACTTACATTCTCAATGAGGTCACAGATAATAGCATTGTTGAAATATTCAATGTTGGTCCACTCGATGCCCTGTAACAAAAGAAATGACAGTCAAAGGGGACAATGTTTTTTTTTTTCCTATCTTGAGCTAACAAGACATATTTTCCACATCACCAAGACTCTCACCAACCGAGAGGTTCATGAACTTGCCTGCATCTAGGCACAACACTGACCCCTAGTCAAGTAAAGGACAGTCACCTAATCACAGTCAAACAGCCCTCAACAAGTACTCAACTTCTCACTGTAGAGATCTAAAGATGGATGTGTTATTTGTTTCTTTATTAATGTTTATGTATGCACCAACAACCAAGGCAAGTTTATCAGACAGAACTGACGGTACTGATGCAGCAACAACCAAGCCCAAAAAGACCCAGTGTGCCTGCCTTGCAATTTTATCAAACCTCAACTATTTGTTGATGCTGAACACAGCTGATGCCTAGTAGCCACAATGGATGGCAGTCTCAACCAGAGTTGTTCATTAGCAGGTCATTTTCATGCGTATACTCTTGTCTCCTCTCCGTTTGGGACATCCTTTCTTTGTTCTACACAGACATAATCTCCTCCAGGCCATGGTAACTCTTGCGCCTCTATTTCTGTTCATATTGTTCAGGAAATGTGTCATTTGAATTCAACAATGCTGGACACAGGATGAAAAAGAAAACGTCTTCACAGATTCTAAAGACGAATCAGTGCTGGACTAGTGGTGGGAAGGAGGAAAAAAAAACAAAAACAACAACAACAACCACAACAACAACACCACCACCACCACTGTCCCCAGTCTGTTAATTGTGGGCTGAATGACTGGAGAACATGAATGTATGATTTTTTAATGTGTCTCGAGCTCTAATCTCAAATCTCATACGTTTTACGTTGTTATAAACTGAGGTTATACTCAGTCTAGACACATTTATATCACTAGCACTTAGCATTTACATGGGGAAGTTGGGCCTAATGAGAAGAAATGTCCCGGTAATACTAAATTGGCGAGGCCCCATTAGAGTTACAAATATTATTCCTTATTTAGGCATTCTTTGATCACAAAACTTCAGTGCCGTTTGGGTTATTAAATCAGTCTAAATGATGCTACATCCATCTTCATTGCCATATTTGTCCTTGCTGTGTTACATTCACTAGGCCTTCTCTCCTGCTCTGGCTCTTCCCATCATCTGAGTAAGGACAGAGCGAAGAGGCTTACTGGAGAAAGGGAAAAACATTCTCCATCTTACACTCTAAAAAAGGCCACTTTCCCTTAAAAAAAAACACACCGTGGCAACATCTCATTCACAGCTGCTAATGGGGTTGGGAACGTAGCTAAGGCTGACGTAAGCAAAAGTGACAGATATTTCGAGGGACAGTTGGTTGGGGGTTGGGGGTGGGAGAGCGCAGAAATGGGTGTGGCTTAAACGGGTGACTGGTCAAATCTGATTGGTGGTCCTCCCTCCTTCCTCAAGCGCTGTGGTATTTTCCCATGCAGTATACTGGATTGAGGCCAGGAGTGGAATATCATTGCTGGTGGTGTGTTAGTGGGGAAGGGGTGTGGGGGGTCACCACTGCAGCACTCAGCATACATAGGGCTCTGAAAACAAAGTGAGCGTAAAAGGCCCACGACGGGGGAGTGTTTACTCTCACTGGAGTGAAGGATCACTTCCGTCCCCGGGACTCCACAGAGGGGGGAAGGGGAACGAACGAACCCATGAGCGTGATGGACGACGATGGAGATATAAGGGCAAGAATGCTGATTTTAGAGGTTCAACAGATGAGTGACAGGACCGGGTTGGGCTCACGCTCCAGGGGGATTGTCAACACAACAAATTCAGTAGCGACATGTTGAATGATGCAGACGTTCAGTTGCAGGTGAGAGAGCGTTTCCAGGGCTATGGAATAGGCTCCGTGGGTAATTTATCCAATTGTCCACTACCAGTCCACTCTTGAGTACATGGAATTTGTGTGTGTTGCATGTGTGAACGGCGAGTATACAAGCGTACCTCTCTGACGTACTCTTCCTGCTCCTCACGCAGGGTCAGCTCGATGAAGATCTGCTGCAGCTTCTCGTTGCAGTAGTTGATTATGAACTGCTCAAAGCTGTTGTCCTGTGGCAGCAGCAGAGGGAGGAAAAAACGTATTAGTACCAGCCATTGTCGATATGTAGAATCATAATGGCTTTTTTTTGTCTTTTTACTACAAAAAAGGAGAAAGCAGAACTTTTCCATATCTGTTAAATCTGTTCCAGTTTTAGAATTTATAGAACATTTCAGAGCCCTGCTCTCGTTGTTTCGGCTGTTCTTCATAAACCCCTACTCCGGCTTTATTTTTTCCATTTCCCAAAGCTCTGACTGCATTCTTTCTTCCCTGCAAACCTTCATAAGCATGGCCACTTCTTTGCCTACTTTTGTCGTTTCCATCAGTTTCCAGCAGTGTTTTATTAATGATCATACCAACGCAAACTGATGAGGAGGCTTTACATTTTTTTTTAAGAGACGGTTCAGAGAAGGTTCATGGAATTTAGATTTACTACGAAGATTTTGTGAATTTAATCTGGGGACTACATCCACAATGATGCAATCCCTGTTTCAAAACGGCAAACTCACTTGGCCAAGGCATTAGTCTAGCAAGGTGGCTGAAGTTCAATCCATTTAAGAGAAAAACCTTCCCTCATCTCATCTGCCTACAACGTCTGTTTTTTTTTGTTTGTTTTTTACTGTGGAAGCAAACTCTTACATTTTAAAAAGCAGTACATCTGATATAATACTGGCAATAATCAGCCTGAACAAACTATGACCTGCAGCCTACTCCTACCATGTCACTTTAACAACCATCCCTGGACAAACATCATCGATCTGGACGGCGAACAACTGATACCGGTATATTTTGCCGATGGCAGCTATGATAATCAACCCTTATCAGAACACGTTTCTGAAAATTGGCACAAACTTCATTAAACATTGACGGACTGTTAACGATTTAAGAGCCACGGGCATTTTTACTCCCCGCATTTCTCAATTATGACCATTGAGTGGTGAGTCATGCTTATTGGCGGATGGCCCTATTGTGTGCCGGGTTAAGTTAACATTCATTTGCTACAGAAAGGACACAACAGGGTTAGGAGCAGCGGGTTTAGTCAAAGAGCTCAGAGTGAAGGACACAGCAAGGTTTCTCTGGGACCAGGAAACAGAACACACAGCCTTAGGAGATCTGTTATTACTGTTAAGACTTAATTCCTTTTACAGAGAAACCAAAGGTTGTCTTCACTCCTAGTGAAACACACACACACACCACCACACACAACACACACACAACACACACCACACACACACACACACACCACACAACACACACACCACACACAACACACACCACACCACACACACACACACACACACACAACACACACACACACACACACACACCACACCACACCACAACACACACACCACACACACACACAACACCACACACAACCCACACCACACACACACACACCACACACACACACACACACACACACACACACACACACCACACACACACACACCACACACCACGCACGCACACGCACGCCATAGCTTGTCTATACCCGAGTGGCAGCAGACAGAAATATGACAAATTTCTGAGGTAACCCTAAAATATTTCAGCTGCAATAGAGCGGTTTAGATTGAGGAAGCCACCTTCTTATAACTATTTTGAAGGTAATGGTCCCATTTCTCAGAGGACATGTGTTATATGTCGGGGGGGGGGGGGGCAATTCAGCCGCATGGCTGTATGCTGCACACCAGGATCCCTGAAATTATCTTTAATGAGAGGAGCTGAATTAAGTGGTCTAGTGTTTAGATCACAGCATGCACAGTGGCACAGCACACAGGCCGGTGCAGGTGTTACTTACTCCATCCTGGTGACCCAGACACAACACAACAGTGAGAGAGGAGGAAGGACTTGAGAGTGAATGTGGTGAACAAGCAGGGAAATAAAAATAAAGACATGAACATATTGGGGGGAGGGGGACTGAAGGCATCAAGCAACAGGACAAGGACAGCTTATTTAAATCTCTCGTTTAGGCTATGCTGTGCACTCAAACTCTGTCATGCATGTGTTTGCATGCACATACCTGCATGCACCTTGATGCACAAATGGTTGCTCCCTATGCAATTAACATATTATACACCTACTGCTGTACTGTGCAATGTAGCTGAGGTATCAAAAGACATACTGTTTACTGTGTCACGGCTTTGCCAGTCAGTGTAACGTGTATATTATGTTTCCTTTGGTGTTTGGAGTTGCGATTTGTCTACTGGTGAAATGCTGACTTTGATGTTAAATTCCCTTGCCAAAAAAAAATAAAAAAATAAAATAAAACTATTTCACCCCTGGGAGCAATAAAGCTGAACTAATCGGATCTGAACGTGGTTTTATCAGCCCTCACTTACTGCCTCTCACAGGTACAAAACCACACATGCGAGCAGCCTGGGGCTGAATCATTTAATCCATGGATGGAATAGAAAAGTGTTTTGGTGGTCAGATCCTGTCCCTGTGGCTTAGACCAAGGAGAGCAGCATTGATCTGCCTTTTGACTTACCTCAAAGATCTCAAAGCCATAGATGTCAAGCACACCCATGACCTTGTGGCGAGCTTTAGTTTGTGCCTGCAGGGAGACAATAATGAGATTAGAAATACACTTTGTACAAATACTGTTTAATTTAATTTAACAATATTGCAAAATAAAAATGGAATAATTGATAACATCAACTGAAAGAAAAGCACTTTACATATACATACAAACAAACCACACACACACACCCACACCCACAAACTTACTTTAATGCTTTCGTTGATCCTGGTAACTAGCCAGCTAAACAGACGACTATAGAGATTTTTGGCAAGAGCGTCTCGGGCATAGTAGGCCTGTAAATAAACACATTACTGGTGGTGAAAAAAAAGAAGAAAAAAAGCACAATTTCAATTTTACTACATCTCTTCACATCCAGTCTCTGGATCTCAAAACTCTTCCTCTGCTCTAGGAAACAGTATCCACGTCATACAAACAGTCCGAGTGAACTCACTAACCTCTCAAATGTGACCTACATTTAAAATGTCCACAAGGAATAAGGCTTATCTATAATGGAGAGATTTTCATGTAGCATTGACATGGATGAGAGTCGGCAGCCAGAGGAGCAAGTCAGGGGGAAGAAATGGCCTGTTTAAGCCCTGTAAGTCTGTGTCTGTGTGTGTCTGTGTCTGTGTGTGTGTGTGTGTGTGTGTGTGTGTGTGTGTGTGTGTGTGTGTGTGTGTGTTAGTGTCAATACAAGTAGGGCAGATACACATTGGCATAACTGGTGCAAGACAGATTTGTAGCTATCCCTCTGACCTGGGCCACGTTCAGGGTGGTGGACACTTTCTCCAGCCTTGCTTCCACTGTGCGGTAGCTGAACGCTCTTTCCAGCACTGACTGTTCAATCCCCAGCAGCTCACACATCTCCTTCAAATCTGCAATAGTAAAAAAAAAGCCAGTGATTGACATGGGGAAAAAAAAAAAGAAATGATGCATTTTATCAGCAAAAGTGTCACTAAGAAGAATCATGCCACGGTCATGGAGGAAAATATGTAAATGTGATGTTTGCCTACAGAGAACACAGCTGTGGTAGCGATGACACAAACAGCTCTTGTCACGCAGAAATATAAAATTCAAATAGGTATTAGGGAAAAGACGGCTGCAGGAGCGATCAAAGCAGGCACCAGGGGGCAGTGGCTCAACGGGTGAGTCAGAAGGTTTAAAATGTAAAAACATATTCCCAATAAAAACAAAGTGAACAAATCAATAAAATTCCTCAGCTTGTCTGACATTTATCGGATCACAAACAAAACCCGGTACAGTTGTTCACGACTACAACGTGCTGTCAATTTATCGAAATAAAGTTTTTATGAAGGAGAGACTTCTTTGCTTGCCGTTTGTCGTCCGTCAAACTCACCGTTTTTGTCTTTGATGCGGCTCTCGTCGGTGCCGTTGCAGCGCGACTCTGGCTTGAACTCAATGTCGCCGAGCTTTAGCACGGCTGCCACCAGCTCCAGCACTGACTGCACCTCGTCCTCCATGAAGCCCACGATCTGCATGGCATTCTGGGGGGGGCAAAAAGGAATGAGTCACAGATCAGCTGAGGTTGTTGAACCTTAATAAGAAACACTGACTAAGGGTTACAAAAAGGGAACTAAGCTATAAATGTACTTTAATGCCACAGTGAGTACGACTTTACAAACACCAGGTCTGCTTGTCAACCAGCTCCCCATGTCCTTCTAGTCAATTCAATATTATTTATAGTACCAATTCATGACAGTTCTCTCGAGACACTTTACATAGAGTAGGTCTAGACCACATAATTTACAAGGACCCAACAGTTCTAGTAGTTCCCTACAAAGCAAGCAACAGTGGCGAGGAAAAACTCCATTTTAGGAAGAAACCCGGGACAGACCCAGGCTCTTGGTGGGCGGTGTCTGACAACCGGTTGGGTTTGTTGTAGTTCATGACATAGCAGGGCAAAACAGTGCATAGCAGGATGTAACAGGGCACTGCAGAACCATGGCGACATGGCCTCCCTGATCCAAGGTCCTTCTAACCTCTAACTCAGACAGAGGTCTCTATTTTGAGGGGCTCCAGAGTGCATTTGTTTACAAAATCCCAAATGGCAAGAAAAGAAGAGACATGCATATATCCAGAAAAAAAAAAATTTGCTCAATCTCCCTATGAAAAACAACACACTCCACAATTGTCTATTCAAATATCTGAACTGAATCCCAGTCTATCATACATGTGCTAAATAGGAAACAACGTCCTTTACTAAGCGAACAAAACAGCCAGTTAATGAAGTGCTTTAGATCATTGTGTAACCCCACGGCTTCATGGGTCTTATTTTAAGAGGCACTGAAATCTTTTTATATATTTGTTGAAATCAAACCCAATAGTTAAATACGGGGTGGGGGGGGGGGGCTCATAACTGACAAGGCCATGCGGAGGGACTCATTGTTTAGTGGGAACGTCCTCATGCGTTTCCGGTGGTGAAACACAGCTGTATGGGGAATACCATGAAAACTCCATGTGAGAGGTGATGAGAAGCAGGATGTGAAATGCAACAAGGAAACAAGTAAAGTAACGTCAGGACGGACTGCAGGGGCTCACACAGTAGCCGAGTGGAGCATGCTGGAGCACGACTGATAACAATAGAGTGTAGTAGAAAGAAAAAAAGTGTTACAGACACAACATCCCCGGTGCCACCGCCAGAAAGGATAAAGAGTAGAGCGGACAAGATGGTGCGTGCATTTTGCGCAAACCCATTGAAAAACAAAAAAGAAAAAAGGAGGAAGCAGCTGCCTGGTCTCCTGCTGCCACTGTGTTGAACCATTGTTGACATTTTGTTAAATGCTGCACATGGAATTCCCAGTTCAATCCATAAAAAACTAGGATTTCAAGTGTTAGTTCACTTTCAAGTTCAGGTCCAGTTCAAAGTTCACCTGGTTTTGCAACAGGTAGGTGTGTGTGTGAGTGTGTGTGTGTGTGTCTGTCTGTGTGTGTGTGTGTGTGTGTGGGGGGGGGGGGGGTCTGGTGTGTTTTTGTAATGCGGAAGATTTTCCGCTTTTATAGTCTGCCGACACTTTTATAACCTACGCTCTGTTAGTTAGTTCAGTCCAGGAGATAAGGAGAAATCCGACCACCTCGAACCTCTTTACAGTGGTTTGATTGATTTTCTGGGCATGATGCAAATGGAAAGTCGCTGCTGAAAACACAGTGCTGGGATAAGTGTTTTTTTTTTTTTTAACCGTTGAAGAAAAAAAAAAAAAAAAAGTAAATATAGATAGATATTTTCTATTATTTTAAAAAGGTGAGACTTTCTACCCGCCCCCAGCAGCTATTTCAGTTTACTCTTTAAAAACAAAAACTGTTTATGTCTACATTATTGCAAAGTGTAATACCATTCAGACAAATAATGTGTATACTCACTTTGACTGTCCTGAAGTTGGCCGCGTCATCCAGCCCATTGACCACGGCAGAGTCCAGGCTCAGGTAGTTGTACTTGCTGAAGTCCCGATCCAGCTTCAGCTTCTCTGCGACACACACAAAAAAATATGCTATTGAAACTACATGTGTATAAAGCTGGATAAGTCTTATTTACATTAAATGTAAATTACACAACTAACCAATGAAAAAAATTGATATTGCATTTTTATAATGACGTTATAAGCTGCATTGTGCTAGGGCCGCATAGAAAATAAAAAAAATAAAAAAAAAATCACTTGAAGGTGCAAAGGTTCAAATGTGACACCCTTAAGACAACTTTATCCAACCCTCAGGCCATTGTCGATCCGAACACAATTTCTACAGAGTGTATGCTCTTAGAGTTACGCCTGTGAACATTATTCTGGAAGATCAATTGGCCCTCTTAAAAGCCATCCTATCCTGTAGCGAAGAAAGCTATTCCTCTGGTGGGTGCATGTGTCAGATTTCATTAGTGGCTGCATTAACTACAGCTGAATCAGGCCCCTATGGTGTGTGTGTGTGTGTGTGTGTGTGTGTGTGTGTGTGTGTGTGTGTGTGTGTGTGTGTGTGTGTGTGTGTGTGTGTGTGTGCGTGCGTGTGCGTGTGCGTGCGAGCTGTAGAGTCAATGGCCGTGATGTTGTTCTCCTGTGTTTCGGACATTAAACAATGCCGTCTGTCCAACAGGAAAAGCAAATAGAGGGACCAGGTTTCACGACTGGTCTTTGTTCTCTGTGCTGTACATTCGGCAGGAAGACGGGGGGGGGGGGGGTCTTTAATGCATCAGCCATGTGTTGGGTGCAGCTGCATAGTCTGCTAGAAAATACCCACGGAAGACTTTTGCCTAAGGAATGGCATGCTGGCGTTTCCAGGTGACAGTTACAAAGAGGAAAACGAAAAGAGGAAATTCCAATAAGGAAACACAAACTCCATGCTCGCGCTGACCATCCCAGTCCGGTGTATGACGCCTAAATCGAAACAATGTGTCAGGAGGATCCAACGATGGCAAGTGTCTTTTCCTCTGGACATGACTGCTCAGCTTGCTACTGTAAAGTTTGATTGATTACTTCCTGTGAGCAGACGTGTATAATCTCAGACCAAAAGTTATTCCAGGCAATCCCGCTGAATATATGACAACCCCAGCTTGTGGTTGAAAAGAAGGGTGGATTTAAAGTTTTCAGTTTTTTGAAACTGCCACTTCTCTCAGATCCAGACGCACTTTAATCTTCAAGTTAAGTCCCCTCCCCCCACCACACTGTCCACAATATTAATTAAACAAAAAATTACACTGATACTTCCATGTGAAGCATTCCAGCTATTCCAGCTTTTTAAACAACTTACTGAGTGTGTCATCTGAAGCTCCAGACAGGAGCTGATAAAAGATGTGGAAATTCCTCTCTCCTCTCGGCTGTTTCACCACACGTGACTTCTCCAGCAGATCTAAAAAAAGAGTTAAAGGACAACAAAAGGAAACAATGACAAAAAGTCATTTCCTATTCTACTGTGATTCACTGAGGTGTCCTTGAGTAGTAAATAGAGGCCGACCACACCCACACAAAAGAAACCACGCAAGGATATCAAACGTCAGCCCTTTCTCCCGGGCTACCGACCAAGTGCAACAGTACCTGATTAAAAGGGGACCCATCATCTGCTCCCTGCATTAGGCTGAGTATGATTTAATTAAAGACCAACAGCAGAGCTCAGCATGTGAGGCATCTTCACTGCCAATCTGGCTGGATAGTAGCTTTCAATTTGTCTGGCTAGAAAACATCTTATTTTAGGAAACTTAAGGGGTGAGAAAGAAATATCCATATGAACTGCCATTTTAACCACGGTCAAATTTCCAGCCATGGAAAAAAAAAAAAGAAGAAGAAAAAAAGAAAGAAACTGCTGCTGAACTTCATAAACTCTGACTCACCAGTCTGTGGGTGCTGAGAGGACAGAAGTGCCACTTTGCGGAGTATCTTTGGACAGACTGCGAGCACCTACCTAGAGAGCCCTCCACAGGGACCTGGGCCTGTCAAGAGTTAGCGGTGGGTCAGGCTGAATGTGAATCTGTGGCACCCACTGGCCATGAATCACGTAACCGGTGACTCTGTAAGAGCCAGCACATCAATAATACAACATCCATGACTGCAGTGGCTGGCAGCGGCAATACAGAGTAGAGCCCGACTGATATATTGGCAGGCCGATATTAGGCATTTCCTGATCAATTGGTATCGGCATTTACACAGGCTCAATTTAATAAATAAAATAAATAAATAAATAAATAAATAAATATTTAAAAAATATAAACGGACTGTCAACCATGTTATGAGTGTTGGCGTTGCATAGTTTGTCCACCAGAGGGTGCTCTACAACGTCTCTGTGGGTAACACGGATTCTTTTTTTTGTGTGTTTTTGTTCAAAGGACTTTAAGTTTTCATAGCTTAAGTTTGTGTTTTTTATACATTTTATTTATCAGATCTTTACTATTTGATGTTTCTCTGTTCTGTTGTGACAATAAAACAAATTATTTTAGTGAGAACATAAATAACTACAAATAAGTAATGTTGGGGAAATCTGTTTTGTAACGTCTTTCTGGATTAAAAATAAATAAAAAATATCGACCGATATCGGAATTTTAAATGATCGGTATCGGCCTTAAAAATCCTTTATCGGTCAGGCTCTAATACAGAGCAGTGGACAAAGGCACAGAGACGGTAAGAACAATACCAGTAAAGAGCCACTTCATACATTCTAGCATCTTATTGAATGTTTAATATATCTGGTCCCATTTGTTTGCCTTTTGTGAAGAGTCTGTGATTATTTTCACCCTTAGGGGTCTGAAGTGACCTTTCACATTGTATCCAGCCAAAGCCTTCAGTCATCTTGTTATTGCTTTTTTTTTTTCTTTTTTTTTTTTAGGAAAGCTTCCCCTTTTCTGCAATAAACCATCCTGGACAGCATCCATTGCATGCTCTGTTTACATGTTCCCTCTGCCTTAGATAAGCAAACACACATTTAAGTAGCAAAGTGGGAACAATATCCTGTTATGTTGTGACTTTGGCTGCCAAAAATGCTTACCACTCTATCATTGCCAAAGATACGTAGAATTGACTTTTATATAGCTATTTAATCTCAGTTTTAGGCAGCACCGAGGGCTAGATGGATGTACATCTAGGGGACTATAATAAACTGAGAGGTGAGGAAAAAAAGTCCATCCAGGCCTGTCGTGCGAGAGCATCCGCATCCATCTGTCTGTCTAGCCAGCCAGCCAGCCCTGTCTGAAGCAGTCACATGTCAGTGGCACAGACAGTCCCTTGTGTTGGACTGACTCAAGCCAACAGACAGAGGTTCATCTGTTTCTCAGCCATTGGCTCCTCTCTTCGTTTCTGTGACCTCTGGCGGAGAAGTCAGCGCGGACACAACAATGTGAACAGAGGCAAGATAACAGAGTAAAGAGCTGAGCGCGGAGGGGTGCCTTCTGTTCGGTCTGGGAGTAAGATCAGTTTTAAAAAAGCATTAATACAATTTTAAGGCTTTTGTGCATCTGTACCTAAGCAATTTGAAAACTTTTTTTTTTTCTTCTTTCAGAAAAACAGCGGATACTCTAATTGCACTGTTCAACTGTTGTTGGGGCAAAAATCTGTGTCAGGTTAATAAGGACATGACAAGAAGAAGACAACAATTTGACGAACAGGATAAAGATTACGGAAATATGATGTGTGCAATCCCGCATGAACATGTGAAGATATTCTTAATTTTGTTGGTTTGTTAAGGAAATTCTCGTTTCAATGCTACTCACAGTTGCTGATGACTCCACCCAGAGGGTCTCCTTTGAAGTCAAACTCAATGTCCATGTACTTTCCCTGTGGATCACAGCGCAACGGTTAGAACTGGACGTTAACATAGATTGACTGTACACGGTAAGCAGGTCACACTGATGATCTCTTTATCCCATCCTACATTCAAGTTAGAACACCGAACATCAACAGATACCAATCATAAACTGCTATGACATAAGTGGCCTCTGTGGGGGAGGGGGGCACCCCACCCCCATGTCAAGTTCACCCTCCACAAAGCATGTCAGGCTTGTTCTCTCATTCTCAAACTTGGATGTCAGTATATAGAGTCCTGTGTCTTTTGATCTCCCCCCCCCACCCCCCTTCTGATGTTTTAAGACAGGTCCTCAGAACAGGCCAAGCTCTACTGGTGAGTGGGCTCCTGCCAAACTCAATAAGCCTGCTGCACTCAGCGAAATGAAGTGACAGTTTGTTCTGATCAAACTGATGGAGCTCTGACGGACTGGTATCTAGTGCGGAGGCCCTTGTCTGGAGGCTTATACCAAGGTTACCTAAATATAAAAAGATCAGGGACATAATCCTTAATAATAATCCGGTTACAACTCCCAAATCCAAGCAGCGGCATGCGTTTGTATGTTCTAATGTATGTAGGCACTTGAAGATGGTGTGAAAAGGAAATCTAAAATTGGGGTTGGAAAAGTACACTGGTAATTAGCCTGCTAGCTGCTACTGGCCGGTAGAACCAGTCCCCATTAAGAGAAACATTCAGGGAAAAAGAAAATCCCCTCAGTGTAATGGCAACAGGGCTGTGTGTTGCAATCAGATTTTTTTCCTAGATAAAAGGGACTCAAGTTCGGACGAGTTTGCAGCTAAATAAACATTTGTGTTAGAAAAATTGAACATGAACACAGTTGGTAGTGGGAAAGAGGTGATCTGATGCAACGCCTTGTCATAAGGGAGGGAAGTGAAGCAGGCTCCTGCTGCTGGGTCGGGCCTCCCTGAAAATACAGAGCCACAAGTGTGAGAATGCCCTCCTGGGAAAACAAAAAGCATAAACACACCCGTCTCCTTTCATACTACCAATGCCTGGCAATAACTAAATTTCCTGGATCCGTCTATACCCTGAATCATCCTTATGATGCCATCTCTGCCATAGAGATTACCATTCAATTTCTTTGATGGCTTGCTCATTCTCAAAACTACAGTGGGCCGTGAGAGCAACCTGTCAAAGGGGCGGTGGTCTGGAGTGGCATTTGACTAGGGCTGAACAATTACTAATTTTCTAATCAAAATTTAAAAGAATGCGATTAGCCAATCGTGAAGACTGCAATTACTGAAAATTAAATATATACTGTAGTTGAATGTTTGGTGTAACATTTGATTTAACACTTTTTATTCCTCTTTTTAATATTATGTTAACAGTTTTTTCTTGAGATAAATGCTGGAATAATGCTACATATCCCAGATTGTTTGATAGAAATGTCCTATTTCCAGTGGAGCTTTCATTAATGTTATTATTTTTATTTAACATGATTGTAGAAGGAGCAATATGTAGCTAAAACAAAAATCGCAAAATTGAATCATTATAGCAATATCTGGCAGGAAAAACACAATTAAAGTGCCCATATTATGAAAATAAAATCACTTTTTCTGGGATTTGGGGTGTTGTTTTTTTGTCTCGGGTGCTTCCAATGCATACAAGCTTGAAAAAAAGAAAGAAAAAAAAACAAAAACTATCCATGCTGTATTGAGTGGGATACGGTTTCTGAATGTCCTCTGCCTTCAGTGTCCGGGTGAGCTGTTCAAAATCTGCACGGCTTTCTATGTCACTAGCCAAGATGAGGTGCTAGCGCTAGCATGCTAGCTCATTCTCAATGACAAAATACTGCTACAACACACACTAGTTCACAGTAATCTCCAAAAGAACTAACATGTCCCTGTTCTGCAGGTATTCTACAAGTGGCCCTCATTTAGAAGAAGTCTCCCAGCTAATCCTGCCTTGTACTGGCCAAAGTTGGAGAAAGAGTTATCTAGCTGATGGGATCTTACCTAGCTACTGCGCATGTAAGACTCCCAACAAAAATAGTGGAGAAGTGACACGTCTCACTCTGGAGCTAAAACAGACCTAAACTCTCTTTGAAAACAGGTACGAAAAAATATGGTGTTTTTTGAAAATTAAACCATGTCAACCTATTCTGGTACAACCTCAAAATACAAATATGAACCAGAAAATGAGCATAATGTGGGCACTTTAAGATTTTTTTTCTCCCAAATTGTTCAGCCCTACATTTGACCACACTCTGCAGTTGATGAACAGCAGTGTAGGTCAAAGTTGTATTGTCCTGTATGCAAGGAGCATTATCAAAGGCTATTCAACAGGTGCGCGTGTAATATATCAAGCAAGCAACGTCTGCTGTGATCGAGGCAGTGTGTGGTGTAAGGTATGGAGAAAATATCGGTCTCGACATAATATGGGAAAGACATTAGAACACACACATGACAAAAGGCCCCTCAAAAGATGGCAAGCCTTGTATTCAATATTGCTGTGAAACGCATACTATCACGCATCACTTAACAAGGACATGTGTCCACAGGCAACATCAGCCTTGACATCTTCAAGCGAGCTTAAAGTAGATGTACAGTCCACTGCAGGCCTTTTCTTAAACCATCATGCCATTACAAAGGTTGTTGTGACTTAATGCCATGTAGCGTCTAGACAGAATAACTGATTAGAACTGATCCAGCTCAACCAATTGAGGAAGTAAGGAAAACCTACCATGAGGGCAATTTAGAGAGAGGCTGACTTAGGCTGAATACCATTTACTCTGTCTTAACCTCTTCTTCTTCCCTTACCCCTTTGTCTTACTACTATTATTACTACTACTAGTATACTTGTTACCCTAGCTCTTGTCCCTTGAAACTGAGTGGTAAGTGCTAGGGGTGAAAACATAACCCCTATGAAATGAGACACCACTTGGTTACGGTTCCGTCACCATACAGTATTGATCAAAAGCCAAGATGCCGTCTGACGTGGGTGTATGTCGATTACGTGGGGTTTTGCCAACAGTGTCATATGCATGTATATATTTTATAGTTCTTTTATGTTCTTTTTGGTGGTGGTGGTGGCGGTGCAGCACGTGAATGAGAAATTCCCTGTGTAAAGAAATGAAAAGAAATATAGAGAGGGACACAGAGGTAAAGAATATAGAAACACTGTGGGGGTTATTTTGAAGGAAAGAGAAACGCATATATCAAAGTGGCGGATGCCGCGCGAGCTTGAATGAAAACATCCAAGCTGGGCATAATATGTAACAAATGAGGCATAGTTAGGGGAGAAGACATCTTATTTGAAATACACTAGTGTTTGAGGAAGATACTTACAAATCTGGAAGAGTTGTCATTCCTCACTGTTTTGGCATTTCCAAAGGCTGAAAGGGAGGAAAATCAGAATGGGACATGTTGAAAATATTGCAACCAATGCATATTGTGCTAATCCCTATAGTCTAAAGTTAAGTCCGATAACATTAAAACTAATCAATACTTGTTTACAAATATTCCAAATCATATTAATGCCCTTGCATGTTGTGCGTCACTCCACCTAGCTGTCAATCATATTTCAGATGAATCTCAAAGCTATTTGCTCTGATGAAGCCCCATAATTCTGTATGGATTAAGCAAAGCACCAGAGCTCTCAAGGCTTAGGGAGGGGGCTGTACCTTGCTGTCACACCACATCCGAGTCAAAGTGCTTCAATGTGTGCCAGGGCTTATAGAAAACAATAACAAAAACAGTGTTGTTGAGTATGCATTTTTGAGTGCGATCATAAAAATGCAGCACAAAGACGCGTGCATATGTCCGGATCAATTTGTGTGCATAGCTTAAAGCTTTTGACAACAGTATTTTCCAATCCCTCTCAATTAGCTCCCAACCCGCATTTCTACATTAAAATGCTATTAATGTGTCGTGCATCACAGCGCTATGAGCTCAACTGCTTAATTGCCGATAGTGGGTGATTAATGCGCATTTGAGTCTGTCATCGGTTGACAAAGAATGAAACCAATAAAGGTTCTGAAAGAAGGTTCGAAGCAAAAGAGTCAGAGGGAGCAAGCATGACACAGGCACACTGTCTGTAGCACGACAGCCCCCCCCCCCTCTATTGCAGAGCTAGGGCAATTACATTGGTGGGAGCTAAACTCTTGCAGATGTTTTCTGCTGCGACTCAACACGGGCATACAGCTTCATCATTCATGGGTATATCCTGTCCACTGCCCCCAATTAAAAGACAGCTGTTCCTGTGCCAGTACTGAGCTGTGGGACTGAGACAGTGTGTGTGTGTGTGTGTGTGTGTAATAAAAAAAACAAGAGTGTGTTACATAGTATTTATTTTGCCAATCAGCTTATTTGTCTGCAACTTTACAATGTCCATGTTAATGCGTTTGTCTACGTGCTATACATCTAAACGTTGCTGGGTGACTTATTGTGTTGGTAAGCCTGTGTATAGCAGTTTTGCGGTGATGAAATGTATTTTTCGGTTCATTACGCATTCCAAAAATCGTGCATAAATATTAAACACGATCATAAAACTCTACTAACAAACAAAAACAACAAACTAATGCATGGGGCGTGTCATCGTCACATCGCTTTTCCAAGTTTTGGCAAAAGAAGGCCGCCTTTTGAAGAGCCTTTGGAAAATGGGACAGCGTTGTCACCATGTTAGCACAGATTCAGCCTCTGGATGTGAACTGCAGACACGCCAGGCCCTGGATTAGCTTGAGTGTGAACGGCGCTCACTCACCCTCCAGCACGGGATTGGACTGCAGCAGCTGTTCCTTGACCTTATTCACCTCCTGGCCTTTCCCACACACCGCTGCCACGTATGACATCACCAGCTTACTGGCCTCTGGAACAAACACACACACAAACACAAAGTTAAAGCCTTTTGCTAGACATGACTGAGGAAAAACTGTGAGGTGCACACCCATCTCACCATTCCCCATAAAATCCCCCTTACCGCACCCCCTCCTCTCCCATAGCAAGGAATGAGACCCTCATGGTTAAGAGCCACATTAGTTAGACGGGGACCATTATTGCATCGTGTTATCATCATTCGAATGTCTGATTTCACCTAGAACCGAGGAGCTGATCCCTGTTCATCCACTTCTCATGTTAGAACTGAAGCTGATCTGAAAAAGTGTGTTGTGACTAAAAGTGTGTTCCCAAGGTTTTCTGGATGAGAAACATGACAGGCTCAAAAGACATGTTACAAGGCATCTTGCGCTGTCGGAAACAAGTAACATGCCTAGTAGGATGACTGCTGGCATCAGGATCATCTCTCCTGTCCAGTGAGATGACAGTGACCCAGTACTGATGATGTGTGTGATGTGCCAAGCAGGGATAGAGAAGAGCTTGACAGTAGTTGCTGGTACAGACTGCTGATGAGCCTGGGACACAAACAGCTCCAGACACACGCATACATTTTGCCAAGGTAGAGGCGGGTGTGCAACAAACTAAATAATGCAGAGATCAAGTGTCACTGCTCTGCCGAGTAACAAGGTACGCACGGCATAATCTCACTTTTTTATGTCTCAGGGAAGAAAAATACCCTTCTGTCGTCTCTCGCAGACGGTAGAATTGTTATGCTTTCTGAACGCTGTTGCTGTCATCTGATAATGATGTCCGCCTGGGCTCCTCGCTGCTATAAGAGCCACAGCAAGACAGAGCACAAGAAAGACATGAAAGCCAATGACCCATATCGATGGGGTAGGCCCATTTTGGATGGCCTTATTCCACTACAAAGCTTCGGGGCCGATGAGATTACTTAAATCCAAAGTTATCTTCTTGACTTGGCTGAGCAGCTTCTTGCACTGTTTTTTTTATATTCATGAGAGGCTGAGAGAACCCACATTAAAAGGCTTTTGCCTTGTCCTGGCTTTGTTTTATTGTAGTTTCTCGGCAATACGCTACTGAAATGATTCGGATTATTGTGGATGACGGACAATCTCATTCAGTGTTGTTGACAGTGGATTTTGGTCAAAGTGTGCTCCTGATGTTTTCTGCCAACATACTGCAGGGAAAGTGATGTGACTCTGGCCCCAGCCAGAAATCAATGGGCCAATGGTTAAAAGCCATCAGCAGCAGCAGGGAAAACAGTAGGTCACATTATCAATACAGGCAACGCATATAGCATCTACACAAAAGAGACATAGGTAGGGCTGGGTAATAGAGTCAACATTTAGCAAAAAGGGGACAGCCACGCATATATACAGAGCCATAACTCTGCATGATGCAATGTTTTGTTTATAAGTCCAACTTTGTTCATTCATCTTGCTTTCAATGCCTTTGTGTCTAATTGAATAATATGATGATAATTAGGACTTAATATTCCAACATAGAGAGTATAGAGAGAACACTGTGGTAGATAGCATTGCTATACATTTTTTGTTTTTTTAAATATTGCTCACCCCTTGATTAAAGCCAGTCTTATTGGAACCAAATGGACACTGATAACAAATCACTCCCACACTTTAAGTCTGTCGCACACATGCAAATCCAGTGTGTGAGTTTGAAGCGGGGAGTGAGATTCCAACCAAACTCAAGTCTAGGCACTGGTACGGTGCTGTAAATGCTTTTGGAGAGAAGTCGAAACAATCATTAAACAGCTATCAAAGCTGAAATGCCCCAAGCCATTAGTATATACTGGAATCAGTCACAACAGAAATATAAAAAAGGACCAGAGACATAAACACAGCCGGCATCAGCAGGTTCCAAAACATATGCACAGTCCGACATGAGCTTTTAAGTTTTTTAACTGGGAAGAGTGGCTGCTGAATTTAAACCAGCAATCCAACTGTGTGCTGCTGGTCTACCTCTATCATTTCACACCCACTCTACGTGCAGATCATCACGTTTCATGTGCAAACATGACGTTCTGAAAAAGGTGGCATCAAAGGGTACATCTGATCTAAATCTGCTCTGTGGCTTTATACATACCAACCCTTATTTTGCAGCTGCCTTTACAAATGGGTTTTGACTACACTTTAAACAAACTGGTTATCAGCACTACAAACAAGAAGAGCTGAGCAGACAACATGGTCTCGTGGTACATTTTTAACTCTCCGAGCTACAATACTCCGTTCTTGTATAATTTTACAAGTATTAATAAATTGATAACTGTCATATTGGGAACACTGATATCAGTAGCCTTAAGGTTTGCATTTGTGTCGAGCAGATCCCAGGTATGAATATGTGTAACAGAATATTAAAGTAGGGTGATGCTGGACATTCTCCTGGAATGAACAGATGTTAGGATTAAAAAGGGAAATAGCATTTAGCTACGTACCGGTTTTCCCAGCACCGCTCTCCCCTGTGATGAGGATGCACTGGTCCTTGTCCTGGTCCCTCAGTGAACGGTAGGCCTCATCGGCCAAAGCGTAGCTGGAAGACAAAAAGCACAAAGTCATAAGCTTTCACATTACAGTAACATGCCCTCAGCTTGCATAAAATTTTTATTTCCCAGGATTTTTATTTTTATTTTTTAAGGGGGGGAGGGGGGTTGTCGAGACAGTGGGGTAAAAGAAGTTCAGAAGAATGATCACTACTGTGCCGGGCCGCATGGTGTCCATCCTAATCAATAGCACGTGGCTTTATTGGAAATTAGCATATGTAGACCAGCCACAGGACTGGGGTGACAGTTTAATTTAGCTACCCGGGCTGGTTCACATTTTGTCTTTGGCTTTGATAATTGGAATATTGACCATTTCCTGCTCTTTTTCCTAACTACTACACTAATTCTGTGAAAGCTACAGCACCCAAATGCAAAAGCACACGAGGAGCCTACAACGTGCGTTTCTTGAAGTTGGAATCATGGCGAGAGGAGGAGATGACATGTATCAGCCTTGTAAGAGGACTAAGTCTGACGCATGGGCATATTTGGGTTATTATAAGAATGCTGAAGGACAGTTGATTGAAGATAGTCCTCCTGTCTGCAGAACGTGAAGGGAAAAAGTTGCTGCTAAAAGGCATTAAACACAAAAAAATGCTGCGATAGTATCCAAAACTGATATTTTTGGACACTCTAACCGTGAGGTAAAATTTTCATATCGTTACATCCCTAATATAAATGTAATGTTGATCTACTACTACACACTGGTGTTTGAATAATGCACTAAAAATGTAAAGCAACCCATGGTGGATTAGTGAATGATAAAAGTGGAGCGCCTATTATTAAACAAATACTACCGTTATACATTCCAGGACAGTGATACACTGGGAAAGTGGGACTGCTTATTGCAGTTTGACCCAACCCCCCACTGAATTCCGGAACAATAAATTATTTGTTCTCTTTATGCATACAATCCCGAATAATGCTTTGAGAGAAGGGTGTGGATGGTGTTATCACAATGACAACGTTTTTAACTTGTTTGGCACAGTGGTCTGTAATTTCAACGTGATACACCCACAAAGAAGGAACACTAAAGGGAGAGGCTGCGGCAATAGAATTTTACAGCATCCATTTTGGCAAGCAAACAGTCATGTACAGTGCAGCGGGGAGTGTGTTCCAACGTTCTCCTCCGGCAGGACACAAGACTGTAACGTTGCTTTCTTTATCCCCCCCCCCCCCATACTTTGACATTCATTACTAAGGAATTCTTTCCAAAATCATGTCTGATAAGAGCGGTAATTTGCCTTATGCTGTTAAGAAGTTAGGGGAGTTAGTTTGAGAACAGGTAAAGTGGAGTTGGAAGAATGTATCGGCTATGCTAGGTTTATGGAGAGTCTCTTCGAGGTCTGTTGTGGACCATCACAGGAAGGAAACAGGAGAGGTAACTGAGGAGAACGTCAGTCAATTTTGTTTCAGGCCCTGCTGAAGTTTCCTTGAGCAAGAAGATAAACCCCTACCATATCTGCAGGTGTTAAGGTCAGGGTTACTTTATTGTATCCTATTAGAGAAAATTGTTTTGGAGATAGGCAAATAGCTACATGAAGACCAGACATCACAACAACACACAAAGTCTATGGGTGAACGCTGCTGGCTTCAAAGCCATCAATGGCATGCCCTCTCAGATTTTTAAATATCAAGCTGAGATCAACATCTAAGTCTTATGTTTCACGGGGTAAATATAGCTTAACGTAATTTTATAGGAATGCTTAAAAATAGTCTCTCCCCAATGTCTAATTTGGTCTAATGCCTTGCCTGGAGGGTGGGGGCACTCCAAGTCTCCCAGGTCTGAGTAGTATCATTTATCAAGCAATTGTATGCGCTAAGAGTGCTAGACATGAACGCAGGAATGTCTGACATTCACAGATGCTAACTGGGGTTTTCACACAGCACCAACAATGGGTTGTACTCAAGTCTGTAATGGGATAGTGTACTCGAGTGTGGTTGCAGAGTTTAGATTTACTTGTCAAGGCAAAACTGTTGTCACATTCAAGCGCACTGCGTAACAAAATGTAGCGTGGCAACAGGCTAAAAAAGAAAAAAAAAGAACCCTGTCTAAGATGTTCAGACTGCATTTGAGTCTGTATGCTGAACGATTATGCAGCATCACTGTGCAACTGGTTTGTTATCTTGGTCAAGTCCATAAATACATCAAGCTGTGGAAAAAGACACTAATGTCTGAAATAAATCTTATTTTGTGTACAGCAACAAATGCATTAGGGGAGTCAGTGTGGTGAGGAGCAGAACTTAGCATATAATCATACGCTGCTGAACTATTGCTGACCTCCAATTTGAAAATTAGCTGATTGCTAGTAAGAAGCCATAACAGAGAGGGGGCCAGAGAAGGACAGCCAGATGAATGCATTCCAGGCCACAATACAAAAGTTAAAGCTCAGGCTGGCTAATGGAGTTTAGGGTTCTGCACCATCACACTTGGTTTTGGACCAGAGCCCATGTAGCCCCGCAACGGGTACTCTCCCCTGTCAGACCCCAGTGTGGGCCCTGCACCACCAAACCCTCGGGAAAAGGGGTACGCAAATACAAACGGGGTTCCATTAAATCAAGCTGATGTAGTGACTTCATTGGCTTGACAAATTACTCAAGCTGGTGACACTAAAAGGTGCTATGGTGCACTATTTTGGTACAGGCTTTACATTGGAATCATGTCACACACAGGGTTTTGCAAAAAAAATCCTTCATGGTTTAAAACAACATAGAACGAAGAGTACTAATTGAGGTGGTTTGCAGCTGGAAGTGTTTTGGTCATTGTGGAATTTTCTAATGAAGGTCCATGAGGGAAATGCTTGGGACCCAGCGAATTTTCTTAGTTGGCCCCTGACAGAGCTTGTTGGGCCGTATGAAGAACTCTTAATGGTCCCATGACATGGTGCTCTTTGGATGCTTTCATATAGACCTTAGTGGTCCCTTAATACTATATCTGAAGTCTCTTTCCCAAAATTCAACCTTGGTGCAGAAATCCAGCCACTCGAGCCAGTCCCACAATGAGCTTTCCTTAGGATGTGCCATTTTTGAGTATAACCCTTCAGGGCTTGATTTACACCGATCCCCATTTCTAGCCACTAGGGGACCATAGGCAGTAGAGCCCGACAGATGAGGATTTTTAAGGCCAATACCAATACAAATATTTCATTATTTATAAGTCCAATATATCGGCTGATATTTATTTATTTTTATTTTTTAAATACAGCGTAACAAAACATAAGACAAGATCTATGTATCCTTTATTAGTCCCACAAGGGGAAATTACAATTTACACTCTGTTGGTTATTACTCACAGGCCTGAATTACACACACATGCTCAGTACCTGTATGCACTAAATGTTGAGATGTCAGAGTGAGGAAGGGGGGCTGCCTATGGAAAGGCGCCCCGAGCAGTTAGGGGTTCGGTGCCTTGCTCAAGAGTACCTTAATTTGTTTTGTCACAACAGAACAGAGAAACATCAAAATATGTTAAAGTTCTGATAAATGAAATAAACAAAACTTAAGATATGAAATTTAAATTCCTTTGTACAAAATCACAAAAAAAAGAAATGTGTTGCCAACAGGGATGTTGTAGAACGCCCTCTGGTGGACAAACTATGCAACACCAATACTCATAACATGGTTGAGCAACCGTTTTTATTTCATTTTTTAAATATTAATTTATATAAATCAGACAGACAGACAGACAGACAGACATCTATCTATCTATCTATCAATCATTATTTATTTATCTTTTTAAATTGGCCATTTTTAATGCAGATACCGACAGAATTTTCATGCTATTGGAACTTTAAAAGAGTAACTTTTTTTTCAACCTGGACCAGATTGCCCCATGTTTTTGTGTCTAAGTGACTGATAGGAACAACAATCTTTGAAATTGGTCCAGTATAAAGCCATATCGCTGCAGTGTGCAGCAACAAAAACCTTCAATTTATACACAATAACACAAAAGTGCTTGTTTTGCCACTGACAGGCTCAGATTATTGTCCAAAGTGTCTGACAACAGTAGGGAAAGAATCCCTACAGGAGCTAGACCTTTCTGTTAAAGGATGAGATCATTTTTCTAAACATGAAACCATCCCCGGGATTGCTAAACCCACCAGACTCCATGTAAATAAAGAGTAATTTTACTATTGAAAAAAATACACTTCAATCAAAATGGACAGAAACCAAATAAAACTATGAAAAGCCGAAAGATTGTTCACATCAGTCACTAACACACAAAAACATAGGAATATAGGGTTCTTGTTAAAAAAGAAAAAAAGAAAAAAAAAAAAGAGTGAATGTAAAATTAACAGCAGTGCTCTCAGATGCATCAAATGTTTTTTTTAGCACAAGCCTCACTCAGAAATCCCATCCCCACAATCTCTGACCACAGCCCAGCCCTTACCCTCTCCTGTACACCGCGTTTGTATGGATAGGACTTGCCACTGGACGTTACGTCACTGTTGAAAAACGGCAGCACAGCGCAGCAGATGTCTGCTTTGTGAAAACACTCCTGTTGCCTGACTTGATATTGACAATGAGCAAACCATCACACAATTATCTCGCCCCCAGCGGAGGCCCGTGGGAGGGGAGTGTCCCAGGAAAACCGAAGGGGTGTAAAATAGGAGTGGGAGGTCCTTTGCCAGATGCACACAGCTATCCATATGAATATGAATGGCCATTGTACAATCACAATATGAATAGAAGTTGGCAGACGTGAGGGGCTATACCTCAAATTATGCAATTCCAGACAATAGAAATGTTTAAATCTTAAAAACATTTAAAAGACCGGTAAAAACTGACCTCTTACAGGAAAGTAATCTGTATTTTTATTCCCACATACAAAAGCAAGAAAGAGCAGGCAGAATAAGAATTAATGATCATCCCTGTGGCTACAACATTGTGCTATCATTAGGAACATGAAAGCAGTATGAGCAGCGACCACTTCACAAAACGTGGAAAGTCAAAAAGGATGATGAAGCACCGAGGTCACCATCAAAAGGCAGAGGAAGCAGTGAGTGAGGTACTGAAATCCCAGAGGCCTCCCTGATCAGTGTGTGGAGGCGGCTGTGTTGGGGTTAGGCCCTGGACCATAAGTGCCGCTTGGCACCTCCCCTTCACATCTGCCTGCAGGCTGCAGTTTGGACTTGCACGTGGCAGCGGTGAACACAAAGCCACACTGGCATGAGGTAAGCAGTAGAAAATAGTCCAGTCAGTTCTTTTTGCTACAGACCTCTGGTAACTGGGGCTCAGGAGAAGATATTGGGCTGTCAGTGTATGCCGCGAATCTTAAAAAGGGTGGAGTACTCTGAGGGCAGATTCAGCACACTTTAATGTCAGGATCTGCAGAAGCGAATGAAGCTGTAATGTTATGGGCTGGAGCGCAGCGCACCCAGCTACTGGGAGATGACAGGCCTTTTGCAAACAATAATAATCTTATTCAGAGGCTTTTAGCCATGTCTTCATACTGACATGCAGCACATTTACATTGGCTTTTTTTAATTTATTTTTTAAGAAAGTACATTTTTGTTCATTTTCCAGCCCTAAAAATGGAAAAAGGTCCAGTACTTTGAAGCTAAATCCAGCTATGTTTCTATTATGCCTTTGTATATATGGAGGGGGGCCTGTGATCTCAGTGTGATCTGGCTCCTCTAAAAAGGCCACAGGAAATCCACATGGCTCTGACAGAGCAGCCAAGGAAGCAACACTTTCCTGATGCTTTATGACCAGGTGGATGAGTGGTTGGCTGGAGCAAGAAACACACAGTGTCATTCATTTAGAGATAGTTAGGGAAGCTGGTGGTGTGGGTGAGCAGGCAGCTGATACACAAATACTGAAAAGATCGTGGTTCGGACAGATGTGGCCCCATCTGTGTAATGTGTTGCTGTACAAAAAAGGTGGTAGGGAAAAGATCAGCACACAGGGCAAAAATCAAGCAATCTTCTTTTGTCACATGGATTCGTATGAGGTACAATTCCAGTGACGTGTAATACTCTAGCCAACGTAATGTAATAATCTAGCAAAGCTCTGACACAAAATCATAATGACAGCCCTACATTCAAAAGAGCACCCACAACTACCAAGGTGCAATAATGAATACCTCCAATTCTCTAAATTAAAAGCTCAGAGTGAAGTACTGCTGCCACAGATCTCTAATTTATTCAACACTCGCTCGGGGTTGCCTGAGACCTCTGCTAAATTACTCATTGATACTCCCCCAACCATGCATCAAACTTCGAGGGGGTCCGGGGCTTGAAATTATTTCACTGCACAGCAATTTAGTGTTCCACATCAGGGGAAAACACAGATTCAAATTGTTTGTCTGATCCATGGAAAAGCAGGAAACAAGCATGCTGAGTAAGTTAGCAAAAAACATCCTCAAAGTAAAGCTCAAACAAAGACTCTTCTGAGCCACTTTCAGCCGGTTTGCAGGAATTGCGACATATTAATATAAAAAGAAAAAAACAACTGAATACTCAAATGACTCCAAATTATTGGGTGTTAAAAGGGCTAAAAGAGTTGACCAGATTGACTGTGGTCCTGAGATTTCATAGAAATGATAAATGGAGGCCTTGTGCTTTCGGCTAGCAGATACAGAAGAAAAAACACACTTAAGGAAAAAATAAACACATAGCCACATGTGCAAAGCCACAGACAGGATGATGGAAACAGAGGAGCAAGATGTCTTTTTATAGCCCAGAAAGCACCAGCTCCGTCAGGTTTGAGGACATCCTCTCTTCATCCCGCTCTCCATGTCTCAGCCTTCCACCGCGGCCTTGCTAAAAAGTTGATGTGTTATCTATTACACTGTAATGTTTGATTAGTTTTCAAAATTGAAATAATGTTTAATCTTTGAGCCCTACAGGCATTGCAACTCCCCCTGCACACACACTCACATGATCACAAAGGCTGCATTGAAATAAACTGTAATGCCCAATTTAGTACAAGATCACTTGGCAGGTCTTCAAAAGAAGGGAAAGGCCTTAGGGTGCCCCTGTGACCCGCTGGGCACTTTCAGACAACAGACAGAGTCATTGTGGGTCTGACCCACAGTGTAATGTTGGTCCCACATCGGCACCACAGTGTTGGGTGACAACTTCTCCTGCTCCACACCAGGAAACGAGGAGGCCACAGACTGAGAGGATATGGTGGAAATGAATAAAGTGCCATGGGGTTCTTTGTTTTTTTCTTTTTAAACCAGAGCCAAAATAAACAGTTTACAATGAAATATTGCAGTTGAAAGTTGGGGTGTAATGGTACACAAAAGCCACGGTTCAGTTCATACCCTGGTTTAAGAGTCACGGTTTGGTGGGAGTTCAGTACAACGAGTGAGAGAAAAAAAAAATTGATTTATTTTGAACAGGCTGTAGTGGAAGTATCAAAGACGGACAGAATCCTCTGGCAGGTAGCATCCCGTTGTCCTCGGGTCAAATTTGACCCCTTTACTAAAATGTCTATATCATAAATATGGGTTTCTTTTTAACCAAATTACCACAAAAAAATTGATTGGATTCCTTACAACGCTCTTTGCAAATACAATTGATCACTTTCATTCCTGACTAAACTCGTCTGTACGTTCCTCTGATCTTAACTATTAGTCAGAATAAATTATAATTTCTGCTTTTTTAACTCTAGTATTAGGTATAATTCTATATAAATTAGGGTTATTGACCATGAATTCTAAAAAGTACAGTAAAACTAGTGGTAGTAAGAAGGTGTTATTGAAAACTAAACAAAAAAAAGTCTGAAAAAGAGCCAAAACACAACACACACACACACAACACAACACAAGGGTTAACTATTTTCATTATAAAACATGAGGAACATTTCAAACACTTCTGTTACAGTGTACAAAAAGCCAAGAGGTCCCAATTGACTTTAAAACTGAAAAGCCTCTCTTATGCTACAATATTTAAAATGAAACTGCTTTCAAAGCTGCGGGGATAAGGAGTTGGGCTCGGTTTGGTTTGTCCTCGTCCTGGTGATTGACACATCAGGTGACCTTTGATGTGTTTTCATTCCAATGCCGGGTCTTCCAGCGCCAGCATTTCATTTGCGCTCAGCATGTTGGGGACTGACACGCATGCCAGTCCGCTTGTTGTGCTCAACAACTGTTTTCACTTTTTGTAACAGAGTTCCTGCAAAAGCCTTGGCTAACATAAAGACCAGCTCCAATCAAAAACGAATACACCTTTATCATAATAAAGCATCAACCTTTAGTGAAAAAAAGAGCATGCAGTGATCAATCACATGTTATGATCACTTAAGGCAACATATAACCCTTTTAAAATGTAATTTGACTGGAGTTAAACAGCTCATATCCATGTCTGCTGTAATATGGGTACAGAATACATGCGCTGGATTCAGTTTTAAAATAAAACATTATTATGACCCGATTTTTCAACGTTTTATAATAAAAATTAAATGGTATAAGCCCAAATTCCCATGCAAAAACCTAGTTTGGCAGTGGACATTATCTGACACAAGCTTAACCACGCTACGATGTCCGGAGGATTACATTCCCATTAGCATTTACAGTTTCTCTGTGTAATACCAGCCTGGCCCTTAGGGCCAATAGTCAGGCCCTTTGGGAGGTGTGTGGCCAAATTTCCAAAAACCAACAGAATCCTCAATCCGTACAAATCACTTTGACTGCTTGTTTAATTTCATGTGACCCATCACATGTTGCCCCACCATGACTGTGCACCAACTGCATGGTGAAAGCAGCACTTCAGCTGTACAACAGCAGGAGCTGCAGTCCTCCATCAAAAATGGTTGTTTCTACATCGTATACATCAATTTTAGAACAGTATGGCTGGGCATGGCCCAATATGCAAAAAAAAGTAGATTAAACCCTAAAAAGGAGGATTCAGACCCAAAACATGTGTCCTTTAGCCTGACCTCGTCGTACTCAGATTCTTGTCTGAATATAAGACTGATACTGACTACTGACTTCAAGATGGCTGCCAGGAGTTTTGTCTGAGAACTTGGCCTCTTGGAATCCAACAAAAATCTATTGAATCCTTCCTGGTATTACAAAATTTTAGTGGTTAATTGATTCAAGTTGTATTTCAGTTAAATTGTGTCTCAATTTTGTGGACAATATTCCTAGTATCTGCTGAGCTTGGGCTGCAGCCCAAGTTGATGGGCTTTGGGCTACTAGGACTCTGAAAAACAACTCCGTCACTATCATCATTCGCAACTTCACCAACTTCATCGACATTTGCAACTTTCATCAACTTCCCGGGACATCTGGTAAGACACATTATGCCGCCTAAAAATGCTAAAACATCTCGTGTGAGGAGGATGGCGTTGTGACGATGAGTGTACTCTCCCAATTAATGGAGCAGCAGAGAGGGATCTATAAAGAGATGTTACTGCAACAACAAGATAACTTTAAATGTTTCATTCAGTTGATCATGGATGGAACTAACAAAAGATTGGATGGTGTTATCAGAGATGTACAGGAGCTGAAGACTAGCTTGGAATTTACCCAAACAAAGTTTGAAGAGGAGAAGATGGGATGCACTGAGATTGAGTCAAAAATAAGGGCACTTGAGGCAAACATAACTACTTCTAAACAGAAAATGGATGCAATGTTCAACAAGCTGGACTACATTGAAAACCAGAGCAGGAGAACAAATATTTTAATTGATGGCATTGCTGACGAGAAAGGAGAGAAGTGGGGTGAATCAGAGAAAAAGGTGCGAGAGATGTTCTCAAAGAACTTGGGATTAGATGGAATAATATTGACATTGAGCGTGCTCAGAGGACTTGGCCAGTTTCAGGAGAATGGAAGGCCAAGGAAAATTGTTGTCAAACTTCTTCGCCTTAAAGATAGAGAGCTAATTCTTTCTTCTGCTAAGAAATTAAAGGGCACTAAGATCTACATTAACGAAGATTTCTCTGAAGCTGTGCAACTAAGGAGGAAGGAGTTGTGGCCGAAGATGAAAGCTGCCAGAGAGAAAGGGGATAAGGCGAGTTTGAAGTATGATAAACTGATTATCACCCCAAGGATGGACAAAGTCAGTTGTCGGCCTAATGAGCTTTAATACTCAATTTTAAAGTTTGGGGAATATGTATGTGTCTGTGTGCATGATTATATGTATGCAGCCTACTTGATGAAGTTAAAATAACTCAGGAAATAAGATATTCTACTAGATTATAATTTAGAATTTATTTAACTTTAATTAAGATGACCAGAAAAAATAAATTACCTAAAGGTTAATACTTGCACATATTAATATATGTAGTCTAAGGAATAAAATTCAAGACCTGTCTTTATTTTTACAATTGAAAAAAATAAAAATACTTTGTTTTTAAAAATATCTGGAAAATTCATAGATAATTCAAAAGGGATTAGGGGGGTTTTCAATTACAAAATGATAGAACGTTTTGGAGGGGGTGAGCCATTTATAAAATCATTTCGTTAAAATGAGAAGATTTAATGATGTAGTTGAAGTTTTAGGGTACGGTACATTTTCCCATTTGAAACCTTATTCGGGGTGTTGTTATGGGCCCCTATGCAGGATAAGTATGTAATGATTTTTTAATATGATAGAAAAGGTGACTGGAAAAAAGAAGAAAATTTTGGGGGGAATTAAATTTTGTTGGTGTTGATATTTGTCCTTTGAAAAAAAAAGCTTAAAATATGGGTGCACTTGTGGTTTTTTTCCAAAGGGACAACCGAGGGAAAAATTTTGTAACATACAGGTTTTTTAACTAAAAATGTTTGATCACTTTTACAATAATCTGATATGTCTCAATCCCTTTTTCTGTAACATTTGGGTTTTATGATCAAAAACTGTATTGCTGTCCTGGAAAAAGCTAAGCTCCTAGAGCTGTCCAAAATTATTATAAAAGATTTAAGGGGTTTAATGAGGATTTTTTTTTAAAAAAAATTGGATATATTAAATGGAATTGAAAAGGAATTGAGATGTTGATGCACCCCTTATTTTTTAGGGAATTTAGGGAGTTTTTAAACAAGCATGCTCCTTTAAAAAGAATTTACAGTTAAACCCAAAAAGTCTCTTGGGTTTTACAGAGAAAGGAGTTTAAATGAATAAAGGGAAGAGGCAAAAAAGGTTGCGGTTAATCTGACTCCCCTTTTGGACAAAAATCATTGTTTTTAAGGAATCGGTGACCAAGGTGAATAAGGAAAAAAAGAAATTTTAGAAGAGAATTAAAGATGGGGTACGAAGTAAGGAATGTGGAAAATTTATCAATGAAATCGGGGGAATAATTACTTGTATTCTTTGTTAAATTTTAATGGGTTTATTTTAAGCCAATACGTTTGAAATTTTTTTAATATTTTTTGTTATAAGTGTATTTTAGAAAACGAGAAAAAACTGGGTTTAAAATCAGTGATTTTATTGAAAGGTTTTGAAAGTAAAAGGTGCATTTTTGAATTTCATCAGGTTAATTTTTTTCAGGTGGAAAGGTTGTTGCGATCTGGCTGTTGGGGGGTCTGTTACAGAAAACCCTGGATGTCGGTGTTGAAGTTACAGTGGAATTTCTAAACCTGTCACTTTTTCAAAGTTTTTGTTGGGGGGGGTTTTTCCCAAAAAACTTGGAAGGAGGGTAAGAAATTTCCCTTTCCCCAAAACCAAAATCAACTTTCTGGGTTCAAATGTGGCCTTTAGACTTGCCTTTTTAAGTAAATATTAAAAAAGTTTGTATTTGAGAAAGTGAAAGTACTTTTCGAACAAATTTTCTCGATGTTTCAGCAGCTTATAGACTGGTCATTTTCCCCGCACTGCAAAGAACAAAAGTGGGTAGCTGGTAACTCTATTGAAACTCAATGCTTTTGGGGGCATACCTTTGACTTCAGGGTGCTTTGATGTGTTTACCAGAAATTTGTTTTAACTTTTTAGTTTGGTTTTATTTTCTGCAATCAGTGGTTTAAGAGGTTTTTCGGAGGGGGCAAAGAGTTATTTTTAAAGGTGCTTTTTTCTAGTACAATCCCGGACGTGGTGTTCCCCAAAGGGAAATTGCCTTTACCTTTGTTATTTCAATTTTACAAAAATACCGTATTTTTATAGTAAAAGGTAAATTTACTAGTTTTTGATGATACATCTTTTTTAGCCCCTACGTTCTCGATTTAAACGGTTTTTGTCGTGAATTTTCAAATGTATTTGGATCAAAACAAAACTTGTCCCAAATTTCAAAAAAATGTGGTTAAAATTTTGGTTTTAAGTATGATTATCTGATAACCCAAAATGATATACGAAATGGCAAAAATTTCAGCAAATGAAAAAAGGGGAAATTTGGGACTTGGCCTACCACATTGTATGGTCGGGCTGTTAAAAAAGTGTTTCAAAAGGGTAAGGGGGTTGGCAGTGTTCGTAAATGGCACGTTTTTAAAAATAATTGTTTAGGCGTGTTGTTTTTCTGGTTTTTTGGGTTTTGGTTATTTTTTCTGTTGTATGGGCTCGGGACAAACGTTTTAAAAAAAATTTCAATTGCACAAAAAAAAGGCGCAAGACTGGTTCTTGGGGTTTTTCTTGGAACCCGGGTTTCAGAGAGCATGAATTTTTGGGTGGTGGGGGTCAGGGAAAGAATCTGTTAAAAGTTAGTTTTTTCATTTGGAAATTTAAAACGGATTTCCAAATTTTTAGATAATAAACTTATTGTCAGACTTCTTCAATTAACAAAGGGTGAATATGACATTCTTTAATACCCAAACACTGATGAAGGGACTGTGTTTTTGGTCAAATTTTTATTGGGAAAAATCTTCCCCTTTGGGGTTCGGGGCAAAAAGGGAAAATGGTTTAAAAAAAAAAAAACTTGAACATTTTTTTTGATATTATATTGTCGGATGGTTTTATGAGGTTGTATCATGTGCTATATTATTCTTTATTTATTTAGTTTGTTAGTATTTTTTGCATTCTCAGTTTTGTTTGTGAATTTATATATGATATATTTGTGAGTAATTTTTGTTGTATTATTGTCTTTTGGATGTATTGTTTGGACCCCAGGAAGACTAGCTGTCGTCTTGGCGTCAGCTAATGGGGATCCTTTTGAAATAAAATAAATACTGCTCCATTGGGCTGTGATTATGGGGCGTGTTTCAACCAAACCAGGAAAGAAAATGCCTCTGCACTCAATTTGATAGACCAACAACCAATCAAAGCAACGGAGTATGTGACATACTGTATGTTAAGCAAAGCAGAGTTGTCAACAGAACTTCATTTCTAGCTGCCGCTGATGCTACTAGCCGATAGCCCCGGCAGTTTGGAAAACGCTAATGACGTTACAGGTTTTACAGCATACATACATCCCTTGAATGTATCATAACATAATATTATGGATACATTAATAGAACACAGGATCTCAGGCCTCAGTCATATGAGCATCTGCAATGCAAGGCGACATGGGTGGGCCGGCGCAGTCCCGCGTTCATCCCAGGCGCTCTTTGGTGACGTGGTTGATTACGTTACTGTTGATCATCTGTCCATCATTGTATAAAGCCCGCCCTGACAATTTGATTGGTCCGAACAGCTCTTGTTCAAGTATTGTTGGTCCACAACGGATCAAGTCCAGACGGAACATCCAGACCTCAACAATTCAAATATTTTTGTACATAGCACGTTCACTGAATTATTTGAAATATGTGTGCCTCTTGATGATGAAGAAAAAAAATGAACTAAATTATCTTAATATTGTCATAGATATAAGGTTCATTAGTGGAGCAATAGTCTACACGGCTGATATGAGTCCTTATCCATTTGCCTCCATTTGGGTATGCCCAGCACGTGTTGTTATGCAAGACGTACACACAGATAAAAAGCTCAATAGACATTGTTCTGGTTATGAGAGTTTACAATGGCTTTTGGGATAGTCACGGATAAAAAAAGATCTATGAAAAAAAATCTTATGCTCACAGAAGCAATAAATGAAAGTGCATGCAATGTTTAATCAGTATTGAGTTAACCTATCAGCAGGAAGGTCCATTATCTTTGAACACAAGAGGAATTCATAACCTTTCGCTGAGGATTGTCCCTATAGTCTAATCTCAGATTCTATGCGCTACCGAAACTGTCAAATTTAATATACAAAAAAAAAGGGTAAAACCACTAAGGTAGAAATACAATTCCCATAAATAAATAAAATCTTACTAAAAACATGTTTTGTTTTTTTAAAATAGCATCAGGTCCCTCCTATTGGAACTACACACCTATATTATACAGGATTATAAAACATGCACCGTTTCTGGCATTTTGCATTTCCCAGCTTGATGGTGTAGTGACAGACTCCCTGGTTCATGTCCCCCCATGGACATTGAGGTCACTGTATGTTGTATGGGACAACTCTCCTAAGTGCCAAGGGAAAGCTATTAGCAACATACTGAAGAAGAAACTATTAGGTTGATCAATGACTTCAAATGGCATATAGGAGTACATTTTTAAGTACCCACCCTGCTAGGGCTGGGATCTATAGCCTTTTTGGGGAGACAGAGACCGGGCTGTGTGTGCAAGTGTTGTATGCCTGCCTGTACGCACCATGTAGCAATTATTATATGGTTCTTTCCAAAAGAATACATTTGGATTTTATTCTTTAGTTGAAGAAGTGACACACACACACCCCACACAAAACACACCCACAACACACCCCAACACACACACACACACACACACACACCAAAACACACACACACACACACACCCACACACACACACACACACACACAAACACACACCCACACACACCCCACACACACACACACCACACACAAAACCCACACACACACACACAACACCACACACACCACACCACACCACACACACACACACACCCCACACACACACACACACACCACACACACACACACACACACACACACACACACACACCACAACACACACACCCCCTCTCTAAAGTTAAAAGCTTACCATTACGCCAACACACATGCTGGAGAGGACTCGCTCTGCCCACCTGAATCCAAATGCAATTTCAACAAGTGCCCACGCATATCTACCTACGTACAGTTCTGGTCTGCAACACATGTAGGCCTCCTTGAAAACAATCTCTTATATAATACCGAAACAGTGCACATGCGGCATAAGCTTGTTACTGAATACCTGCAGCTGTAATAGATAATATAACAGGAAGAATACAATAAATTACCCGTTAACAAGAGATGCGGCTGTCCATGGTTCATATAAAACCAAACACAAAGACAACCAACAAGACTGTCCTATAACTAACATCCATGTTTCTTATTAAGAGCCTATATTGCAGTCGGTTCTCCTTTGGTTTGAGATTTTACAACTAACTGACACTCGAGTCTGCTGCAAAACAACACTGCAGTCACAGTTTTCAGCCTGGGAAACTCATTTATCCACAAAAAAAGTGTAGGGGATTGCAGTATTTTTGCAACAATAAAAAAAATTAAAAAAAAGGTTTGACCAATACAAAGTGTTTGGTAGAACTGCCCGAATAAAATCTATACATCATATTAGAGGCCGAAAGATTTTTAAAGCCAATACAGGTACAAATATTTATTTAAAAAATCTGATATGCCGATATACACTACCGGTGCAAAGTTTGGGGTCTCTTAAAAATTTCCATACCACTCCATTATAGACAGAATAGCAGCTGATCTGAGTGGGGGGGCTGATCTTTAATGATATATCTACATTACCCATTATCACCAACCATTCATTCAATCATCCAAAGGCACATTATGTTTACTAATCTGATATCATTTTTAAAAACTAACTAGAAAAACACTGGCAAACCTATTTGCAATTATGTCAGCACATAATGTAATCTGAAAACTGCTGCCCTGGTTAAAAAAAAACAATGCAACTGATCTCAGCTGGTATTCTGTCTAAAATGGAGTGCAATGGAAATTTCGAAGTGACCCCAAACTTTTGACCGGTAGTGTATATAAAAAAAATTAAAATTTAAAAGAAATCTAGAAACGCGTTACAAAACAAACCGATTTCCCTAACATTAATTATTTGTAGTTATTTATGAGTTCTCACTAAAATAAATAATTTGTTTTGTCACAACAGAACAGAGGGACATCAAAATATATTAAAGTTCTGATAAATAAAAAAATTATCAAAATACAAACTTAAGATATGAAACTTAAAGTCCTTTGAACAAAAACATTAACAAAAAAGAAATGTGTGTTGCCAACAGCGACGTTGTAGAGTACATTATGGTGGACAAACTATGCAACGCCATCACTCAGAACATGGCTGACGGTCTGCTTTTATTTTTTAAATATTCATTTATCAGAATCAATTGATTCAGATGAATGAATATTTAAAAAAATAAAATGGCCATTATAAATGCCGATACCGATAGATCGGAAAATCCCTATTATCGGTCGGGCTCTATATCATATAGGCAATGTTGGACTTTTACTTAATACTTGATCAGTGTTCTATGTGACCACACTGGAAAGGTAAACACAGGTATGATGCTATGATGCTGTAAATGGCTCCAAAGTCCACCCCACCCACGAACAGCACTGTAAATTACCATGGGTCCTTTATCTTAATCCAACATCCTGCGTGTAAAACATATACCGATTGATCATAAATTAAGTGAATTCTAATATAAACAGAACTGGGAGTTTTGTGTTGCACATTACAGTCATCAATTCACTTTCACAAACTTTGCAGCGGTTTGATAGTTTTTTTATATATTGGCTTCCAGGTATCCGGCTTGTGCTCTGCTTTGTCTACCAAATCACTTTGTAAACTCAGTTTTTATAAAGCGGATATATAAATGAAGTTATTATTATAAGCCTGTAGTAAGTAAGCATGTAGCTGTACATCTACAATGGATCGACTGTAGCTAAATAAAAGGACTACTGCAAAAGCCACATTCACAGGTCTAGTCAAAGGGTCAGGAAAAATGAGAAGCACCTCATAGTCGTAATGAACATACACATTACGTGGGACGAGATTGTACACACAGATTTCACAGTCAAGCTGTCATAACCACGTGCATCACAGCTGAAACCCCTGATAAATACGCCTTGCACAGGGCCTAATTGCTCCATTAGCCAGTCGCGATGCCCCGCCTGTAGCCAATGCTCTAGGGGCACTAGGTATTGAGCACCGAGAGCATCGGGGGTCTCAATACCTCATTAAACATTAGGGAAATATGATCCTACACTAGAGACGTAGGACTAGCATGCACACACACACACTTTTCTCAATCTGTGTCTGGCTTGGGTGGCAGGGGACATACAAAAGATGACTTCAGGCCATCTGTAATGCTGCTGTGCATGGAGAAAGGCCAGCAATTAGTTCATCTCTAATGCTTCAACTTTGTGAAGAGGGGAGGAAAACACCTGCCAGTTAATTATGAGGCGTCTCATCTAGGCAGACAGCGTTTTGCTAAATTGGCTGGCAGAGGAAATGATGGACACGTGTGGTCCTCTCTGTAACCCAGCTGGAGAGTTCATTTACATTTCCAGAGACATGCACAGCCAGGGCCGTTTCTTCTTACATTCAGGTATCTTTGTTTTGATGATTATGATATTTCAAATGAAAACCAATCAAATGTCTTACAAACGTTCTGTAAAGAAAATATTTAGATCTCAAATGGTATAATTTCCTGACTTCATTTGAACATAATGTCATCTACATGTTCTTAGTTTTTTTCTGTAAGATAACTCATTTGCTTCAATTCAGGTGATGAAAATGTACCCGATTACATTCTGTACACTATATTGTCACAGTCTTGGTAAACGTCACTGTATGGAGACATCTGTAGTCAGACTTTTCCTTTATTGAGAAATATGTACTGTACTGGTCTCTGGCCTGGGCAATAGACCAGGAGGTGAACTGGAACCTCTTCAGCTACCAGTCCACCAGCACACTTTGGGTCCAAATGTGGACTTAACCCCGCAGTCCTTTGGTTCCCAACCCAACTCCCTACGGACTGAGCTACTGCCACCCCACAGGTAATCAGTCTGCCGGCAACTTTAGAGATAGAGGAACAGGTGCAGTTCTCCTTCCAGCTGATGCGCACACACACAAACATGCATACTCTATGTGTCTGGGGATAACAAGAGCAGGTGTGAAATAGATAAGCACCTACACACACACACACCCATTATATGTACCTTGTGCTCATGCAAAACACACAAAAACACTGCCAATCATACACAGTATAAGCCAATAATGATGCAACATCCTTATTTAAAACGCAGTTTTACAAAACTAATTCTTCTTAAATAGCCTTAAGACACATTGATCTTTCATCTCATGCAAACGGACTATCCAGGATGCTTAGACAACACCAAGATAGATATGAATAAACTTTAATGCACAGACTGTGCTATGTGTTCTGGGACCAGCGATTGTTTTGGGGACAGCATGTGTTTGACCCATCAGCTGACATGTTGCCATTGTGCATAGCTTTTTACAGTGGGACTGACTACATAGACACAAACACAGATTTGTGGCCTTCTGACATGCTGTTGTCCATGACAAGGTTATATAAAAAATCTTAAACATTAGAATCCAAGTGGGTGATGCTGACTGACACAGTAGTGTTATTTACATTGTGTGTGTATGTGTTGGTTCTGAAGTGGGGTTTGAGCATGCCGGGAGCAGTTATCTGTTGCGTGTTGTTTAGAGAAATTGACAGTCATGTGAGAAATACAATGGAGCAAGTAGCTTCATGCTTAAAAATATAGTTGTTCAGTAAAAAAGGCTGGGAGATTATTATCTCTGCAAACAATCATGTGACGTGTCACAACACTATCTTTCTTGCAACAACATACAACGTATGATGCGGACTTTGGCAAATCAAAACACCCCGGTGAACTTCTAGACCTCGGCGATCAACCTGTTGACTTTATGCTGTTCAAGTGTCTGATGGGGATCAAAGACAGGAAGAGGAAGATTCCTCGGACCGCCTGTTGTTACCTTAATTAAAGCCCGACACTGATCCCCTTCAGTCAGTGCGCTAATAATGCCCCTCAGCCAGTTAAAGCTCAGTGGACACAGGATGTCTGTGTGTTTTATTCCAAAACATCTCATCATCACCTCAGCTTCCATAAGAAAGCATTAAGCTCAAATCAAATTTAGTTGCATTCATCCAAAAAAAACATCATGTTTGTATTTGTTAAATGTCAATTTAAAATCGCATTTAAATTTAAACATTTAAATGTTATCTCAGTATGTTTTTTTTCTCTCGGTCTTGCTCAAAATTGAAACATAGCAGTGTATAGCAGCAAAGCTGTTTGACTGTAGCTAAAGCAAAGAACAAAAAAAACAATATAGGACCAAACCTTTACAAGCACAGTATGGTGAGGCTGATTCTCATGAACTCTTTTTTTCTAGTTTTTTAAACTGATTTACAGAACACTGGTGTGTCTAATAGAAGTATTTACTGTTCTTGCTTTGCATTTTCTGTGGCATTAAAATAACGTCCCCAAATCAATGTGAAGATAAACAAGCTCTATCTTATAGGGAAAAGAGAAAAAAAAAGGACTTGCCTTGAGTTTGAGGCATGACACATCATGCATTTAAAATTGATGCTAAGTTGCTCGCTACTCTGCTTTGTCAGGTCAAAATTCAACATCCAAACTGCAACTGTCCAGCCGTTTCTAGGTTTATACGTTTTAATGTATTTAAAAAAGTCATACTCCAAATATTGATTGTGTAGAAATAAAGGCGACATCAAATTTAAAAAGGAGCAGTTAGCTTACACACGCTGTAAGCTACAATAGAGGTCTTGTTCACATAGTGAAGTTGCTAACGTTAGCTTAACGTTAGTGAAGCTCAATGGTGCAATGATTCATTTGTAACTTTTTTGCTAGATTATAAGAAACAAGACAAACAGAATAGTTTGGAGGTGAAGAATGTGTTTTTCCTTTAACATGCTAGCGGTTTCTCCTTGCTAGTTGTTGTGCTAACTGACGCTAAACAGGTCACACGGTTATCTGCTTTGAAAACACAGATACAAATTGCTGTGTCTCTTCTCATCGTTTAATTAGACAGCTCAAATCTCTAGACAGAATACATGAATTAATTAATGAATTAATTACTGTGGTGTCTTTTTGTTTGCTAAAAATGACATGGAGTTAAAAATAACTGTGCTGACGTCTATGACAGGTTTAACATTATTTGTGGACAATCAATGCAAAGCCCCACAGCTTGGTCCAGATGGCCTGACCGGAGGATTAGGATCAATTCATGTAGAATGTTGAAACAATCTGCCTTTGCATTTCAGCTCTTTTACAAGAGCCTGTCCTATTAAACAGGGCTTAATCTTCTTTAGTTACAGACTAAGAGTAAGATGATTTTCAACATGTTTAGAGGATGTTCATTTCAGTCAACAGAAAATTATTTCTTTTTGCAAACGTAACCAAGTCTGCAGACTTCTTTCTATTTGACCATGCCTCTTTTTTTTGTGTATTCTATTGCAGCTGGTTCCACTTTAAAAAGGTGATGGATTACATATGCTACGAGCATTACGTCCGTCAAGTTTTAGTCATAAGATTTAAGTTAGCAGCTTTACGAACCATATCAATGTTTTATTTGCATGCCCAGCTCATATAAATCCTCATCACTTTCCTTCTAATGCAGCCATTGGTTTCAGTTCATGTTAGGTATGAAAATTATCTTGCAAAGAGGTGGACAAATGGGTAACTATCTAAATCATCTCGTGGTAATGCCAAGATCAGTGAACATTTTTGAAAATGCTCGTCCACTGCTAAACATCAACGTTATCTAAACGTTCCAATATTAAATCGTTAATATCCTTCTAGCAACATACTGTACATGTTTGGTTATTGTCAGATTGGGAACACGTGGGCTGATGCCTTTTGCACGCTACTGGTTAAATGGCAGACTATACAGAACAAAATGACTAGAGACAGCTTCTAAAAAATGTGATGCCTTCTTTTAAAACCGGTAAAGTAGCTGACCAGGAGAAAACCTCCCTGTACACACAAGCAGTCTCTACCAGTATACACAATAAAAGAGGGGAGAGACAGGCACTGTACAACTAAATGAAGAAAAGGGGGGCAAAACAGCCTGAAACTGTTCCATGCTAGTTCTGTATAGCTGGCTGTAAAGTAGAGCCAAGGAGCTTGCTTTTGTCTGCAGGGAGTATGTCTGTTCTGGGATAAGGGCACTCTTGCTCTTTGAGTCCGTCTCTCTGAGGGGTTGTGCTGTAGCCTAGAGACACAGCAGGCTAATTGACGAGTGGCGGGCTTTGTTTTCTCTTGGCAGCCTCACAGCAATGCTGACTTAATGTTGCCAATGGACAGATGGCATGCCACAGTACTGAATGGCCAGCAAGAGCACCAGACTGACTCTCCATGCAAGAGCTAGTGTCCGTCTGATCTAGGCCCCCTCCCTCCTCCCCTTCATTAAATCACTGGGACCAAATTGATCATCCTTACAGTGGTTTGCAATGCACTGTATCTTCAACGGACAGATGCAGTTCCTGCTCAAAACATTCAAACTAACAAAGCTTTGTGAAGTGCCATCCTCAGCAGTTCTTGATTACGGCAAAAAAAAAAAAACTGAAACCTCACTGTCAAAACTAAGTGCTTGAGCCTTAGGCCGGACATGACGTTTACATAGATAATTAGTGGTTTTGGAGGAGAATTAGGAGGCGGACTCACATGTGTGGACTAAGTTCATAGAAGTTCCTGTTGCGATACTCCTCCACTTTTTCTGGCGTGAAGATGGGCAGTACCCTGTAGGGGTTCATGGAGATCACCACACTGCCAATGTATGTCTGAAAAGGAGAAGAAAAAAACTAAACCGTTAGTAGGAATCCACATTTTGTGTTTAATACAGACCAATTCCTACAACTTTTCTCCATTTGGGTGTTCATTGCTAAGTCTAGGTGGGAGGAATTCACTGCTTCATGCACTGTCGAGGCATGCAATGCCTGAAGTGAAACTAAAGACGTGCAACAACAAGGAACATTTTATGGAGTCTGTGGTCTGGGCAGTACACACAGACTGTAAAGTGGTCAAGATGCTGAATGAGGGTTTTAGTAATGTGTGCAAGTATTCATGCTGCCATACAAATGTTTGACATGCCCCTTGTGTAACACCTACAACTCAAAATAAACTGAATCATTTTAAGTTATTGGCTTCCTATATGTGGCATTAGTCAATTGTATTAAATGTAATTACAATGCAAGACATCTAACACATCGGCAGTGGAGTTTTAATCAAACAAAACATGAAAGCACAGCTTTCTGTTTCACATTTCATATGAAAAATAACACCTTTATGTAACATTCGCACAGGTATTAATCACTTTTCCCAAAGTGAATGTAACCAGCCATCATCTTCCACGTCCTCCTACGTTCAAAACCCTGAGAGCACTTTCAAAAACATCAACCTGAAACATTTTCTTTGCTTTCCATGGTAATGGCTGTTGCATAACCCACTCTGACAAGAGCGGAGCATGGCCTTCCCTGTGGCAACGCCACAGCCTCCCACAGACTCTTGGTCAACAGCCCATTGGAGGCAAGACTTTTTTCAAGCGCAGAGGACGGATAACAAAAGGGAGCGTGGGCAATGTAAACAAAGTACCACGTGATAATGTGGGGTTCTTTTGACCAAAACCACAAAGCCCGTTAAAAATGACAAAAAAAAACTAAAAACATTTATGGTTGTCTTTTTTGGGGGCATTTCTACACCTGCTGTCCTGCTCGTTATATTACGCCATCTGTTCAGTCAGTAAAATTATAGCTGCGTGGAGGATGCATCACTGGTCCAACAGCTACATTAATAGTTTCTTTTCAGCAGCAATATAAAAAAAAAAAAAGTCCTAAAAACACTTTAGCATGACAGTTTGGAAATATGTGTACAAGACAGCATAGATATGACTTGTTTATTAAAAATTGGCTTATGTAAAAATTGTGACTTTATGTGAAAAGACCTTTATGAACCTAAACAGGTGGGCTGAAACCTCAGCAACTATGTAGGCAACAAAACATGTAGGTATCTTGATAGCTTCCTTTGTCATTAAAAGCCATTAGAAGAGAAAAAAAAAAAAAAAAAAAAAAAAAAAAAAAGGAGCTGCTTTTTACAATTTGAGGGAATCCATTTGGGCGTAAAGATGGTACGGATCATCCTGCCACAGTTTTGATTTTGAAAGAAAAGAAGAGAGAGATAATTAAACATTCAAGTAACAATGCAGAGCTTATGGTGAGAACAAAGAAAGCTTCAGGAATAAACATGCAAGAAACACCCGTTGATTTTATCTCGCTCAGAAAAAAGATCAAGAGTGTGACATAAGAAGCAGGGCATCAGTTCACAGGGACATTTCTTTTCCCTTTGATTATCCACGGAGTTATTGGATACATGATGCGCTCTCCCTCTGGAAAACAAAGCCATGTTTCTTCGGCTGTGAGCTGTCATATGATAGTTTGGGGTGGGGGTTGGGGCCATTCGTAAAGAATGATGCCACATGAGGGAAAAATACATTCACAGGCAAGGATTGTACGCCACAGATTTATTGGATAAGTACAGGCTTTGGTGTTTTTCCCAGTCATCATTCCTGAGGGGCAGCCTGTGCCACCAAAAAGCTTCCATTGCTTCCAAAGCTTTACCTTTCTGTGAACGCGCCACTTTTACTTTCACTTCATGGCCACCGGGACTAAACTAGGTAATGGTGGGACATGTTATGATTTTGCACCTTTTAGAGGAGCGTATATTAAATAAACAGTTTTCAAAAGGCACAACTGTGCATGTTTAACTAGTTGCACAACATTTAGGTCAGCACCACACAGGAAATATTATCGTCGGAGCTTATAGTTTAGGACAGAAAATTGCGGGGACCTGAAATGTAAAAGCATCATTCCCATTCCTCAGCGGGATGTGGGCTGCATCTCAGCAAAATATATAGCACGTCACTAAGGCAATAATCACTATATGAGGTGACATTGTCCCTCGGGCCCTGGTCCAGAGCAGAGCTGTAATCGTCTTGGCTGACGTCGGGAGCAGCCGACCTGCAGAGAAGAAGTATCACGGAGTGGCACAGCACGAAGCCCAGAACCAAATGTCTGATGAAGGGATGATAGTAGATGGATAGAACCCTCTTTCTTCTAGAGGTTAGCCAGCCCCCTTCTTGTCCCCGAGCTCTGGATTTTGCCTCGTTTAAAAAGGCCATTACACCCCTTGGGAGATTGTTTCTGTTTGGGTTGGGTCGGGTCTCGATCTTGCCAAGTGACCCAGAAAAATAAGGAGGGAATAAAAAAAAACAAAAGGCAAAATTCCTCACTTTTTTCCTTGGGGAAGCCTCTAGACTTTTTGGGAAACGGGCAAGCAATACGTACACTACTACTAAATGAGTTCGCTAGGGTGATGAATCGGGGTAAGATTAATAGATCTCTTGTGGTCAAAGGTTTCCCAGTTCTCGTTTGAATGAGTTTTCAAAGGGGTTTAGGGGGACCAGTCGAAACCCCCAAATATTTTTTCAGAGGGGTTTTCACCTCCTTTTTGGGCTGCAGTGTCCCCCTGAAAGAAAAATTGAGAGGAAGAAAAGATACCATACATATTCCCTTTTAAAACGGTACTCTGCTTATATGCCACTATGGCCCAAAAAACCTCTGCAATGTTTTAACGGGGCCACACCACACACACACACAAACACGATAGAATCGTCTTAGATTTTGGGGTTTGATATATGGACAAAAGTCAATGGCTTTTTTAGCTGTTTATTGTTTGTTTTTTCCCCACTAGGCGTTTTTCCCACATTATGATACTATTTCTAAATCTAGGGGAAAGTATTTGTTACGCAAAATTGTAAACCCTAGAATATTGCGGCAATATTTTTGAGATTTTTTCCAAAATATGGATATATTTCGCCCGGGCCAACCCTGCACCCAAAAACTGACCCGCATACAGTGGGGAAAAAAAAAGCAAATATGATGAAAAACAACACAATTTTGAAATCTTTTTTTAAAAAAATTTTTAAAAGGAAAAATATGCACGTAATTTTTTTGTTGAATCGGGGTACACACGGTTTTTTTGGGGGAAAACGCTGGTTCAAGAAATGACCTTGATTACCCCCAAAAGGCCATTTTTGGGCGGTTGTCCATATTTGTGAGGCCCGAAAAATTTTTTTGGAGCCGTTCTCTGATCGGAAAAATAAGATCCTAAATGCCAATAAAAAATAAACTCCGGCATGGATTTTGGACACAGTGGTTTGACTCCCGGGGGGGAGCGGGGGGCTTTTTTGGGTATCCACCTGTGGCTGTGAGAAATCCCCTAGGCTATTCATAAAGACGACTTTGTTTGTGCCTCGGATTTTCTGTGGGAAATTTCTCCCCTTTCAGGATTGTTAAATTTAAAAAAAACAGCCCCGAAAAAAGTAACGGGATTGGCTTTTTTTTTTTTTCCGACCAATCTTTTTTATAGCAGCGTTAATATTTGGGGTGGTAAAGGGTTGGGGGAGTGCCCTGACAAAAACATGTGGGGGTGGCAGTTTTAGCCCGTGTTGCTGCATCTCATTTTGGGGCAGTATCCCAACGTATTTTGGGCCAAAAAATAAAAAAAAAAACATTAGGGCAGGAACGGGTTTGCTGTACTAAAAACCAAGTCGTTTTGGAAAACCCAACGGCTAAAGATCATAGTATCATTTTTGTTATGCACTCTTAGTAAGATGTGGTTTTTGCATAACTAGAAACAGCACTGCTTGGGACAGAAAAAGAAAATATGGGGAAAATTTGTGAACGCATGAGGCAATGGGGGAAATAAAAAAAAGGCATCGACGACTTTAAACCCGTTTTTGATAAAGCACCACAAAAAAGTAGGAAGGGGAATTTTGTTTTGGGGATTAAACCAAATGGATCAAGGATAACCGTTGGACCTGAAAAAAATGGACGTAGCCCCAAAAAGGACAACACCATATATTCAATTTTCTAATTGGGGGATAAAAATAGACTTTTAGCGCAATTTTAGAGGGCCCCGGCGTTCCAGAAATAAAAAAAAAAAAAAAAAAAAAAAAAAAAAATCGATTCCCTGTGTAGACTTCCACTTCACTTTTCCCCTGGCTTCTGTTCCCCTGCAGGGCACAATGTTATTGGACCATAAAGAAGTGGCCCAGCTCTTAGTGGGAGGCAAGACTCGAGTTCCAAAACCACTCATTCTCACTCTCAGCGTGAAAACAAATCTTTGAAAGGTGGGCTGAGACAGAGGAGGCAGAATGTTGAAAAATGATTGATGTTCTTTTGCAATTAAGACTTTTTAAAATGGGCTGTAACAGCTCCATCTCAACTCAGACTCACTTACTTTTCAACCCGGTCCAGCGAGGTCTGTTACTTTGTGCATGCAATGTGCCGCTCTGATGGCATTGTGCCAAGACATTCCCAGCGACGGATCATGTCTACCAGCTGCTTTGATTGTCTGCAACGCTACTTTAAATCAAGTTATTTCCTTTTTACATAGTTGCAGAGGGATGAAACAGCAATCGCCTGCTCTGTGATCTCACAACATAGGGTATGTTATCTGTGGTGCTTTGCTACAACATTCCAGGTTTTGGTTATCTACAACATAGCATTACATTAGTTTATACATAGATCCCTAGAGTAAGAATTTTACATGTATATACCTTGTATGTAAATACACTCAAATCCACAAACAAGTCATGGCCATTATTATTAATAATATTTGTCATCTGAGAGCATCAGCTGATGAATGTATTAGCCAGTGGCCGCCACATTCAATATTGGTAAAAATCAATTACTAAAAAGCAGTTAACTAACCAGCTTCTGGAGACTTAATTCTCCCTGGCAGGAGGTGCATAGCCATGCTACAGTGAAAGTGCTGAGTTTACTCTTTGGTGTGAACAAACAGGAGTCTTAAAGGACATAGCCCACTCCCTCGTGAAACCAGATGCTGAAGCCTTTAGTGACCAGGGGGAGAACAGTATGTGTCCATGTCGCCCAAATGCGTGTGCTATTCTGACCAACACCATATTGCATCCGTCTGGTGCCTGGATGCTGCGTGCCCTCAGCTGATAACCCACTACCCCAGATTTGGAACTGGCCAGTCAGTGACACAATCCCATTAATAAGAGTTGCTCCCTGCTGTTTGCACTGGATCCAAAGCGGGAGAACGAGAGAAAAACCTGACAGCCTTGATTAAACTCGGGGGAACATCCTCCTTCCCGAGTGGTGGACAGATGACAAAAAATAACCAGTCTATATTGGTAAGACACTTTTATAGTGGGTTGCCTCAATGTACACACTTTTTTTTTTTTTTTAAGTAGCCTACACCCATGTTATCTGTCTAAATCAAAGTGACTCTAGTATGAACCTTAGATTCTCAGAACTGGATTAGAAGTGCGCTGCTTTATCAATCTCACTGATGCATTTTTGCATCACATGTGTGCCCACATGGTTTAGCTGCTATTAATCTTAAATCATAATCTCACAAATCAGTGATGTAGTAAAACGTATGGTCAAATACCCTCCTCTGAATGTTTGTCAGATGGGAATATTACACATCATTCAAGTTGGGCACATTAACTGCTGGCCTTATGCATACATCAGATTGTGTTAAAAAAAAACATATTTCAAATGGTTGGATCTGTGTTACAAAACGACTCCATTGTTAATTACTTTTTGCTAGTGTTTCCTGGTTCTTTGCTTTTAGTCCTCATCTTCTATTGCCAATATAAATTCAACATAACACCTGCTGCTGACACTAAACAACCCTTCCCTCCCCAGACAAAATCAACTAGATCCCACCTTAAATGTCAGTATGGGGAGGTTTTGATCCCACATACAGTACAAATTACAGAAGTTAATTTTAAATTAGAGTTTGAACTGTAATTCCTACATATTACAGTGCTGTATTTAGAAGAGCCAACATGCTCAACAGAAAGAAGAAAAACAGTGAGAGATTGTGTGTGATGAGTGGGCTGGACCCTGGGGATTTCAATGCATGTCACCACCAATATTATGAGACACCCTATGCTTCCTGCTGACATTGACCTAGATTTCTCGGCCAGGTCAAGCTACGAGGGATAAAGTGAAAAAAAACAGATGTACATCTAGTATTTACAGGCCCTAGATTTGAGACCATGTTGTTTTCTTTTCTGTCCTTTAGCAAAGAGACAATTCACTCAACCAAAAAGGTCAAAGGCCCTGCTGGCACTCACATGCACGCAAAACACACAAGTAGCAAAAATACTCAGAAAGTGGAGCCAATAAACCAGCTATTTCTCTCTAGGGTGCGTGTGCCTGATTAAAAAAAATAAAAAAAATTTAAAAAAGCGGCTCAGAGTGGCCACCAATAGAATATTTTCATCAACAAAGCAAGCTTGCAGTCTGCAATGTCATGTGGCGTGAGAAAGCTAATGGTCATTGTTTGAGCTACACAGAGAGATGATTGGCGTCATTATACCTTGGGAGCGGTTGTTTGAGAGAACATAAGAGGCGTCTCTCTGCAAACAAATGATAATAAAAAGGCATTATGCAGCGTAATGGCCTGTAACATCCCCCGCAGATCGGGCTGGCCTTGTTGGGAGGTAGGGGAGTCACAACATCACAATCTGCAGGCAATGAAGGAGATTAAAGCCCTCCCTACTGGAGCAGCAGCAGGGCATGGGGCAGCGCCAAAGAGCAGGCCAGAACAGATAGGACGGGGGTTTATAGGGACAGAGAGGGAGCCGCTGCCTGACAAAATGACCTGGAACCCAGAGTCCTCAACGCCGCTCCACGTGCAGATCTGTGCGAGAGTGAGTGAGCAAAGGCTGGCACACGAACGAATTGCAGGCCACTCGCAGGCACACTAAGAGACTCAACAAACCCCTATGACACAGCTTGCACTTACTGACGGCTGATATCACGATGTCTTATCTGTCAAAAGTTGCACACATTTGGGAGTCCAACGGAGTTTTCATGCCAAACAACCTTCCAGCCTGGTTAAACATAAACCTGCAATCCAAACAAACACTGGGCTTTATTTACAAGCCAGCTCCGACAGCAGAGAGACTGGTCCATTTGCAAAACATGAGCCTACAGCTGGCAATCAAAATGACAAAAGGATCAACCAAGCGTACCTTAATGAATCCACCAAGCATACAAAACCGTGATCGAGAAGAGACCAGATAACAACTGTATGAGGTGCTAAAAAAGGCCCTGTAGAGCAGTGAGCAATGGGATCCTACATCATTACAAAAAAGTCTGCATATTAATACCAACAACAACATCATATCGTCAACAAAGGGTCTGCAAACAATTCCTTTTTTTGTGGCGCAGTAGATACCCTGACAGGAGTTTAAATGAAATTAGATTGTGCAACACAGCTACCAAGCTGCGGTTGCTCCCTCCATTTTTGGACTGCTTGGCTCCGTTCCCCCATTTAGAAAATTTAACATATACGGAAAACGTTCTAAGACCGAGTCTTAATCTTGTGCATTTATATATTTTATCAAATGGAGCAGATAAAAGGTTTGTAATAACCTCATTCTCTCTAAAAGCAATGCAGCATAAGTGTGCTTAGACATATTATGCACTTTTTATTTTCCCTTCTAGTGTAAAGACAAACAGGTGACCAGGGCTTATTACCACTGATTTCAACTTGCATCATGAAACAGATCGCAGTTAACTTTGTACTTGAGGCGCCTTTTCACACTCGCAGTGCCAAATGCTGTGACAGGCAACTGTTTGAAAACTGTGAAAAGTCAAAGTGGATTTTTTTTTTTTTTTTAATATATATATATATACACACATATATATATATACACACTAACACAACACACACACACATACACACAGCCTTTTGACTTTCTAGTTTGCACAGATATATGGTCAACGGTCCTCTCCTGGATCCTCAGGGTCCAGGCGGTTGTGCTTTATGAGTACAACAGCTCTAAAGTGGCCAACCACTCATCAATGATCTAATACATTCACGCAGGAGAATGCTGCGAGGTTACAATTTCCACTGGATTATAGTACATGACTACACTCAAATGTTCCCCAGCCTGCTCAGCCTTAGCACCTATGGCGGCGTCAAACACTTGGTCTGCCTTGGTTTGCCATAAATGAATGGAGAAAGCAGCTGCAGTGGCCATAACAAAGCAACAGTGAACCGACTGAAAAATGTACGGCGTTATTACTCTGGCTCCACGGGGAGACTTAGAGACGTAGAGTTTAAGCAGTTCAGTTGAATTGCTGGAAAATGTTCTGAGTCAAACAGCACATCAGCTAGAATAGAAGACTTGAAGGCAATATGGGTTTGTTTTTTTACCCTTTCAACTCAAAAAGTAGTATCAAGCAACATATCTAGTCACTGAATTGAAGATGCAACTACATATCAATCATAGGGCTTTGGATGCCTCCTGGTTTTAGAAAATCCTTTTAAAACAGAGGCTCCTGAAGGCTTTTCATGGTCCACTCAGTGGGGGTGTACGTGTCCCCTGTCCACCTCTGTTGGTGCAGGGTGAACACAAGACGCACGCCTCACTACGCTAAGCTGCACGGGCAGACGAGAGCAAACAACATCCATCACCATGACACTGGCCGGGGGACTTTGGTCCTCTATGCACACACCCAATTAGACCACTGCATCGCACCTGAAAAAAGTGTTCATGAAGAGGCTTTTTGGCACATTGAGGAAACACTGATGCAACTCAAACCAAGCCGGCCAACAAGCGTACACCGAGGAGAGCTCCTAGAGAAGCCAACAGTCCCACACGCTGACGTTTCCAAGTCTGAGCTAAACGCTTGTTACTTTTTCCAGGAGTCTGTGCAACTCTGAAGGCTTACCACACACTACCTTTCACAGTCATCTTACATCACTGTTTGTTTGATCAGCGCTGGTAATAAAGTTCCCATCTGGCTTCCCGAGAGAGACTCCGGCCAACAGAGGCGGTACATATATTTGTGGAAAACCACAAAGAGGAAGACAAAAAAAAAAAAAAAAAAGCACTGTCTTATCTGATCCTCTTGGGATTTTAAGTTCACAATTGGAATTAGGGGTTAAGGAATCAAAGCAGAGCCATGCATAGAAACAATCTGGCATCAAAAGACAAGCGAGAACATTTAAAGTGGAACAAGACTGCGAGTTTGTAACATTTCCACTGAATTCATGTTTTGAATCAGTTGGGGCCCAATTATAAGCATTAATATATGTGCATACCGTAGCCTTAATATGTGTAAATGTTCACAGCTTGACTTAAACTGCTTAAAAAAAAAACAGAACAGCCAAGGTAAAGGCCTCAGTTTAGACTGAGTGCAATCAGCAGTTTCTGCAGGCCTTGACTCAGTTAAAAACATCAACAGCTGCTGTTTGCAATTACATGCAGACACATTCCATTTATTCTACAGAAACAAAAACATGACACGCACCCATGGGGATTTTACTTCTATTGTATAATTATTTAGTCTATTTTTGTATCTAATGCAACCACAGTGTATTGAATACTGTAGTGTAGCTTTTTTTTTTTCCTTCTCCTGAATCTAAGCCTACTACAGTTTTCCTCCCATGAAGGCATTCCTGTCCTCGCTTGGTTTTGATAAGTTCCAGGTTGGATCCCACAGGGGGATCCCAGCCAAAAGAAAGCAGGCCAACTCTGACGAGAAGGACCTCTAGGATGTTTCTCAGAGAGGTGAATAGTTATAATCATGCAGTCGCATGCTGAGCAGTAACTTATTCCAGTCGGCGACGGGCGCACTGGAGGCTAAACCCACCTTCAGTTACATTAAAGCTGGCATTGATCTTATTTTTGTATAGCCTATTTCATACATCCAAGTTTGATCCGTAGATCACAGGGTTACATAACACAAGGATATACAATGGTTTGAGAATGTTTACACACCCATGCTAAAGTTAGAAAAATTAGGAAAATCCAACCTTTTAAAAGGACACCAATTTTCTTTGTGAATGACTGAATAATGTATTCCTTAAAATACAGGGGGCATAAGTATACACAGCCCAGATTTTTATTTCTAAAAGCCAGTTATTTCATGGATCCAGGATACTATGCATCCTGATAAAGTTCCCTTGGCCTTTGGAATTAAACTAACCCCATACATCACATTCCCTCCCCCATACCTAGAGATTGTCATGGTGTTCTTTCAGTTAAACTAATAGCTGGTTGGATTTGCATCGAGAGATGATCTTATGTAAACCTCCCCATGCCAATCTCTATGTATGGTGAGGATGTGTGGGGGGGCTATTTTAATTCCAAAGGCCAAGGGAACTTTATCAGGATGCATAGTATCCTGGATCCATGAAATAACTGGTCTTAAAAAATAAAAAATCTGCCTGCCTTTAATTTATTTAACATAGGGATGTGTATACTCATGTATAGGCTGGATTTTCCTACATTTTTTAAATCAAGGCATTAAGATCAATTTCCAAAAGGTTTTTTTATTCCTCTTTTTAATCAACTTTAGCATGAGTGTGTAAACTTTCTCAAGCAACTGTAAGTGAAATTGGATACATTTACTTTGAATGATCCCAGCGTGACAATCAGACTTTTTTTTTTTTTTACTTTTTTCATTCAACTCTTCTCTACACAACAGACGAAAATTCCCATTTCACAGAGAGCTTGCCATCCGCACACTGTCCATCCAGTTGATGCTACAAGACCATTTGCCTAGCTACTCTATCACAGCGCCGTCTGAAAAGACTGAACTCGGAATGAGTTGTTGAGAGTTGACACATCTGCGGCTGTCCTCTGCAGCCTGGTTTGACTGACTCTTGAATGACGAAAGGTGGTGCCTAAACCCGCACATGTATGCAATCAGCGACGACACTTCGCCTATATGTTGGAAATGAAAGGCTAAGAAAGAGACATCGAAACTTGGACATGGGCTACTCAGCCCAGTCCAACCAGTCTTATCCTCCTATCATAGCAATCCCATAGCCTACACAAAGAAAAGAAAGATAAAACAGGAACCCCCCCCCCCCCCCCCCCCCCGCACAAAGTGAGGAGGAATGAATGAGTTGGGAAGCAGACGGTCAATGCAAAGTTAACTTTGGAGAAAAGTTGCAGCGAACGGTGTAACAAATAGGATAGATGACCCAACGCATCAGAAAGGACCCGAAGTTGTTAGATTGTCAGCACCTAGCCAAGTAGCAACAGCAACAGAAGATGTCAAACTTGCCTCTTATCTCTGCAAGAGTTGATCCCTCTCGTCCTAAATCCACTCTACGGTCAAAAGTAGGATCCCAGAGGGGTTTTCTCCCAGTGTGGAGTGGCTCCTGAAGCCCTTCACCGCTGGCTTTAGTCTAGCGCGTGTCTGCTGTGTGGACGAGGCTGAACGCGGCTCTCATCTGGATCTCTGAGCACTCAGAAAGGAGCTCTGGATGGACTGGAGAGTGCAGGATCCCCCGTGCTTAGGGAGTGGCTGGAGCGGCGTCTCTGTGCTAGTCCAGCGTCCCCTAATCACCTCCAGCGCGGGGGAGGTGGGGCTGTGATGCCTTCACATGTTGTCGGAATTATTTGTTTTCATTTTGTTTGGCCACATGAAGCACTTCATGACACCCACCGTGATTGTGTGGACATTCAAAGCTTTCCGTAACTTTAACCTCACCAAACACCAGCCATTTACAACATTGCACCTCCCATCCAAACAGCATTAGGCTAAATCATAGCTTATGCCCAATCCTTCCTTGGGCCAGATGGTAGACTTGTCATTTAGGCCTATTTTAAACCACTTTATTTAGCATATGCAAATAGCCATGAAAATCAATTTTTGCCAAAAAAAAGGGGGTGAGTGTATTCAATAAAACAAACTTAATTCCTAAAATTAGTAGGCTGCCACGATTTACGAGGTGAAAGGTAACGCACCATTAAAGTTTTCCCTTCGTCCCACAGACAGATAAACCATCCGCCCGACAGCACAACACCCCCCTCCTGTGTCTTAATGCTAGATAGCAACGACTTGTTGACTCGTTTAATTAATCATGGCTAGGCTGGGCTACTAACTCATGGTCATTTTGCAGTGTCAATAAAAAGGGTTAAACGCACCGCTGACGGCCACAAAACTGAACCATTAGAGTTTGTTGTTGTTTTTTTTTGGGGGGGGGGGGCGTGAGACACGTCTTTTATTCGTTGACCCGTTAGGCTACTTTTTTTTTTGTTTTTTTTTTACTTCAAACTGTTTTTTTTTTTTTTCTTTCAATCTTTATTGAAAACAACACGAACAAAATAATAACAATTAAAGAAAACAAAATTGCGATAAAAAACTACAAAAGCTTCTTTGAAGACTTCACAATACAGTTTGTGTAAATATTATAATAAAAATTAAACTTACAACATCAAGAGATATTAAAATGTACATGTGTGTTTGTGTATATACAATGTAAAAACATCTGATCAAAATTCTAATGTCATAACATCCTGAACTGGCCCAGTATATTTGTCTCGTAGATGAACATGTTATTCATCAGATGAAAATATAAAATCAGTAAAATTGTGAGGAAAAAAAATGGCAAGTTTACCACCCTCAAATGGCAACATTTGCTAAGAATGACCCAGTTGTATTAGGCAATACCCTTTTAATCATAATTCTTATTAGCTAAGAATGTGGGGAATTGCATGCTTATTGGAGAAGCTATGTAGGCTGTTTAAAATGTTGATGTAGGCCCATAGCCTATTGCCTCCTTCTATAATCCTATTGGTTAATACAGAATATATGGTAGCCATGCCCTCTGACCATCAGTAGGTATTAGACCTGCATTCTATCTTACATAGCTAATGCCAATATCATTTATCAACAAAATGGGTTCTTTCCTCACTGCTTGTTGAAATTACAGATTAGCCTACTTTACATTGGATGGGATTCATAGCCCATTGGAAAAACAAAAAATCAGTAGGCTACATTAATAAATTCTCTGTAACGGATTTAAGAAGAAGGAATCGTTAACTAAACATTGAACCGTTGGCATAGGCTACGAGATATCACCTAATACCTTATGAAACCCTGTGTTTCCATGAATATAGCTGAAAGATAGATGTTATTTATTTTCAACATGTCACCAACTGTACAGGGGAGTCAACAGGGACGGGACGTGAGTAGGCTACTCCATTCTGCATAGTAGGGAAGTAACTGCATCCATGTTGCATCCATAGACAGTTCAAGAACGGTTGCATCAAGTGCTATAATCGCTAGTTAATTCAACGCTGTTATTTCGTTTCGACTTTATTGTCTCAGTTTTTAACAGTGTGTAAACTGTCTCCCCTCACAAGGGTGTCCTACTTAGATTAGGTTGTGTGTATGCGCATGCGCTTTTGCGTCCACAATTTCCTCTTCCCTGGAACGGATTGTAACGTTAGCTAGTTGAGTACAGTGATATTAGTTTTTATTTCACGGTCTGTTGTTGCTCATAAAGAGGATTTCGGTGAGTTGCTGTTTTTTTTCTTGTTTAATGTATTTCAGCCACGGTCATATAATTTATCTTATTATGACACTGCGTCAGACTCACTGTAGCTAGCTAGCAAGCTAACTAGCTAGCACTAACGTTGGCGCTTGCTGAAATCAGACATCCACGGATTTTACATTTCGTTAGGGTCACAGTTTATACCAATTAGCCTGATCTTGCTTAACCAATATTCAGATAATTAGAAGCGTTAACTAACGTTATTGTTTTGTATCGAGCTATGGTTCAGTTCCTGTTATAGCCTACATCCAATATTGTTGCTAGGTAACGTAACTTGATGCGTCCTGCGTCTGTGACGCATTAAAACCCCTTAGGAAACGCACCTCATTTTCCCCCCTGATGATGCTGTGTTCTAATGGCTGGCTTGTTTACCTTGTACGCTGTAATATCAATGTGTCATCATACCATACATCTACATTAACATATATTTCGTTAATGCCAGTTTAAGAACGGCCACCACCTTTGAATGTCTTCAGTTGTTAAATAACCTTAGCTAGGTGATGGATGGACTAGTTGTTTTTCAGCCATGTGCATAGCCTTTCTTTTCCAATGCATAATAGATAAATGTTTGGGGATAATCCTGATCTTATTTCCTTCACCCTTTTGTATTTCAGAGTGCCTTTTATGAGTAATCAAAGGCAGCAGAAGCCTACGCTAACAGGCCAGCGTTTCAAAACCCGAAAAAGAGGTGAGAAATTTTTAAGGAATCACATTGTTCTGCACATTAGGATTAACAATACCTTGTTTGGATAGTCTTTAACCTAGGTCTCCATCAGGGTTCACAAAAAGCACATGCCTGATTTTCTACTAGCTTTTCATATTTTCTGACCTTTTCATCCAGCTGCTTACCTGCTGATAATCCCAGGGGTATAAATGTTAGCTTTGATCACTGAAGACCATGCCCATTTGTTCACTGATTAGATAGTCAACACATTTTAATTACCACTTTGAATACTTAAGAAAGGTCTGTGGCCAAAAAGTTGCCCGGCAAATACATTTAATTTAAAAAAGTGACATTTATTTCATTGCAACTGAAGAATAGGCACACACACAGAGTAACCTAACATAAATGTTCCTATACTGTAGGAGTATAACTAAAACGTGTAGAATGTGTGTATGGGTTTGGACATGTCTTTTAAAAGGTCCTAAGTTGTAGGAGGGAACAACTCAAGTACACATCTGTTTTTTCAACAGATGAAAAGGAGAGATTTGACCCTTCACAGTTTCAGGAAAGCATCGTACAAGGTCTGAACCAATCCGGCACTGATTTGGAAGCTGTCGCAAAGTTCCTTGATGCCTCTGGAGCCAAGCTTGATTACCGACGCTATGCTGAGACTCTATTCGACATCCTGGTGGCTGGTGGAATGCTGGGTAAGAGGCAGGACTCTTTTATGTGTGTTTCATACATTGTACAGTTGAACACTACATGTGTCATGAGACGATTAATACCCAGGAAAGCTTGAATATTTATTCATTTGTATGCAATTGTAAACACACAATCGTACCAAGTAAAACAACTCATTCAATGTATGAAACATAACATGCACACCATTAAGAACATGTGTTTCTTTTCAGAACCAGGGGGTACCATGTCAGGTGATGCGATCTGCACGGAGTTCTGTCTCTTCAAAGCACAAGAGGACATTGAGACTATGAAGGCGTATGCCCAGGTGAATACAATTCACTTCCTGCTCAATGTTCACTGTTTTCACAAGGAAGTTGGGAGTCAAATATTTCAATTGCACAAATAAATAAAAGGTTTTGTTTTGTGCTTGCTTTAGGTTTTTAACAAGCTCATCAGGCGTTACAAATACTTGGAGAAAGGGTTTGAGGAGGAGATTAAAAAGGTTTGTCTTTTGCTTAAGGCATCTTTACAGAAACACATTGCACCTGTGCAGGTCAAGTTTTTGAATTCATGACCATGTTAATCCAACTCGAATGGAATTTTTTTTTTTTATATTTATATATACATATATTTGTTTGACTCAATTCAGCCTACACAATTGTGTTTATATGTTTGTTCTTTGGCAGCTGCTGCTGTTTCTCAAGGGCTTCACAGAGTCTGAGCGCAACAAGCTAGCCATGCTAACAGGAATTCTGCTGGCCAACGGCAATCTCTCTGCGGCCATTCTTAGCAGCCTCTTCAATGAGAACCTAGTCAAAGAAGGTACCTGCTTGCCTGCGTTGTAGGCATGCTTAGTTATGTTGTTCATTGTTTTGCAGAAAAGGCCTGCAGTTAGAAGCAGTTTGGCTGAGATGAAATAATCACATGTGAAGAGGGGGGAGAATCATCTATACCTTCACATTAATCTTGAAACACAATATAAACTATTTTTTTGTCATTGTTAAAAACAGTATCCTATGTTACTCTACTCTACTATGTGCTTTATTTCCCTTACTCTCTCTGTCTTTTTAAGCTCATTGTCTTCTTGATGATTTCCTAACAGATAAGACACATTTGAAGGATAATAAAAGTGAAAACTCACATTACATCCTCATGTTCGCCTAAATGCTTTACAATTATTAGTCTAGAGTAAGTAGCAGAGGGATAAGCAATCGTGTCAGCATGTGCTGAGACACTAACCTGACACTACCCCAGGACCGGTTCACAAATCAGCTCCTTTCAGATATATGAGATAAGGAGTGAAGTCCTTGTTCATTAGTCTATTAAAAGAGCTGCAAACTGGACAGCCCACAATTACCCATTCCAATTCTAGTGCAGACATGCAAAGAAACAACCAATTTATGTAGAAAAGCAGTAGATGCCTACAGTTGTGTCTGATATCAGCAATCTCTGAGAAAGATGCATCAAGCATAGAACTTGCTGTTTAACACACCGATTTCTGAGTCCTTCAGTTAAGGAAACTGAATTGTTTCTGCACTATAGACATATTAAAATCTTTTCCTTCTAAATGAGAGGATAAATTTGAGAGGTGAGTAATGGCGTCATTTGCACTTTTACTATTCCACGTTGTACATTTATGATGGCTAGATGTGTGTGTACATTAGCTGTATAATCACATCCTGTGGTGTTGTTTACCAATGTATTACTTAGGCCTAACTTTATCCTGGCAGGTCTGTTAGCAACAGCTGACTCACACTGTTATGCATTTGTTCAGGTGTTTCAGCGAGCTTTGCTGTAAAACTCTTCAAATCCTGGCTTTTTGAAAAGGACATCAGCTCTGTTTCTGCAAGTCTCCGAAAGGTTGGCATGGACAGCAGGCTCATGGTGAGAATGCAATCTCTAAAACCAAACCTTTATAAGATTAAGATGAAGCCTTTTGCTTCCCAGTGCAGTAAGGGTCACTAGTCTGCCTGTGCAATACAGTGAGGGGGAAAAAAGTAATTTGATCCCCTGCTGCTTTTGTACGTTTGCCTACTGACAAAGAAATTATCAGTTTAAAATTTTAATGGTAGATTTATTTGAACAGTGAGAGACAGAATAACAACAACAAAATACAGAAAAACACATGTCAAAAATGTTATGAATTGATTTGCATTTTAATGAGGGAAATATGTAATTGACCCCTCTGCAAAACATGACTTATTACTTGGTGGCAAAACCCTTGTTGGCAATCACAGAGGTCAGACGTTTCTTGTAGTTGGCCACCAGGTTTGCACACATCTCAGGAGGGACTCTGTGCCACTCCTCTTTGCAGATCCTCTCCAAGTCATTAAGGTTTCGAGGCTGATGTTTGGCAACTCAAACCTTCAGCTCCCCCCACAGATGTTCTATGGGATTAAGGTCTGGAGACTCCACTCCAGGACCCTAATGTGCTTCTTCTTTAGCCACTCCTTTGTTGCCTTGGCCGTGTGTCATGCTGGAATACCCATCCATGACCCATTTTCAACGCCCTGGCTGAGGGAAGGAGGTTCTCACCCAAGATTTGACGGTACATGGCCCTGTCCATCGTCCCTTTGATGCGGTGAAGTTGTCCTGTCCCCTTAACAGAAAAACACACCCAAAGCATAATGTTTCTACCTCCATGTATGACGGCGGGGATGGTGTTCTCGGGGTCATAGGCAGCATTCCTCCTCCTCCAAACACGGCGAGTTGAGCTGATGCCAAAGAGCTCCATTTTCGTCTCATCTGACCACAACACTTTCACCCAGTTGTCCTCTGAATCATTCAGATGTTAAATGGCAAACTTCAGACGGGCATGAATATCCTTGAGCCGGGGGACCTTGCGGGCGCTACAGGATTTCAGTCCTTCACGGTGTAGTGCGTTACCAATTGTTTTCTTGGTGACTATAGTCCCAGCTGCCTTGAGATCATTGACAAGGTCCTCTCGTGTAGTTCTGGGATGACTCCTCACTGTTCTTATGATCATTACAACTCCACGAGGTGAGATCTTGCATGGAGCCCCAGGCCCTTCTTTTGTGTTTCTTTCATTTGTGAATATTTGCACCAACTGTTGTCACCTTCTCACCAAGCAGCTTGGTAATGGTCTTGTAGCCCATTCCAGACTTGTGTAGATCTACAATCTTGTCCTTGACATCCTTGGAGAGCTCTTTGGTCTTGGCCATGGTGAAGACTTTTTAATATGATTGATTGATTGCTTCTGTGGACAGGTTTCTTTTACACAGGTAACAAACTGAGATTAGGAGCACTCCACTTTAAGAGTGTGCTCCTAATATCAGCTCATTACCTGTATAAAAGACACCTGGGAACCAGAAATCTTTCTGATTGTTGTTATTCTGTCTCTCACTGTTCAAATAAATATACCATTAAAATTATAGACTGATCATTTCTTTGTCAGTGGGCAAACGTACAAAATCAGCAGGGGATCAAATACTTTTTCCCACACTGTAAGATTGATGATGAAAATAAGATTAATAGCCTGCATGACTTTGATAACAGAGTTCCAAGCTATTGTGACGTCCAGTTCTCAGGCAATTAATTAACAAAGGCTTCTTGATTTCTGAAGAAGGCTTGTCTGGCTGAACAGGGTCTGCCTCCATATTTAACTCTGTGCTTTTTCAGGAGCTGTTTCCAGCCAACAAGCGCAGTTGTGAGCACTTCTCAAAGTACTTCTCAGACGCCGGACTAAAGGAACTTTCGGACTTTGCCAGAAACCAGCAGTCCATAGGTGCTCGCAAGGAGCTGCAGAAAGAACTTGAGGAGCAGATGTCTCGTGGGGACCCCCTCAAAGACGTAAGTCCCCTTTAGTTTTTTAGCTGATTTCACATTAGCCGAGCCCCATTTTGTGTCTGACTTAAGATTGCTTTCTTCCTAACCTCTGCCCCCGTTTGTTTTGAGGAGGGCTGGAGAAAAGGGATACAGTAAATCACTGAAAAGTTGCTGAAATCCACTCAACTTCAACATATTATCTGCTCCTGCAAGCCTCTGTATCCTGCCAGGGCTCTCATACCTCAGGCTTCTGCAGGATTTGATAAGCAATAAGCCTCAGCAATATGATGGCCATGGTTTGCCAGCGTTGCCAATAATATGTGTTCCATCTCTTGGCTCGGGTCTTATAGATCATTGCTTACGTTGGAGAGGAAATCAAGAAGAACAACATCTCGGAGCAGACGATGATCGCACTAATTTGGGCCAGTGTAATGAGCTCCGTGGAGTGGAACAAGAAGGAGGAGCTGGTCACAGAACAAGCCATCAAACTTTTAAAGGTGACAACCCTGTTATAAGTAGCTCTCCTCCTCCTTGACTCTGTGGCAGTCACAACAACGCGCTCGCAAACGAGACGTCTAAAGACACAGTGATGTTGAAACTAAACTAAAACTATAAAAAATAATAATTCAGGCTGCCGTTTGATTTGAACTTAGTAGAGTTAGATAATTGATTCACTATCCCCAAAGCCACTTCACTGGCAAAGTGGAAGTAATGTAAGAATTTATCATGACTAATATCCTATCAGATTTCTGTACAACTCTTAACTCAAATTTTCCCTGTTTTACATTCCCAGCAATACAGCCCACTGTTGAAGGCTTTCACCACCCAGGGCCTTTCTGAACTCACTCTCCTGCTGAGGATCCAGGAGTACTGTTACGACAACATCCATTTCATGAAGGCCTTCCAGAAAATTGTTGTGCTGCTCTACAAAGGTAAGTTATTTGTGTCCATAAAGCTCCATTTTCCCATCTGCTCTTTTTTTTTTTTTTTTTTTTTTTTGGTTGGAAAAGAAGAGTTTTATAGTGGGAAGCTTTGAAGCCATGACGTGCGATCAATGCCAGATGGCCAGAGATTATAGCCAAACATTTGTTTTGATTGTCATCAACCTGCCTGGTGACATTTGTTTTTTCAAGCACCTGCGGGAAACATTTGTGTTGTTGGCATCATGTTAAATCAGTTAAAATAATTATTTTTTTCTTTTTCAATGTTTTTCTTTTAAAGCGAATGTGTTGAGTGAGGAGGCAATTCTGAAGTGGTACAACGAAACCCACGTTGCCAAAGGAAAGAGCGTTTTCCTTGAACAGATGAAGAAGTTTGTTGAATGGCTCAAGAATGCAGAGGAAGGTAAGTACCTCACCCTTTTTCAGCCTTAAAAATGCACTATAGCACTCATGTAGGAACTTCTTTCTTTCCACCAAACTACACCCGCCAACCCTATCACTGCACAGAAGAAAAAAGAGAGAGAGAGCAAGCAAGTCATGGTTTCTGGAAAGAAACATTGCTGTTTGGCGCTTTTACCACACTGGGCAACTCACACCAAAACAATCTATATCGATACATAAAGGAAAAAGTGTGTATTTTTGATTTTGGGGGGAACTGTCCCTTTATATGGCATTGGTAATAATGCATTAATGTTTGTGCATAGTGCTAACTGATGTTTCCCTTTTTTGCTTTTTATACAGAGTCCGAGTCTGAGGAAGAGGAAGCAGACTGAGGACCTCTGGCTGTACCTACCATCTTGATTGTATTTTTACATCAACATAGCACCAGGTGCAGTAGAAGGACTTACAGAAGTCTGTCTGTATTTAGATGTTTCCTTCTCTATTCCCAATTTCCTAATATATAGTTCAACTTTAATGTAAGGGCTTTAATATTCTTTTAATTTTCAACATGTTTTCCGTTGTTTCAATACTTGTACTCTTTACTCCTTCATGTGCCGGTCACAGTGCTAAATAGATCGAAACCCCCTTTCATGTAAAAAGGCTTTTTTGGACAGATCGTTTCCTTTAAAATTTGCCAGTTTGTAGGCATATTTTACAGCTATTGCAGTTAGTCATGGCACTCTTGTTTGCCAGAGGTCCATGTGTTTAGCCATGATATCTTGGTCCTCTGAAAGGCAAACCGCATTATACAGTTCTGCCAATTATGTGACAACTTTGAATTGTTTGCCAGTTTTTAGATTCTGTCTCCATTGTTGGTGATGGAGATGTGCCATTTCAAACAGCAATGCCCCATAACATGAACTTTAATTGTTCTCTATATTGTGTGTAAGAACCATGCAAGCATTGTGTTTGTTTTTTTTCCTTTATCATACCGTTTAAAATAAAGGGAAATTAATGGGGTTTTTTATGCTGGATTTACTATTACATTTCAAAAAACTATTGTTGTGTGAACATACGTAATATAATTATTATAAGCAAATAGAAGAAATTACCAGAATATTCAGTCATATTTACAGAGCCAATGGTAGGGAAAGGCTCTTGTAGAAATTCAGGAAAATCCATATTTTGTGTCCGAAATCATCATGTTGTTCCCTCAAAATCTTTCCATTGGTTGATCTCGTCTAGCCTCAACTAATCAAGTAATCAGGAAAGGCAGCCTAGCATGCGTGACCTGAGGTGCAAACAACCCTGCTATTCACCTCACTTCTGTCCCACTTTAAATGGTAATTATGGCTCAGTCAAGCATGCAAAAATGAGAGTGAGATGGTGATTCAAGATGTTATGAAAAACGGAGGTCCATGCACGGTCATTACGACAAGTCATTTTACAAAGTCTTAAAAACGGGCCACTCATTTTAATGCCATGCCGCAAAACAAATTCCAAATTTTGACTGCATATTTAACCTTATGCGCGGATGCGAAATTAAAGTGCCAGGAAAGTTATCAAAGTTTTGATTTCCCCAACCAACCAAAAATATCTATGTTTGATACTTGTTGCGTTGGTAGTGTTGAAGCGAGACCATTATGTCTTCCTCCTGAAAGGATCCATTCATGCATGCTTGAGCATTTTTTTTCGTCTTCAAGAGGATAATGATTCACTTCAGCACCAGCAGTCAAACAGACAGTCACACAGGCCTTGAATGCATTGGTGAGGTTATGGTCAGCGGTATAAGGGGAGGCTGACTGACTGATTTAGAATTGTTAGACCTTGGTCACATTTTCTCTAGTATCTTTTTATGGTGGCCTTGCTACAGAGAATGGATCATAAACTTGAGGCTAAGGGAGCATGTATATTACAAAGGAATATTTTGTTCAGCAGAGCACAAAGAACATTGTTGATTATCAGTTTCATCCATTACCAACAGATGGCAGTAAGTCTTAAGAGATGCTTCCTCCTTCCATTAAAACCTTCCACAGTTTTAACAGTCAATCACACATCGAAAAAGCCATTTTGAAGAAACTAGACTAGAAAGTATTAGACACAGCCAGAATTACAAAGTATCCAACACCAGTGTTTCCTCTGCCTCTCTGTCCCAGGAGGATTTGTTTGGCTTTTGGTTTTATTTAGTCACTCTAAAGAACATGAAACAATTTGGTAGAGTGACAACCGGGATGGGGGAAAACACAGTCTGCTTTGGAGATTTGGGAGTCAGAGTGTGCGCACATTTGCGTGGTTGCAGCGCTGAATTGCAATGATACCTCCCCCATCCCCTTGCTGTGCAAAGCATTGGCAATGCCATCTTAGTGAGACTGTTATCTGCGTGTTACCAACGCTGCCTCACTTCACACAACACAGAGAGCTCCTCACTGCATGTCATTTTTGTACATGCACTGAACCTAGCTGCATATTGCTCTGATATAATGAGGTGTGCACCATAACACATCTGTTTGTTTTTCTCCTAAGCCGTTACATAAGATGCTTGATACAGAAGGTACCTCACGACTTACCTTTGTCACCATCGTATCTCAAGGCATGTCAACGTGTGAAAATTGGTGGCCCTAAAACCTACTGAATAAGACACTCATACGTGTTGTCTCAATGACATGGAGGCTATAGGTGTCTGAACTCCCTTAGTGAATATATACATGATTCCATCTTGTTGTCCTACATAATGCTATTCATAAAAATAATATTTTTATATAATTTTTGTTTATTTTTTCATGACATAAAATGTGTTGGGAAAATTCTGTCTCAGTTGGACTTACTGCTTAAAGTGAACAGACCAACGCAATGTGCCAGGGAATGCCATTGAAGTGGTTGAGAGCAATTATTCTGGATTTCACACTGTGGCTTTGGTCAGTAAACATGACTCTGACTGCAATGCACAACTAATCTGAATAATGCTGTCAGGAAACAGAGGGAGACAGGGCAACAGTTCATTTGAATGAGAAAAGACTTGAGATAATTGCTCCTGTTTCTGACAAAAAAACCACTACCGGTACTAGCTTCCAACCGTGCCACAATGTGCTGAGCACAAAAGATGCACTGTTTTTTGTTTTTCGGCAAATTGTAAGTGATATTTGTTTACTTTGCATTTCAAGCAGCATGTGGTCACAGGCCAGTTTTTATTCTGCTCTGCTGCTTTTGTGTTTATGGAAGACTACTCTAATGTTGGGCTTAGCACCCAGGTGAATTATGGAAATGAGGATCAACATGTTGACTCACTTCTGCCAAACATCATAAAACAGTGCAGCGTCCCAACCTCAATGTAGTCATATTATGGACTGGGCACCTCTGTGACAGGTAATAGCCACTAAGCCACTAAAACCAAGAGGGCTGAAGAGTTTATTTGGAGGGGGTTAAAGGCTGACAGCTGCTGTTGTCAATCAGGCACTGTTGTCCCCCAGTGCTGGTCTCTGTCCGTGGAGGTAACACTGCCATCCTCACCAGCTTTGTCTCACTCACAGCTACCTTTTTAATGTTGAGGCATGGAACCATTATTCTCGAGGTTATTCATCATTTATAATACTCCTGTTTCAGAGGCAGCCTAATGAAGATGACATCTACAGGTTTGAACCTTTTTAGGGCATGCCTGACTGAAAGCACTGTATAGTCTACGGGCTTGGTCTCTGTATAGCTTGAACCCTAAATAATTGTGTCTAAGACCAATAAGAGTGTTCTTGGATGTGTATTGTCATGGTTGTTAAAGGAAACTTGTGAATTCAAGATAATAATAATGATGATATAATAACAATAATACATACTTTAGTAATCCCACAAGGGGAAATTACAATTTACACACAGGCCTGAATTACACACACAGGCTCAGTATCAATATACGTACATGCACTAATGGAGAGATGTCAGAGTGGGGGGGGGGGGCTGCCCATGGAAAGGCACCCCGAGCAGGTGGGGGTTTGGTGCCTTGCTCAAGAGCACCTTGGGGAGGTGAACTGGCACCTCTCAAGCTACCAGTCCACCATCAAATTTTGGTTTGAATGGGGACTTGATCCAGCGACCCTCCAGTTTCCTTCCCAACCCCCTACGGACTGAGCTACTGCCACCTCAATATAATGCCCAAATAAGCAATGTATTGTGTGTGTGTGGTGTGTGTGTGTGTGTGTGTGTGTGTGTGTGTGTGTGTGTGTGTGTGTGTGTGTGTGTGTGTGTGTGTGTGTGTGTGTGTGTGTGTGTGTGTGTGTGTGTGTGTGAGAGAGAGATCTTGACGCATGTAGGTTTCACGTCTGTTGATTTGGCAGACAATGCTTGCAGGATGAATTCTAATCAAACCTTTACACATTGTTAGTTAGAATCATATCCTTTATGTCCAACTGGGTGGAGCCAGGCAAGAGAAAACAAGTTAACAACACATTTATTGTGGGTGAAGATTAAAGAAAAAAGGGTCAGCAGCATAGATGCAGCTGCAAAGGTGGGTGTGTTGCAGTATACTGCAAAATGTACTACTACTACTACTGATATCATCCACCTCAATACCTCACTGGAGATAGTCCCGCTTTCATCACTGCTTTTCTATTTGCATTTCACCTATCTGTCTCAAAAACCTGTCTACAAGTCCGAGTAATGTCAGATGTATGTTTCTTCAAACAAGGATTCAACAGATGTTAGGTGCGTGTCTTTGGGTTTGGACCCAGAAGTACCGCGACGGAGACAGAAATAGTTTCAAGGGTGTTAAATCAACAAAAACTGATGGAGAAAAACCTGGCAGAAGGCAGGCGAAAGCTGGCTGGCGTGGCAGATGAGCAACGATAGCCGGTATCAAGGACTTCATGAGCCAGAGAACGCTGGTACACCGGCAACCATGCCACAGGATAATCTGGTGCTGGAGTTAAGTCTTGACGAGGCTTAAATGTGCCGTGAAAATGAGATGAGATTCAGGTGCTCCTCGATAGGAACCAGCTCAGCCAGCCACGCCCTCCACTACACCCACACTGCCAGGAGAGAAAAGAAGAAGAAAAAAAGGGAAGGGGGGGGGGAAAACAAAACGCCACAATGACAACAGGAATCTGGACAGTGAGTTAAGGATCATTTTATCTGTGGCTATTGTGCTTCTGCAATATCTCATCCATATGCTATTCAAAACCCAGCAATAAGGGCAGAGAGGCAGCAAAAAAAAAAAAAAGGCTTTACTATCCTTTTATCCCAAAATCAAGCTAAACAAGCAGCCAAATCATAAAGGTGAGCACTATACGATTGGATGAAAGGAGTTCTAATTGAAAGGGGGAAATGACAGGGTTCATTGATCTGCTGGTCACCACAGCCTCAAATAAGAGCATCATTGCCCCGTAAAAGCCCCTTGGCCGCCTTATGGGGACTACACACACTGTGTGTAATGGCCTGGCTGCGAGAGTCCAGGGATTCAGTAGCTAGACTTGAGTCAACACTGACAGTCATTACAAACATCATTACTTTCTCTTGGCTTGTCCTTTGCCCTCCTCAGTGGCCCGGGTCTGCAAGCTGTACAAACGACTGGGAGCAAAGGGGTGGATGGCCTACTTTGATAAAGAATGATTGACTTGAGGGCTGTTATTTACTGGGTGCATGCTCATCTCTGGCTTCATATCCACAGGAGAGAGCTCTTAAGCTGTCTTGGAGAGCGTACATTATTACCATGTCACCTGCTCCAGCTCACGTTTCCACTGATTATTCATAAATCTAATCATTATCATCAGGGCTTAAAAGGCTACTGCTGGAGGTACAGTAAATGCATTTAGTTGGAGCTGTGTGAAAAGAAAGTGAAAAGAAAGGAGTGGGCACTTTGACAGAGCCCTCACGGGAACACCAAGGCTAAATCACAACACTTTGGCTGTGACAAACTGCTCTGATAACTTGCAAATGGAATGAAAGTTTGCATCTCCAGAATGTTTTTAACGAGTGTCCCTGGAGTGTGGCATAATGACTGTGGAACTCTGCGATGGAGAGAGGAGAGAGAGGAGCATGATTGTTCGGTTTGCATGCAGAGCTCAGCTTTCTCTTGGCCGTTTATGCACCAGCGGCTCTAGGGACTCAGACAGGCTGTGGAAAGACATTTAACATGAAGAATATTGACATTTTCAAAATATGTAATTAGCAAAAGCTCTCAAAGGACAGATTTTCAACGGTTGACTGACTTTCTTTTCAAAGTTCTGAGTCTTTCGCACTTGCGAATATGTTAAAAATGCTCATAGTCTTACAAATATATGAATTTAATTTTGTGGCAATACGCACTTTAAATTTTTTGTCTCTCAATACAAATTGATGAGAATAATGCTCCCCGGGAAGGAGAATAGCTCATACTGTGACATCGCTAGGTAATTACTCTTTTAAAGACTTCCATTTTCCAACATATAAAGGAATTCGTTTTTTCATTATCACCCAACAAGGCAAAAAAAAAAAGCTAAAATAAAGTAGATGTGAATACAGTGTAAGAATAAACTGTCCAGCTTTTGTTTGATTCACTTCCCATCCGTCATCTTCATTTTTATTTATAACCTACTGTATGTGAGAATAATAGTGGCCTTGTAAGATTAATGCTTTATATGTCGAGGATCATTTGAAATGTGGAACATTAGCTTTGGACTCACAGGTAAAAGAAAATGCTTAATTAGTCAGTTTGGCCATTCCAATCAGATCACATGGACAGGAAACAGATGAACGGCAAACACATTAAGAATTTAGTTGGTGGTGGTCATCAGGATCCACACGCATGCACGTAAAAGGACAAGTTGATAAGTTGATCCCTCATCTGCGTGATCAAATGTTTTCATGACCGACACACCGACACACAGAACGGTTGTAATGCATTCATTTGATGCTTTTCAAGGCTGATAATTCAACCCAAGAAAGACTTGTCAAAGATCCTGAATAACACCCAACAAATGCATATACTTCACCTAATCTTCAGAAAACTATGATAATCTACAGTCCATAGTCCCTAGGAATTAAATATATCTCTGGTTTGCTGTCTGACTACTATATTATGCACTACACTATCGATTATTATTAAAACCATTTAATACCTTTTACTGAGAGTAAGTGCAATTTTTTTTTTCTTCACAGAAATAATGCGAAAAATCTTGTTCTTACTCCAGTTTTGACAAAATATGTATTTTAGGAATAACAGGCAACCACAGAGAGGAAGTGGTGATTCATTTAGCTTGTGGACATCACCATTCCTGTAACTGTATGGGCTAATGGAGCCAGCTCAGTCTCTTTATGTGTCTTCTAGTGTTAGTAGGATAGACTCTCCGGAAGAATCAAAACTGACTGAAGCGTCTGCCGACTCACATGCTGTCACATCCCCAAGGATGTGTTTGTAAAAACTTTGACTACATCTGAGAAGCCTGATTAGTTCCACTGCAAGGAGGGATTATTTGGCATTTAAACCTCTGTGGTCACACCGTTGTGTAAGTGTTGCTTGAGTTATGTAAGCGTATGAATTGCAGTGAAATTCTGGGGCAAAGATGTTTTTACAAAGCTTGAAAGAGAGGTGAAGTCACAGCCCTCCACATCTGCTGAGGACTGGTTGTCGCAGCCTGACAGTGCTAGATTCTTTCCTTCTCTTTTAAACCAAGTGAAGTGGTCTGAAGAGGACGTTGCTGTGCAGCCTCAGCTTTTGTGCAAAACCTGCCCTGCTAACGTTGCTACCTCGAGGGGCAACACTGCTAACCTGTATCACCGCTTAAAAAACACCACACAACCATGTACGATATTCATTACAACACCGGTGTGTCAAGTGAGCAAAATACCACTCGACAGGGATCACCGACCACGTAAGCGAAAGCTCCATATGAACGTTCTTCAGAATGGAACGTGAAAATTACTCGAGCAGTATGTAACAGAGTGTTGCTGTGACATATGAAGAAGAAAGCGAAGATACGATGCCCCTCAGTAGAATGACGTTTTCATTTTTGCAATCTGCACTTTAGTTTGTGTGATTTGTTACTGACTTTCATATCAATGCTTACACCAGGCGTATTTGTCAATGCTTTATGTTGTCATGGTAATTGTTACATATTTAAAAGGATGGACGTTCAACAAATCAGTCACTGTGATTGAAGTAGTTTTTAAATAAATAATGTCATGTCATTCACATAAATGAATGCATCACCTTATTTCATAAATATAATAGCATACAGGCCTGGCCTACAAGCAAAAACAGTACATGTATAATATGTCTAAAATTGTGTTACGGTACATTGATTTATTGTTTGTCCTCGTTGAATAATACAGCAGCTAAAGAGCTAAAAAAAAATTTAAATCAAAATTTTCATTCAAAAAAATGAAATGGCAATTAGATTATTTTCCAAAATTGTTCAGCCCTAATATACAAATAGGGAAAACTTTATTGTCCACAAATTCTTCTTCGGTTTTGCCATAAATTCAAGAATACACGAAAGACAGGACAAGACAAACAATACATAGCCAAGACGGCAGACGAACAAAAAGAACACACAGTACATTTCATAAAAAGTGACTTTACAAGGGTTACATTTATAAGTAGATAATTATATCCTACTTAAAGTGCTTATAGTGCCTGCTGTGCATTTAAAAAAAAATAAAAAATCTGCACCCATAATGCAGCACTTGGCCTTCATCTGCGTGTGGTGCTTTACATGGCGAGTGATTCTGTAGTGTACCTCTACTGTACAAGTATAAAGATAGCATCCGTAATGTTTTTAATCAACATATTTGGAAATACTATATGTGTATGCCGAAGTATACACAGTACACCAAATTAGATTTATGTCAAAAAGGCACTTCATATTCTGCTAGTGACAAAATAATTTTCACGTTTCATTTGGCCTGGTTGACAATGGAAGAGGGGAAACATTTTTACGTAGGACATTTTATACAGCGGGAAATACTACAATGGGCTTTCCATATAAAAAAGTAGAAGGAGGGAAATCAGAAAAAAGACCCTTTAACAACCAAAGCAGACGGTAAACTAGAGACCATGTTGCGGTCTCGGGAACACACAAGCCTGCGGCACCAAAACATGCGGTATAGAAAGATTTTCCCACACTGACCCAAAAATAAACTGACCTGATGTGTTGCATGTACAGTGTGTATGCTTTCACGTCATGTCAGACAAACGTCAGTAACTGACTCTGGCATAACTGAAATGAAAAAATGAATTTGGCCACGCTGTCCTCCATTCGTACAGTAAAAACTAATTGTTCCCAGTTATGTTGTGCTGATAAACGTAATTGCCTCCTGTGTCATGTTCAGATGTAAATATAATGTCTAGGAGACAGAGTCGTATGTGGACATCTGAGACGCAACCAGGCTCATCTTTTAAAGCAAAGTCTAAGATCCTAAAATCATTTGTGAAATAAAATTTTTCTGTTGTGTTGTGGAGAGAGATATTTTAGTGACACCAGAAAGTAAAGCACACCAATATAAAAGTGTAATACAGTTTTTTTTCTGAGATAATATTTGCACATCTAATCTGCCTTGTTTATTCAAGCTGAGGTTGCAAAAAAAATAAAAATACAGGAAGCTAAGCAACATTGTGATTCTGTCACAATGTATGGAATTGAGGACCCAAACGCAGAGATGACGCAGGCAGGCAGGAGAAAGTTAGTGTTGAGGAGTTATTGACAAAAAGAGTCCAAAGGATCCAAAATGCAAAACAAACGACACAGGGAAAAAGCAAAATCCAAAAAATGTCCAAATAGAAAGACAAAAACCAAAACCAGGAAGACAGAAATTGGGAAAAAACTTTCTGGGAAATAATGACCGCAGGGAAGAGTCCAAATGCTGAGCACACCGACAGGAACAGCCCAACAAACGAACACACACACCAAAAGGATCTGACAAGAGACGACGGGAACTCAGAGGTTAAGACAAGGAACAGGTGGAACACATCAGGACTGGGACGACAATCAGACAGGCAGGAAAACACAGGAAGTCACTCAAGACACAACAAAACAGAAAACCCAGACTGGCAAAATATTACAGGGGCAAAATACCAAACGAGACAGAACAGACTTTCACAATAAGACAAAATATTACAAGACCAAAAACAGAAGAAACTACGGGACAAAATACCAAAACCATAACAAATTCCACTGAAATCGAAGGAACCTTCTGCTCCTGTCCAGATGGACAGAGGAGAGATTATTTTTGTGTGATTTCTTACCCACCTTCCTTACTCCAACCCTGAAAAAAAACATGTCAGCATAGTGGATTCTCATTTGTTTATTACTAATTTCACCATCTCTCTTTGAACACACTTTTTTAAAGCAAAAAAATGAATGGAGAATGGAAGAAAACCCATGTTCAAATCAAACCAAAAATCCGAGTAGTGTATGAAACTGCATGATGAAACAACGCGCACATGCTATATGGAGAGATGTCAATTTCCATCCTGACTTTCCTTCATGTGATGCTCCAGGATTGTGTTCTTGTTACATATTGCACATAATATACCGCACACAATAAGAACATTTTGTCTTTGTCACTGATGAGATGAAAGAGAGTTGAAAAGACATCATGCCTTATTGATTTTTTTTCTTTGAAAGCAGGAGATGAATAGGAACACAGGCTGAGAAGGATTTTAAGGGGACAAGCGAGATTGTGGGACTTGCAGCTCAGTAGTAGGAGCATGTCCATTATTGTACATTCAGTGTATTTTAGCCACATATATATATATGTATATATTTACAGTCTATGATTTTAGCACACACCTTTCTGTTTTTTTGCAGCACCTAAAATTCAGGGTGCACTTTTTCAGCCTGAGCCAGAGCCAGTATGTTCAGTGAACATGAATTCACACTTTTTCCAACAGTGATTTCACAACAAAGTCACGGTCGAGTAACCTGCGCTACTGCTTTGCCGCTTCAAACTGAATTGTGTGAGGCGTTAATTACTCAATTAAAAAAAGTAATGTGGTTGTAGCATGTTTGCACAGGCTGTTCTATGCAAAACACATGGAATATACAGGTTTTCTCCTCTCCATGCATTACTGCACAGCACTGGACAAGCATCCCAACTAAACCAGCTTCATGCTGAAGTCTAATATGTCTAAATTGACATTTTTTATTTTTTTATGACCAAGAAGTAATTAATCTTGCAGTAAAATACACTGTAGCATGGAACTGTGCTATCTTTCTTTTCTTGCAGTTTCTAAATTTGCATAAGAAGTGTAATGCGCTCGTAATCACAGCCAGCACTTTAATATGCACGGATCTGACTGCTAGTTCAGTGAGAAGGTTGTTCAGCACAGGGTCAAAACTGTTAGTGGCCCTCAGGTATCTGTTTAGTGAGGCTCTCACTGGTGAGTACAACGGCAACCATCCTCGTACACATTATGCCTTTGTTCTTGAACTGAGCCACTGCCAGCTGTCAGCCTACTTGAGATGAATATGACTAAAAGGGGGAGTGCATCTCAAGGATTTTTTTTCATTTCGATTTTCCAAAGGTTCCATGTTTACATTTAATGCAACTTTCAAGTGAGATACGTGGCATTTTGAGGCATTGTTGTGGTGAAACCATAGAAAAAGAATAAGAGTAGGAAGCATATTGAACTGTTGAGCAGTGTTCTGCTCTCTCTGTCTGTTAGTCTTAAGGCCCTGACACACCAACCCGATAATTGGCCGTCAGACAGTCTGGCGAGGTCGGTGACTCGAGTCTGTATGGTGTGTTCCGTGCCATTGTCCGTGGGAGGGGCTGTCGGCTTTCATTTTGGCCGACCTGACCTCGCTCGGAATGCAAGCGCTGCCGGCAGTCGGACTCAAATGACCAATCTGATTGGTGGAGTGCTAAGACGGAAATTTCGAGCGGGATGAGGATGAGTCTCCCAAAATCTGGCGATAATCTTTTAAACTGACCTTTGGCGATCTGAAATGAAGACAGATTCAACAACTGCATGGCCTGTGTTAGGTTTAAAAGGTTTTCAGAAAAACGTTTTGGTGAACTATTTTAGGAAAATATGAGATAGTTTTCTGAACAAGCCGCCATGACAGTCTGGCTTAGAATTTTCGGAGAAACCAGACCCATTTGACACGTTCCTCCAATCAGCTGCCGTCGGCAGTCGGCATCGCTTCGGTTTGTTCCGAGGCTCTATTTTTGGCCAACTCGGGGAGGCAGTCAGTCCGAGGGCCTTTTTCTGCCAAAGGTCAGCTAGGTCGGTGTATTAGGGCCTTCAATTGCAGGGGTGGAGCCAAGTGTGCGGTAGTCAGGTGTGCAGTCAAGCTGCTTGTCACCAGCAACAATCAACCTCTGTTCTTCTTCTACTCAGCCTCAGACCTCATGCAAAACTTTCACAGTTAGTCTTGTTCCAGCTACCTTTTGTTAGTTAGTTCCATAGCCCTAATCCTGTTTCTTCTGTCATCAGATTACCTTTTGGACCTGACTCCGACCACCACTCCGCTCCTGCCAAGGATCTGTATTGGACTTTCTGACAGCCAAAAATCCCACCCCCTGGATCCCGCTCTGCATCGCTCCTTCTCAGATTACTTCGGATCTGCCCCCTGGAAATCTGGACTTTGCACACTTTATTACATTCTAAATAAACCTTGTTATCATTTATTCTCCAGGCTCTACAGAACGGTCTGCTGTCTGCATTTGGGTTCTAACAGTCATTCCCACTTAACAAGTTTATGTGGAAGGTAGCTCACTACAACGGTCACAGTTCTTTGCACTGGTAACATACAATTAGCCACCGACAACCATCCTGCTATGTTGATTAGAATTTGTCCGTTCTGCTCTGTCTATTTCTATGGGGGAAACATTGTTAATCCACTGTTGGATGCAGCAGTGGCTCTCATTGGCTATTATGCAGTGTGCTCCTTTGAAATTTTCAAAATGTCAAAGATGAATCATGTCTGAGGAGCGGTGGCCCCAGGTGTGTCCCCTTCTCTGCCATCTTGAAAATGTAACAGATAGCGAAGAGCTCTTCTGAGAGCTTGAGTAGCTGTTATTAGTAAAATAGGCCACACATTTAAAGATGCAGTTGTCAACTTACCCAAACAAGCTTGTTGTACTACAAAAGTCTAAGGAGAAGAAGATGCTCAGTTGTTTGATGCAGCTTAGAAGATTCTTTGTGGTGTATGAAATTCAGCAGCATTCAGATTTCAAATTTGATTTACAAATATAAAAGATTGCCCAGTATGGAACTCAATAGAAGCAACACAATCTTTTCCAAATTGAATGTGAAACTGCTCCACCTTAACCTCTGTCTCCAGCCCCTACCATCCCCCTGGTTCATAACTAGACCACCAATGTGTCTTTTTACAATAGAGATCTGATTTGCCAGTTGGCCCAGCATCTGGAGTTATGTTAAATCTAAACTAAGTTGCATACTATCATATTTGTTATGTCATACTGCTTGAGAGATACTGTATGCATTTGGTGAGTTGGGAATTTACCATTCTCGCAATCTCTTATTTTTATCCTTTATCTTTATTTTTGTTGGTGTAGGTATACAGTAGTCTTTCATTGCCAGACCTTCCTCCACAGTGCTGCGGAGGAGGGTCTGGATAGTCCACACACCATTCCAGGATGTTAGGAAAATGTGCTCCGGTTTAGTGGCTTTTCTTTAAACCAATCGCCATCAAGAGAAATCCCAGGATTGGAACATCATGGATAGAGACAAGACACACAGTAACAGCAAATAACTGAAAAATCACTGACTAAAGGCTGGCCACATCTCTGTGGCCCATTTCTGTTCATTGCGATTGCAGGGTGCCGGGCAAAATGATAATCAAAATCAGTTAGCCTAGCTGGTGAAGAAGATTGGACATTGAACGTGTCAGGCTGTGCATGACAACATAATGTGTTTGATCGCGCTGGTGTGACAGCAAAAATCCACATCACTAACCTTTTAATTAATTAATCCCATAAAAGAGTCTTTCCCCCTGCAGTTCAAGGTAACGAGTATCACCAGCTTTCTAACTCCAATATGCCGTTACCTCAGAAGTTCAGTGTCTCAACATGGAGGCAGGTGGGTTCCTGAGACAATCGCAGCAGAGGCGAGGCCAAGCTGACTCTACACTCTGCACTGCCTACTCACTCGCATCAGTAAAGGCACGGCACAGGTGACGCATGCCAACTGAGTGCCACGATACTGGTGAAATGATTGTAGTGGAAATACACGATGAAGTGCAACAAGTCACGAACTGATGTTTTTACAGAATGAATGATTGCTTGTTGATTGAAGTAGTTACACAATCACAATGTCATAACACTCAGTGGGATGAAAAATGAATAGATATGCTTCAATCTGCTTTATTTACTGTTTGCTGATCAAAAGGCTTTTTATCAAAAATGCCTTGACATTTACAGAAATGAGTTGGGCATGCTGGGAAATGCGTTAGATTCAGGGTTGTGACAAACAATGGTGAGTTGATCAGACTGCTGATTTAAGGTTGAAACCTCGGCAACCACTAAGGTAACGGTGACTGGCATGGTTAAAAACACCTGCAGTCCCATACTGATGTATCATTGCCCTTTTGTGCAATTAGACAATACAATGTTACTGGTTGTTCATTGTGTTTAAACCCTTGTGTTATCTTCCTGTCAAAATTGATAACGAACACTTTTATTGATGCTTTTCATATATGTTTTTAACGTTTTCTTACATTTTTGTTTCTTTTTTAGAATGTTTGTCACTTTTTTGACATTTTCAACACTACGTAACACTAACTCATTAACTTTAGTTTACAGCTATTTTTGGAATTTATGGTCAATAAACCTCATTTTTAGGAAATGATACCTAATGTTTAAATTTGAAAAGAAGAATTAGGAAATATTTGGACTAAAATTAAAGGAAAGGATGTCAATAGATAATCACAGACTGGAATATGTCAACTTTTACTCAATACTATTTGGAAACCCCTTCAATTTTTTTTTTCTCAAATGCTGTTAAATTGAATAAGATGCCCCAAAATTAATGAAAGTAGAGATTTGGACTTGCCAAAGAGCGTTGTGTGAAATGAATCATGTTATTTTGGGTAGTTAAAAAGAACTTTGATATAGGAAAACTGGTCAATTTGACCCGAGGACAACATGAGGGTTAAAAGCACACATGGTGCACTGATAGCATGAAAATAGTGAGTAAAGCTGTGAATTTCTGCTAATTTTATATTTAATTTTTTTTTAAAGAACATGGGATATTCACTCCACTACCTAAATACTGTACTCAGCCCTTTTTTCCAGATCCGCTGCATCACTGAGAATTTGACTTGTCAAACAAAGATGTCAAAAAATATTGTCTCTTCATTCATAACTTGATGGATTTGAATAGGAATAACGCTTGCAGCTTGTAACCTGGCTAAATGTCTTGAGAATCAGAATAACCGGCATGGTTAGTGTCTCAGGAAGCGCCAAACAAACCCTGATTTATCTCCACTGACTGATAGGAGACAGTGGGACTAAGTCATCCAGGCAGTGTTTATTAACTTCAAAAACCACATAAAAAGCATCAGTGGAACTGTCCCATACACTCACACACACAAACACACACACACACACACACACACACACACACACACACACACACACCACACACACACACACACACACACACACACACACACAACAGCAAAGTCGTTCACATGATTAACATAACAGTGGGCATTTTAACATAAAATAGGAAGCAAACATTTGTCAAATTCATGCTCTACCAAAAACATGAACATTCCATTCAAATGCTTTCAGAAATTGAAGGTCTTTTATTTGCTTTTAAATTCTGAAGACTACATATCCAAGATTTTTTTTCTTTGGAATCTAGTGTTGACTGCTAAGATGGAAATACCTTTCAAATATCTGTATGTTTCACCCCAGTGACATCACGTTTGAAGATGTAATAAATTGAGAAGTAAACTCTGTATTATGCCCAATATTGTGTACAGGGAAACCAGGGCAAGAAAGCACGGAGGTCTGGGTAATGATGTCATCTCGGGAGCCTGGCAGCTGGATGATATGAATAGAAGAGAAAATATCATGCCTCAGATGAAGAATGAAATGGAGATATAAAAGATGTAGAGCAAGCTCTCATCAGCCGGCCTCCTCGACTATAAAGGTGAGACTCTCTTCTCTTTGAATAAAACATTCTCTCTCCAAAGTGTGTGCTTGGGCCACCTTCAATGGATGTACCAGGCCCAAGGGTTTTACAGTGTATACATGCACCCTGCACTCCGCCTGGGGAGGTGAGAGGAAAATATTTTTACTCTCGGTAAAACAATTAATTCATGATGGAACCAAGAGAAGGGGCAGGATTGAGTGAATATGCATACTGACCTTGTTCTTGGTGTAAATTCTGTTATGTGGAATAAGAGTCCATTTACATTTCAAATAAGAATCTTGGACACTTGATCCTTTAGCTGCTGTATGTTTCAGCAGTTGAAGTTGCTTAAAGTAGCTGAAAGAAATTTGACTTGATTTTAATTTGAACAATTATAACAAGACAGGTTTTTCCTAGCCACTGCAAAATACTGAGTAGTGAGCCTGTGTATAAATACATAATACTGCTTGGCCATTTAGTTTTTTAAGGCTAAGGAGAATAGCTCAAGATTTTTGGAAATGTAATTCTTCGCTTTCTTGCTGAGAGTGAGACGAAAAGATCAATAACCATATGATATCTGTGCATTTAGTATGCTGGAGTCAGATCGTGGTTAGCTTAGCTTAGCATAAAAACTAGAAGCAGCTCGTCTGGGTCCATACTAAGTGACATGTTATACATCATTTGTTTATTCCATACAAAAACAGAACTGTGAAAACAACAGTTTCTGTTTTTAGGAGTGTGCTGTAACTGTTATGGTTTATCCATCCGTCCTGCAGAACGTCTGTGCAGTGTCTCCAGCATAATAGCTTGGGTTGCCAGATTTGTTCAGTGAGCAGAGGTTATGTCTCTAGTGCATGTCACAGTAGGTACAGGCAGCATGTGACCAAACATGGCTCTGGGAAGCTGTGCACAGTTACTGCATCCAGCTGTTGTTCTGCCAAGACATAAGGACATCATGTATCTAGTCCTCTAGTCTTGCATTGCCAGACCTTCCTCCACAGCGCTGCAGAGCTAGCTAGACTATCTGTCCAATCTGAGTTTTCTCTTGCACGACTAAAACTACTTTTAACTAGGCTTTTTTGCTGCGGCACCGTGGCTCTATCCGGCGCTTGGGCAATTGTCATCAGTTTCAAGAAATGCCAATAAACCAGACACGTTTTTCACCCATCCCGGAAAGCTGTGTGGACTAGCCGGACCCTGGCCCAAGGTCTGGCAATACAAGACCAGTTCTGCCCAGTTCTGAACGCTCGGATCTCATTGGGTCTCAATGGGGTCCTTGAATTTCTCATTTGTTCTACATCAACAAAACAAACTTCCCTACATGGTCATGCTGCTCCAAGCCATCCCCTTTGGAGGTCTTCCGGAAAGATGACCAATCACAACAGAGTGGGCATGGCGGGGGGGGAGGGGGGGAGAGAAACCTAAACCAAGCTTTCAGAGGAGCTGCAGAAAATGCACAGATGACAGAAAGAGTTTCACAATGATTTACATATTTTATTGTGAAAATGTCAGGCCACTCTATAGCAGTCCTAAATCAAAAACTCAGAGCAGAAAAGTAGTATAACAGCTGATCTTTAACAGCCTAAGCCTTATCTGTGATGTAACCCACTCTGATTCATTTTGTCCATTCATTTGAAAAGAGCTCTGAAAAACTTTGCTGAAAAAGTGTTGAAGTAGTTATGTGCGGAAAAGGAGAGGAAGAATAAGAATAAGGAGAATGTATGCTGTTGCCTAGCAATCCTACCCATTACCTGCTGTAAAAAAGGCTTATTATTCTAAGTCATTTGACCCACAGTGAAAGAGCTATTATCATTTTTTTGTATTTCCTGTCATATTTATAGTGTTACAATGTCGGCTGTTCATGTAGAACATGGCCAAAGATACAAATAATGAGGTAAAAGTTTTTAAAAGAAATTCCTGTGACAAAAAACGCTCTGGTTCCAACAGTTTTTTCTACTCTCAGCGCTGTATCATGGCCTACTGAGCTGTGTTTCTAGATATTTCACCTGCTCCAGGCAGGCACTACTGCAGTGTTCCACCCTTGTGTTGTCCTCGGGTCAAATTGAACTGTTTCAAAGTGTTTTATATCCGAAATGTGGATTTCTTTCACCCAAATTGCCCAAAAATAACACGGATGATTCCATGCAACATTCTTCAGGTAAAATTAATGATTACTTTCATTGAATTTTTTTGGGTGCTTTATTTAATCTCTATAGCATTTGAAGTCATTTTTTCTTTTTTTTAATGGTTTCAAAACAGTATCCGGACTAAACTTGGACATATACCCATCTGTGATCCACTCAACATCCTCTGATCTTAACTATTGGTCAAAATAATTCATAATTTCTGCCTTTTTAACTAAAACCTAATGTATAATTTGATATAAATGAGGTTTTGTCGTCCATGAATTCCAAGAATAAATGTAAAACCAATTCTTAAACCAGCTCAGGTTTTTGTAAAAAGCGCCAAAAGCAAAGAAAAAGTGACAAATAAATCAGAAAAAGCGACCAAAAAATGTTCATTTTCAATTTTGACCTGGAAGGACAAGTTCATGGTTCATGGGAAGACAACACAAAAGTTTATCTCTCCTTTATAAATTACAACGCAGCTTTAAAGGTCCCATGGCATGAATGAAAATGTCACTTTATACATTATGCTTTTAACATTACCATGCGTTCCCCCAGCCTGCCTATGGTCCCCCAGTGGCTAGAAATGGTGATAGGTGTAAAACGAGCACTGGGTATCCTGCTCTGCCTTTGGAATCTAGCACCTTATGACCTCATAAGGAGCAAGATTCCAGATCGTCCCATCTGAGCTTTCATTTTCACGTTCATGACAGCGTCAAGTCACTCTTGGAGATGTAGATACCTTCAAGTAAAGTGTAACCTAATTGTATTAGGTTACACTACATTATATCTGTATACTAAGTTAAATCTCTTAGTACTATGAGATGCAGCGTGTCATCTCCCAGCATGATACTGTCACAAGTCCTGTTTATATTTTCCGACTACCACTCTTCTAATACATTTCAGGACACATTCTGGCATTTCAACCAAGAAGCCTTGGTGGGCAGCCAAAGATTTTATTGTTTTAACAGCAGCCAGTGACATTATGCCCACAAACTGACCGCCATCAAGATAACCAATGTTTTTTCTATGAGGGTGGCAGTAAAAAAGAAAAAAAGTGAAAGTATAAAATTAGATGTGATAAAATGACCATTGCACTGTAGATGAAACACATCTAAAGTGCAATTCATTGCATTCATCTGGAATTTTTCATGGTTTTATAATTCTAGTGTCACTTTAATGACTTCAAGTGCACCGACTGCTTTAATTTTGGTTTTATTACCATCTCATTCTTAGTATTTGGTAAGGGTCAAGATGGTAAAACAGCAAAAACACTACTACTAATAATACTACTTCATACCTGGCTAATCCAAACCACTACTTTCATCTGAATCCAACCTCTGGGAGCCCATCTCTTTTTAGTATGTAGTAAACGCATAGAGAGATAGAAGCTCAGAGTATATCCACCATGTGTGTATGGAAATCAGAGCTTAACCTAAGTCCACTGTAATCCCTCTGTCTTGATTGATAGCAGGCTTGTGAGACCTGCCATGCCATAGCTCATTGTTTATAAGACAACAGATGAGAAATGTCTGCCTTGTCAAATAATTACCTGTAACAGCCGTGTGTGTGTGTGTGTGTGTGTGTGTGTGTGTGTGTGTGTGCGCGTGTGTGCGCGTGTGGCGCGGTGTGCGCGCGTGTGTGCATATCCATGTCAGCATTAGCTATCACTGGCAGTACAGGCTCATTAAAAATTTTGAGGTAGCCGTTTGGTTGTCAGGTTCAGTTGTCATCATTTTATTAGCACTCTGAAATGCTTAAATTATTAATATTTCTGCCTGCATTTTGGTCTGCAGTCCGGTCGACCCTGTTGTGTGAATAGTTTCCTTCTGAATGAAAAACATCTCTAATAAACGTGACTAAAACAACATAAAAGTTGGCTAAATTACTGTTTTGCCAAAGGAAGAACATAACTATGTGAAATAGATTTTAATGTTAAAGTGAATTATTTAAGAGGGGGGGGGGGGGCTTTGAAAATGTGTATATGCAAGTGTACAACACTATGGAGAACAGGATTTAAAAAGATGGGAGCGGAAATTTAAAGAAGAGTTGATATACTGGGTCCAGTGTGCATTTATATACAGCTCAAAGGCACTCTGGAATGAGTTTTTCACCTCCAAATTCCCCCTGGAAGTTGAAAGGAAAATAGACCACGCATCAACGTTATGGAGCGTGAGAGCACTCTACACTTATTTATGGTCTTAATTTAGATGAACTCAAGCAGCCTGAGCTAAGAGTCTCCCACACATACATTACAAATGATGCCTTGTTAACTCTGCAACTACCAAAGACAGTGGTACTGGCATCGCCCTTTTTGAGAATACATCTATTAAATACTGGAATATAAAGCTTTTAATCGTAGTAGGAATTACATCATTAAACTATGTTGGTAACTTTGAATGATTATGATAACCTTAGTCTACTGAGGTGTGCAACAATATTGGATTTTTATTAAAATAGTCTCAATTAGGGCGCCTGGGTAGTCTGGCTATCACCAGACCAAGCCAAGCTAAATAGATTTGAGATTGAGCATTGGTCTGGGGAGTCTGCTCTGTGTTTTCTCTGAACATCAGGTGTGACCAACGGGCATAGTTCATATGACTCTACGCAATTGGGAAGTCCAGGTAGATACGGCTGTGCGTGATTGTGAACTGAAGCAGGAGAATTAAACGTGCAGGTTTTCCGCCCGGGCTGCAGGTCAAAGTCAAATCGAGAATTCAATTCTTTGTCAAAGTGTTAAGTTCATGAGTTCAAAACCGTTGAGTCGGGATAGAAGTTTCACAGTCTTCGACGTAGTCTTTTATTGAGCTTTCCATCGAGTACGTAACAGTCCGAACAGGGGAAAAACCACAGGATGTTTCAGAGAGTTAGTGAACCTATAAATGTTAAGCAGTGGGAGCTTCATTGGCCCCCGTAGGTATCTTCCACCAACTCCACTTTTTAACATCAATAACCAGAAGCTTCTGTCAAATTCAGAATGATTGACAACTTCTCACTCTGAATGTGTGCCCAGTCTGGCAGTGTTCAATCCAAGCTGTAGGCTATACCATATCCTGCGTGTGATATGTCACTCAAAGATGTTTGGAGCTGTGCAATGGCGCAAATAATGAAGGTGCTTTGTTCTTCCTTAGGTTTTTTAGTAATGACTGGCTAGGTAAGAATAATCTCCCGGCTTTGGAAGATGCTCATTTTTACCTTGTATACTGATCTGCTGCTGTGTGCCACCGGGGCCGACAGCTTGAGGGAATCACAGTCGAGCCGAGTGGAAAAGGTTTTTACTTCACATCATTTCCGACCTGACTTTCAACCTTCCCCCTTATGGCCGTATAAGGAGTGAGACAGAGCAGCACTTCATCAATCGTATGCCTCAATCCAATCCGGAAAGCAGGAGAATGTGCATTAACAGTACAACACATGGTAATTCATGTCAAGGAGTGATTTCCTAAACAGCCTAAACCAATCCACCAAGTACTTCAATGGTGAAAGCAGCACTGCAGCACTGAACCTTTAACCTGTCTCAGAGAAATGATGTTCAGGTTTTTAAAGAGAAACTTAATCTCACCTGAATTATTGCCTACATAGTAAAGAAGAACATCTTAAAAGTGTTAAAATGTTAGCATTATGTTCCGAAATTAAAACGAAACATTGACAAACGCATACTGTATAGACAGACACTGTGTACGCATGCAGAACACGTTCATTTATTTCTATTATCATTGTCCTCAGATTACATCAGTAGTATAATCTCAACCAGTCCTCCAGATCATACTGTACGGCCATGTAGGTTGTTTATTCCTACCCTCTTATACAACCCATAGAACCTTTTTATTAGTTAGAGCAGGAAATATGACCCACAGAAGCGTCTTCTGTCCTGATATCTAAACATAACGTTCGCGGTTTTCAAAAACCACGTTGACGTAAAATGGTTGCAGTTCAATTAAGGATTAAGCACATGAACTAATTTTGTTAGGCGTAGGCCACAATGCTTCTTAGTTAAGTTTAAAAAACTTGTGGTTTGGTTTCAAATCCTAACATTGGTAACTTTACTTTATATCCGTGCATACACACCAGGCACGGTGCCAGGGTAAAATGACTAAGGGAGCAGGTAAAAATGTGGAGGGGCGATTTTATTTTACATAACGTACAACTTGACAAAATAACTAAACATCAACTAATGAGCTTTAGTTTTTCAATAAAATTACAGATTAAATACATACATGACGTAATTACGTGGCGTAGTTATACTTGTTAAGTAAAGAATTTCAAATATGACCTGAGCACTGGTCTCCAAAGGCCCCACATTACAATAAGCATAAATATGGGTCATAATTGATGCTTGTACATGGGGTGGACAGTCTTATAAGTAGCCTGCATGTGAATCTTACTGTTAAAAGGAAGATATTTGCTATAGTGTGCTGGCTTTTGATATGGTGCACACAATCTTTTGCATGACCTGTAAACATGGAGATGAAGCAGCAGCCCCAAAATAGATCTTTCAATTTATTTTCAATGTTGGAGTCCACCTCTCACTGGGGAGATTAGGCACTGCGATACCCTGTGCTCAATATCTCAAATATCTCTGTTGCAGACTTACAGACCACTGATCTTTTCTTTAGCTATTTCAGGGTATTTCTGTGGAGACTGGGACAATTTGAGTTTGTCATGTAGCTTTTGCAAAAAAAGAAAAAAAAAAAAGGAAACAATAAAGATTGTTTCTCTCACATTCCACACCTCATCTGTCAGTTTTCATTCACAAATTTGGAATATCTGTAATTTCCAACATTCTACGCTGTCAAAGAACAAAACCTCCACTATGTCCCATAACATTCAGCACAAAGGGTGGTATATATTGATCTTTAAATGTCATACCTGTACGTCATTTTGCCTTTCAAAGCATTGCCTAAACCACTATTGTTCCTATCCTTATACTGATCTTTGCTGGATAATTACAGCTGGGAGAAGCTTATTCTTCCAAATCTCTCTTCACCCAGGCCAGCATCTAGACTCCCAAGGTGGATCCCGTCCTCACTGTCAAAGCCTGTGCCTGTGAAGAAGCGTTTGTTTCTTTGTAATTTAGATTCACAATATACATTGCTATTCATCTCAGTTAGTTCTCTCTGAATCAGAGTGGTGTCCAAGCTTTTTCACCACATAGTGGGGCCACTTTGGTTTGCATAAATGTACGCTGGAGCATTTTCGATGCTGATTTACTTGGATCGCTAATGAAATTACAAATGAAAAGCAATCTTTACAGCCTTCTAACATAAAAAAATTCACTGATCATGTTGGATTGCGTCCTGTATTCCCTCTTTTGGAAAGTATCTCTGTTATTACCATGGATCTCATACATCTCATGATCATCCTACAAACCTTGGTTAATTCACTTATTTATACTTTATACATGTAAATCCACTCTCTCTCTCTCTCTCACTCTCTCTCTCTCTCTCTCTCAAAGTCTTGTAAATGGATGTTCAGCAGTGAGCAGACCAACTACCCTCTCAGTTTTCAAAACCTTGCGGCTGTATGTGTATTTGAATAGATTTCCCTTTTAAATACGTACATTCTCATTAGTGTCATTATAACTGGAAGTCAAAATAACCTTTAAGTACAATTTTTTCATTTCGTTCCCATTTACTGTATACCCTATTACAAAATCCAGATGATACAACACTTACAGCACCTACATGAGGAAAAACATTGATTCATCCACATGTCCATTGTCCACATGCTCTTGCGATATAATATTAAAATAGTAACCCTAATGCACCTTGTGTGTTTTTGTCCAGTACTCCAGTATCCTAACTGTACTTGATGAGTAATTTGAATTATTTGTGTACATAGTCTGCAATTTTCTAAAGGTTACAGGCAGAGCAAATGCATTTGTGTGCTGCATTGTGACACAGCTGGCATAATTTTAAAGGTTAGAAAATATATTAGTAAGGCATTAACTCCTGGACCCTTAGAAATAAAAGCTTCTTCTCAGAGTGCCTTCTCTGCTACTGCAGGGAGCAGTTTGTATCTGAATCATTAAAGCAAAAATATAGAACAAGCACACGCTGTCTTATATGTAGATGTGGTCAGATGTGTATGGTAGCCTAGTAGTTGGCACATTTTTGGAGTTGCACAGAACAGAACAGGCTTTTATTGCTTCCGCACGTTACGGACAAATGTGATGATAATGTGCAATAAATTGATACTTAATTTGATAGATTAAATGCAATCAGTGACTGTTTGAGAGCATATTGATCCATGCTTCATGGTAACTGCTTGGTGACAAATTCCAATGGCATCACTGACAGATTGTCTTGCTTGACTTCACTCAGGCTTTATCTATGTACAGTGCATGAGTCCCGTTAAGTGCCGCTTTTTGAAGCAACTCCCTTTTAACGGAATGCTGACATCAGCAAAAAAGTCACACGGGTACTGTTTAAAGGAGGGTTGGGAACTGTGAGGCTGTGTGATTAGTCAAGAAAAGGAGCCTGAAGTTTAATTAAAGCCATCAGGCAATTAGGAGCCAGCACGATAGTGCTTTACAATGCATTTCTGTCTTGTCCATTACCCAGGCTTAATCAAAGGAGTCCCTCCACTGATGTTATGAGCTATAAATGTTACTGCAGTATATGGGTCAGCCACATTGAGACGGCTGTTGAAATAAAGCATTTGATCAATTAATTGCAGACACACCATTTGATTTTTTAGAAAGCTTATTCTATAAATGTAAGCAAGCTGTAAGTAATTAGGGTGTATAGATTTACCTCGATGAAAAAGGTCACACTGGGTAAGCATTGGGTCTGTAGCACAACAAATTTCATTGGGAAATCGTTGAAGTGGTCAAATGATGCTAAGATTGGCTGCTGTGCATATGCTAATTTAATCTACTGCAATAAAAAGTATTGTTCTTCACGTTGTTTACCCTGCAAGTGCCTTCTAAACTTTAAAGTTGTGGTATATTTCTTGATGGCTGACATCATCAGTATCCATGGTTGATTGATTGCAGGGGTGTGAAAGATGAGGAACAACAGACACAGTATCCACATTGATCTGCAATCGCCTGTGTGCCAGACACAGACATGCAGTAATGGACTGTGAAAGTGGAGAAGATGAAAAGTAACAGATGAGGAAAAATGAACTTGACCAAGTACACAGCCGCTGTGAGACCCTGGATTCATCGTAATGATTCAACAGTGTCAATATTTTTTACGGTAGCTCCATTAGCAACGACTGTGGCTCATTAATATGTATGCGGCAGCTCTGGATGACCTTCACAATCAGTGCTGCTGTGCCAGTTACATCAGATTGAACAGCACTTGGAGAAAAAACTAGGAGAAAGATCTTTCTTTGCTAACAGACACATACAATTAGTTCATTTGCATCTAATGAGGTCCTGACATTAAAATGGAACATTTTAACTGAGAAAAAAGACATATCTAAGACGTATCGAGTTAGATCACAGTATTGGATGACTCAGCTTGCCTTTTTCTTTAATTGCCTCTTGCTTATTTTTTTGTCAATGAAGGTAGTTACAGATTGGCAGAACACCCCTGAAGATGGACAATATTTGGCCTGAAATAACCTTTACATTTAAATTTCCAATATCCAAAATAATAAACAAACTTTTTTAAAGATAATCTTTTGGGCCTTTATTTGTGAGACGTGAAAGAGGAGAGAGATGGGGGATGACATGTAGCAAAGGGCCAGAAGTTGGACCGAGCCTCATGTGGCCACATGCTTTACCAGGTGAGCTACCCGAGCGCCCAATAGACAAACTTTGACATGAGACCAAACTCTCTCTCTATTTTGTTTAGCTGATTCAATCAAGCACTTGGGTCTCCTTTTCTGGTTAAGTTCTGGACTATTATTGACCAATGACTAGGTCAGGGGTCTTCAATGTTTTTAGGCTAAGGACCCCTCAGCTGAAAAAGAGACAGATCAGGGACCCCTTACCATATATTTACTGTATAAAATGTTATGGTGCATGCAGTACTAAGCTGTTCAAATAATAATTGTTGACACATTCATATATAAATGCATTATGTTTTGATGTTGGCTCAGTGAGTGGCACAGTGAATCCTAAAGCTTAACTGTGTCTGTGGATAGCTACCTTAGTACTCCCCACTGTACCTCCTGGCCAGTAAGTTTCTTTTTTTAACTATTTAAAATAATTTGGTGCCCCCTTGCAGCAACTCTGAGGACCCCATAGGGGGTCCTTGACCGCCTGTTCTCTCTGGACTAGGTGACGTGTCAAAATACGGCTGTGGTATAGTCTCAGCAATATATTGACAAAATGGGATATTGCAATATTTATTATGAATATTCCAATATCATCTAATTTTAGTATTTTTAAAATATAAATATAAAATGTAAATAAATAGAAATAATATTTGTACAGTAATATATCTACAGTAGTAAGTAAGTCAAACCCCTTTGAATTGTGCCATGAATTACATGCTTTCCGGGCTACTAAAATGACCGGGAGTCGCGAGATAAAACACATCAGGTAAGATAACGTCCCATAGCTGTGTTACCTAGCTAGCTAAGCAAGGTTCTGTGTATTGTGCGAGACGAGTGATGTAGTTCACTAAGCGGTTTCATACAAAATAAAATCGTACATCAACAAACCTATGACATGCAGTGACTTGCTTGACCTGCAAAATTATCTTTTAACTTGACAATTTGGTGTTCTTTAATGGATTGTTAGCGATGTCTTTGCTTAAGCACATTTAAGCAGTTGCAGCTGGCTGGTTTGCTGAATTTAAGTATTTTTATGCTTGTTGCTTGAGATTGGATTTATTATAGCATGAATTGTTGGGGTTTTATTGCTGTCCCGGATACTGCAACGTCGGATGTTGGTTTCTAAATTTGCTACATAATGGATTCATGTGCATTCATATGCTTGATTGCAAATGACTTTGAAGAGCTAAATGTGTTGGTTGTGTATGAAATATGTTTCAAGATGTCAAAAGTAATGAAATATGAAATGGTCATGGGCATATTTTCCACCATCGCTGTAAGAGTTGGTAAGAGGCTTTTCTTTACCGCTCACAGCAAAAAAGGTCTCTTGCAGAGGGATATCTGTGCATTATGGATCATTCTGCTCTCACATTTTTCTTTTTTATATTGTGTCCATGGGAAACACACTATGATAAGTTAAGTGAGTCAGTGCTTTGATTTGAATAGGAAGGTGCCAGTACTCAAAACCAGAAGTCTTCATACAATGTACATGCAGGGTTTGAGAGCATGAATCATCCATGATTATTCATTTGAGGGTACATATCGGTCAACAACAGGAGTTTTCTCAGGACATTTACTTGCAGGCCACTTACTTGTAGGACCGATAGAGCAGGTCTAGACCACACTCTATAATTTACAACGACCCAGCAATTTCCCCCAATGAAACAACAAAACAAAACAACAGACCATTAATGGACAGAGAACGTTGGCAGTGTGATCAGAAACCTTCTCAAACACATTTCCTCACATTGCTGCACATCTTTACCTCCTCTTGCAGCCTGTTTCTCCATACTCAGCCAAGCATTACAATACCTTTCTTTGGGTTTATGCGATGGCTTTACTGTTCTTCATATCCTAATCGAATCTTGCAGCTGAACTTTGCTTGCGCTCAGGGAGGTGAGTGGACTTTGCTTGCTCACACAGCCGTGGTGTTCTGCATACACAAGCAGCGATGGTGTTAAATTGTTACACAGGGGGGAGGGGGCGGTTAATCAGGGCTGTGTTAAATGTCTGCATATGATGTGCTGTGATGGTGGGGGTTGCAAATTGATGAGACTCATCACTCGTGTCCTTCATATTAGCATACTTCAGTGAGAGCAAGGAAACCATGTGTGGAGCTAATCCACTCATGTCTTCTGTCAAGTTTGCACCAAAAACTCTAGCCATTATAATGAAAATGACCTGGGGATGAGCAGTACAAGCAAATCTGCAGGTGAAGGATTTGATGCATGAGCCGTATTTTTAATTTGGATCACCTTGCTACTTATTATGTATTGTGCTCCTTTTTGTGTCAGATGCCCATTCAATTAATGTGGCCGATCTTGCTGCACAACAAAAAACTGCATTTCAATCAGGAGAGAGATGTTTGCAAATATGCAAATAAGGTTTATTGTACAGCTCAATAAAATGTAAAAAGTCTTTGGCGATCGCTCCATCGCTAAACAACATTTCGTATATACATAGGGGTAGAGAACCATCAGACCCCCCAGATGGAATCTAGACACCGGTGGTGGTGGCGAAGGAGCCCGAAGACCAGACCGAAGGAGGCTCAGGACCAGTCAGCTGGAGTAGATGACTGGAGGTGGAAGGGGGGTGGAGGGTTGCACTCTTTGCCTGCAGCTGATTTTTAACAGCAGGGTTGTGACTCTATGATTGGCCCTTGCTATTTGTTTACGATTCTGATTGGTTTAGCCTCCAAACCTCCAACAGCTGATTCGAGTTAGGCAGAGCATTGATTGAGAGTGAGGTCTTCCTAAAATAATTTACGCTGAGATACATTTTAATCAGGTAAGACTAGTTGCAAATATGAGACAGTCATACACAGCATGATGAAATGTACATTTATTTGGATAACAGCTGAATTGATTTAGGAGTGCATTGATTAAAAGTTAGATCTTCCTGAAAGAATTTACACTGAGCAAAATGAGACACCAATTACCCACAGAAATTGTTGGAAGTAGTACTCAGATCTTTTACTTCAGTCAAAGTAATATCGCACCGGTAAAAATACTCTGTTACAATTAAAAGTCCTGCATTGAAGATGTTTCTTAAGTAAACGTGTCTGAGTATCATCATGAAAATGTACTTAAGTATTACAAGTAAAAATACCCATTGCAAAAACTTCCTCACGTTTTAGAAACTGGAAACTATCCACACAGTTCTGTTCAAATCATTTCCCCTGGACTTGCAGGCTGTTTTATTTGTCAGTAGTTTATTTTTTAATAAAACATTGTATTTTATAAACTACATGTGTTTTGTGGACAAAAATTGTAATTTATAAAGTAACTGGTAACTAAAGTGATCCGATTAATATAGTGGAGTGAAAAGTACAATGTTCCTCTCTGAAATGTAGTGGAGTAGAAGTAGAAAATGGCATGAAAAGAAAATGCATAAGTAAAGTAGAAGTGACTCAAATTTGTACTCAAGCACAGTACTTGAGTGAATGTACTTAGTTACATTCCACCAGTTAAGTGGTATGAGTAGTACATACAGTAAATCCTCTGCCGGAAGACATGTTGGAGTGCATGTTGTAAAGTTCATCCCAAAGGCCTGAGGCCATGAGTCAATCAGTGTTGTGGAGCTCAGATGGCAGCAGCCAGCTCTGACATATTAATTAGTGATGACTTTCCCTTCTGGCTGTGATGCCAGGCGGCTACAGCAAAGGTGAGACACTGCAGGGAAATATGCAGAAAACTTCCTAGAGCTCATCTCAGGTTTTGATCTGCTGGCATCGTTGTTATTGTTGTTCACTTTCATTTATGAAGATGAAAGTGGTGCTGCTCTGACATCTGCAGGGCTGACAGCATGTGAAAAAGGCACAGTTCTGCTGTGAGAGTTTGACTTCATACTCATTTCATTTTGGAATAATGTCTTGTCTTTTATTTCATGTTGATGTTTGAATATACAGTAGACAGTATGCTGTAGCTGAAAACAACCTTTGTAGAAGAGAACCATACTAGTCATTAACCCTTCACCTACCTCCATGGCATGGATCCACCCATTCTCACCTGACTCACTCCTAATCAGTGGTCTATTTTATAAGCCCCCACCATTTCCTTTGTTCTGGCAGTGACATGAAGCTGCATGTGAGGGCCCTCTGTCCCTTCGATTTAGAGACAAATCTTTGGCTGTGCGTGACATCACCGACAAGCCTCATCATCTCCCATTGTCCTATTTGTGTACATAGTGACATTAAATGGCTTAAACTAAAAACATCTGTTCATTCTTATTGTTGTACCATGTACAAATAGATGGTGGGAATACTGTTTTGACAATTTCCTGAGCGTCACAAACATGTAAGTTCAACTCTTAATAAAAAAGAAAAATTATTATGAGCACAAAAATATAAAGTGGTAGAGCCTTTCTTGGTGAATGCACTGGGTGAGCAGCAGCCTTCATCCTAATGAATGACCTGCCATGTTCCGGCCTCTTAGCCTCTCCAATGTCATATTTTCTCAGTCTGTGAATCCAAACATGAATTTTTTAGCTCTGGAAATGGATGATTTCTCATTGAGCCCTCCATTACCAAGACTGCCTTGTGCAAGCCTCTGATCGCAGTGATCTCCTCAGAGAGTGCTCATTTTAATAAAGGCCTCAAGCAACGCACGAACAAAACTTAGAAGCTCCAGACATGCTGACCTTTTATCATGCAGTCATTTTTTTCTTCTTGTGCTCTTAAAGGGGAACGTGTAAAAGCCCTTGAGACCAACAGGAATTAGCTCTTAATTAAAGCAAGCTGCATATCACATGTCCAGTCCCTGTGGCAGTAAATGTTGTTCGTTGGACAGGTAGAAAATTTGTACCCTAATAGTTCTTGTTGATACCCTCAAACGAAGGAAAGTCCTTGGTTTGCTGATGTCTTCATCCAAAGCACTGTTTATTCTCCCACACAGGCTGAATAAAAGGTCAGCTGAGCAATATTTCTGACATTAGATTTTAAAAAGTTATAACTTTCCATCGATTGACTGTCAGTTGCATCCCCTTTATCATGGGGTGGTGGCAAAGTGAGCGGACAGAGACTGAATACGGACACTGACAGCGCCACCCTGGGAATTTCGAGATTGATTTTAATTAATAACGAATGATTTTAATCCCAGTCATAAAGTTAGTGATATATTTAAGATCACACAGGTAAGTATACAACACAGCCAGAGACAGGGTTCAACTTTTAAAAGAACACATTTTATTTCAATCAGTTTAAAAAAAAAAAGAAGGGGAAAATGTATACACACAACTGTGCTGAGGCTTACCAGTGGTGGGGGGAGGAGTACGAGGGCAGTGAGGGATAGCCACAGGAAGGTGATTCACCACCCGGACACCAACACCACCACCTTTGGCTCTCAGCGACTAAATTGGGAACAAAATGGGACAGACACACACTTAGCAAGGTTCTCTCCACAAAAGTACATCAAAATCAATATAATGAAAGGAATAAACTGAAATAACTTAACACAATATAGATAATATTTTTTAAACTGCCAGAGCCACTAGTGTTTCCAAGAGGCAGTGCAAAACAAGACGAAATTCAAAAGAATACTTGGCAAAAAACTAAAAAACAAAAATACCAATTATTAGAACACATTAACTTAACCAAAGAAACTAAGATTTTTAAATAGAAAAACTCACTGATGAAAAGAAAACTTAACAGAGTATAACTAACATTTAACTAAACTGAAGACAAAATAAACAAAGGGAAAAGAAACAACTTAGAAAACCAGATTGACATAGGGGGCCAAACCCTTCTGCTACATTCACCTGTTTAAAACAATGGTTCCCACAGGTGGCGCACACAATGGCCCAGTGGCTGTGAGTGTTAGACAGGCGTGCAGCAATCGGTGAAAATTGCTACAAGACTAGGGATTTTAAGATTCAACAGCAGCCCAGACAAAACAGCAACAGGTGGTTGCTATGCTAGGCAGCTAACCCAACTTTCCGAAGAAGAGGAGCAAACAGTTTTTAACTGTGCTCGGATTATGTTGTGGTTTGTGGACTTTATTTGAGTTAAGTGGACGCTGTAAGGCTACAGAAAATAAACACCTCAAACGCAAACTATTGGAAAGGACTGGACATTGTTATTCTGAGTACATGTTAGAAACAATAATCCAAATTTTAATCAAAAGATTGTGAATGCACTGTAGCGTGTAGCGAAAAATTTGCAAACCACGTCATTAGAAAACACAAAAGTTATTTCCAACTGTGCAACCATGTAGGATTCAAACCGTGTTAGGACTTTCATAAATTTAAGGCAAATCAAGCTTGCAAATATGGGATCAGTATATCTAAAGTACAGTATATGTTTGGCCTGAGGTTGAAGAATGGAGTTTAATTTTATTCAAGTATTAAGATGTGGGTCAGCCATTGCATAAATTGGATGTTATAGAGTGTTTTAAAGGTCTTGCAGATGATTAGAATTTCATACAGTATAATGAGTACTTCATGAATAGCACCAGCAGTCCATGCAGTGCATGTCAGTAACTGTACACAGGTACGTTTGCATTAGGTGCCCTGCTATTATAAATAACAAAGAACAAAGAAAAAATGTAAGCCTGAAGCTTGGCGTATATTAATTTATGTATATCATGCCACAATCACCATCTTTTGTCAATAAAGACAAAAGATTCTGGTAACATTTGCCGCCTCACATGATTGCCGCTGCCTGAAGTAGAACTTATGTTCGCTGTAAAGGATTCTTACCTCAAGGTTCAAGTTTCCTTTAACTGTATCCCACGATCTTCTTAGGCAAATAGAACTTGTTTATGTGTGGGGGGGGGGGGTTAAGAGGTGAAGGTGTGAGGCCAGGAGAGATTAAATTCCATAAGCCTCAGTGAAGAGTTATGTTTCAAGATGGGTTTTAAAGGTTATAATAGAGGAGGAAGAGCGATTAAGGTTGTGCGACAGGGTCGTAATGTGTAGAAACAGCTAGTAAGTTAACCTCTGATTTAGAATATTTTACTACAGATATTTCAATCAAGAGAGACATGTTTGCAGACGTGCAAATAAGATTTATTGTACAGCTCAAATAAAATGTACAAATTCTTTTGCAATTAGACTCCATCGCTATACAAATATTTTGTATATCTGTATAGGGCTGGAGAACCATCAGACCCCCCAGATGGAATCTAGACACCGGTGGTGGTGGCGAAGGAGCCCGAAGACCAGACCGAAGGAGGCTCAGGACCAGTCAGCTGGAGTAGATGACTGGAGGTGGAAGGGGGGGGGTGGAGGGTTGCACTCTTTGCCTGCAACAACAGCTGAAAAGAAAGGAGAGAGAGAGATTTTTTCAAGCAGGGTTGTGACTCATTGATTGGCCCTTGCTATTGTGCAATGATTCTGATTGGTTTAGCAGGAACGTGAACGCCTCCAACAGCTGATTTGAGTTAGGCAGAGCATTGATTATGAGTGAGGTCTTTCTGAAAGGATTTACACTGAGATACATTTCAATCAGGAGACTAGTTGCATGTATGCAACACTTATACACGCATGGTAAAATGTACATTTATTTGGATAACAGCTGAATTGATTTAGGAGTGCATTGATTAAAAGTTAGATCTTCCTGAAAGAACTTACACTGAGCTACATGTGGTCCCAAGGTCAACAATGAATATGTGTGCTTAGCATTTGTGTTGATGCACTGATTTGTTGCTTCAATTGTTTAACAGAACTATGTTTGAGGATTTCCAATGTTGTTTTTGGACCCCATCCAGACAATAAGGAAAAAGTATTGAAAATGTAATACGTAATTAAATAACACAATCTATTGTATCTTAATATTATATCTCTATTTTACACTAAATGGGCCACAAACATGTGGACACCTAACCATTACACCTATGTGTAATTGCTGAAAATCTTATTAAAAACAAAGGCCATGCTGCTTTAACAGCCTTAACTTCTCCAGAATAGTTTTCCACAACATTGTGTGGAACCTGGCTGCAGGGATTTGATCCCATTCAGCCACAAGAGCATTAGTGAGGCCCAACACTGATGTTGGGTGATAGGGCCTGGCTCCCAGTCGGCATTCCAGTTCATCCCAAAGGGGTTGGTAGGGTTGAGGTCAGGGCTCTGTGCACGTCAGTAAAGTTATTCCACACCAAACTGGAAAAAAACATTTCCTTGCATTGTCATGTCTAAAATATCATTACCAAGGGGTCTAGCCAAAACAATACAGTAAAATAGACCCAGACCAATTCACAAAAATATATGGTCAGGACTGTCCACATACCTTTGTCTATATGTGGAAGTGTGGGCTTGATGTGCAATTATCATTGCATTTTTGTAACATTATCAGTCAATTACTGTTGAGTTGCAAGTTGTTACAATGCAGTACAGTTATTATGCAATAAGCCTCACCCATGGTGTTGCGCTTTGTAACTGATAAATAACAATAACAATACAATGAAACAATCTCGCCGAAAATACATCTTTATGTTGTATTTTACTGACAGGAACATGTGTCAGGTGCAGATTTAAAGTGTATGCACATTGTTTTATGTGTCTATGCCACAATAAAAAACATTCACATTTATGTGTAGGGATTCTGATGGCAAGTATATTTTAAACGAAATATGTGATGTCCAGTACATGTCAGATTAATTTATTTAACATTGCAGAACAGCGAGAGAACCCCAACGGTACTTACCTCCATGAACTTGTCACAGTACAAGTGCAAAAGATCATGGTACACTAAATTTTCATTTTCACTTACTGCTTAGAAAATACATGCTTGGCAGCTTTTCCCCAAACAGTTCCACATGGCATAACAGGGGAGTGAGAAGCATATTACATTCCAAATTATATGCATCCCAGCCTGTGACAATCCCTCTGTTCCCGTTTTACTTTGTAAGTCATCTGGATCACTTGCTCATTTCATTTAAAAAAGGTGGCATATGCTAGCACAAAAGCCGTTCTAATTTATGTAAAATACCACTGCAACATATTCATACTCTGACACATTTGTGCATTCCACTGCATCATAAGGTCTGACTTCCTACACCGGTCAAAGTTATTGTTGAAGGGCTGAGAAATGGAAAGTAAAACAATTGCAATTTTATGGAGGTAGGGAAAAGTTTGGCAAGTGTTCGCTAAAAGCTGTCGCAACGGCGTGTCTGAAAGATGGAGATAAAATCGTTGAGTTGTCAGATTGCCACCTGGTATAACATACGAGAGTGGAGGTGAGCATGAAATCCTCATAAACCAAAATGCAGCAGTCTATCATCAACATGAGATGAGAAGGAAATGTGTCATGCAAGGTCACAGCGAAGCAAGTGTGACATTAAAAACAGCTCAAGACGTTAATTCACTCTAAATGTGCCATTTATATGCCATGGAAAGCTTACCTGACAATATATGCCTTGTAAAGCTTTGTGCAAAGGTCATTTGGAAGTTTCTCCGGCACAGTTTGAAACTTTTAGGGGTATTTCTTTGTTAAAGTGTTGACAGAAGGCATCAGAAAAAAAAACAGTCCTCAGCCTACTGCAGTGTCATTTTTGGCAACAAACATTTTAATATTTAAGCAGCTACTCGCAAAGACATGATGGAGTCTGATCGCTATACACTGCCAACTGACGGCTTAATTTGTGAAGTATCTTATTTTATGCTGCCAGCACAATAGTCTGGATGTATAGTCATTTATGTGGGCAAGTTATCTTTCCAGTTTTGCAGACATTCACTTCTGAAATGTGCTGGCATTGTATATAGAAGTCACGGCTGTGGAAAATGAGAATGAAAATTATGTTTTCACTCATCCTGTGACTTGACTGGCATTTCTCTTGCGCTGATAACGTTTGTGCGTCCCAAGACTTGTTGATCTGTCATGGCCAATGCATTAGCGTTGTTCAAAGACATTTAGCTGTGGAGGCAGTCAGGTGTGAGGGGGTTTGGACCTGGAAAGTGTGATGTGTATTGTTGGAATAAAATGTATTCATATCATGTGTGCATGACATCATTATATTCACGTAGTGCATTATATTAATCTGTGGTTAAATTCATTATATTTTGAGCTAAAGAGCAAAAGCATTACAATGTCTGCTTGGTTTCAGTGTGATAGTTCATAATTTACTGTGACCTTTTTAATAAGTTGTTTTGGTACAATGTGTCCAACCATAGCTCTGCCAAGTGAGTTTAATTCTGGAAAGCAGGGCCAAGGGGTTTGGGACACGTCCTGTGTATGGGTGAAGTCCTCTCCAGTAGCAGTCTGAGACCTGTTATCTATTTTGCAGGCCAAGCTTGCTAGGCACTAACCTTCTGAGACAAAACACAGCGCACAAACATGTCACGTGGTAACAAATGAACTGACCCAGGTACACATAGATCATGCAGAAAGGGAAAAGAGTTAGACAAACTAGGGAGAGATATTGATGCATAATTCTCTTTAACCTTGTCTCTGGAATATTCCATGGTATTAAACGTTCTTTCATCCAACCTAACGGACTTGAACCCTTCTCCTGAAAGAATCTAGAAGGGCAGGATTTCGCCCCAACATTTTGGCGAGCAGCCAGGAGGAAGAGGTTCCATTGGACAAAACACCAGAACCGGACACTCTGATCATCACCAAGGGCCCACCTAAAAGGTAAGCAGAACCTTTTTATATCAAATCTGCTATATTGGAGAAAACTAAATTGAATGTGTGAGGTCCTTGGTCTGGTTGACAATTTAGAAAAGGTATTTTGATTAATCTTGACATCAAGACAGATAGGTTGGATTCTAAGAACGTACCATATTTGTTGTGATAATATAAGGAAGTCAGACTCAAGTGGGTAGCACTTTAAAGAAAAAGTGTGAAGGTGTAGTGTCGAAGTAGACATGAAAAGCAGCACTATATTGGCTTAATTAGTGTGAAGAAGAGTCAGAGACGAAAAGTAACGTCTCTAAAAATAGAGTCGTGAAAGGTAGTGACACTGAGGTGATCATGAAGGATAACACTAACATTGACTATTTAGTGTGAAAGGTAGTCTCAAGTTTAAAATAATTCTCTGTAAAAACTAAATAAATAAATAAATAAATAAAAGAAGAATAATAATAATAAGAATAATCATAAATTTGGAGTAATGGAGGCCCAAAGAGATCATATAATTACCGGCGTAGGCTGCGGGCCCTATAAACCGTGGAAAAAACAAATGGAATTGATAATGCGCGGAATGGCAGATAAGACAGCTGAAAAAGACCAGGAAAAGGTTAAAAAAGAAACAAAGACAGTGTTGTGGCCTCTCTTCAGGATAACGCAGAGGACACCACAACTACATTATTGGCACTTTGGGAAAGTCAGAATAGATATAGACAGGAGTTAGAACAATGTAAGAAACAATTGGGTGACTCAAAGGCTTTGCTACCACGATCCAAACTCAAGAAAAAGGTAAAAGATTAGAGGCCCAGGGTCTGAAATTCATGAATTAGCATTAATGGGCCAAAGTGTGAGTCATCTCATGTCAGACAAAACAGAAAAAAAACGAGGGAGTCAAGGGAGCCAAAGGTCCTATGTTTCAGAACAAGACAGAATCAGAACCAGACATGACATTAAGCCTCCCTCTTATGTTGCTACATCCGACACTCAGCTGACGAACTAAGGCCCCAGACCCCCGGACTATACCAATAATAGATGGTGACAAGCGGCACAGTACTTTCTCTTGACTCAGGACACCAGACCAGACAGACAGAGCCAAGCGCGCCCCCGAGCCCCTCCCCTCTCTGCTCCTCTCCTCCTGTAGAACAGGAACGCGCACTCTCAGGCAGCAATGGAAAGTTATGAGAATGCTCCATTCAGTCAGAGAATGAGGCTTGAACAGCTGGAGGAATACAAGAAACAGAGTAACACAGGCCACAAGCAGGGAGTGGACACTCTGGAGGAAGGCGCGAGAAAGAATTAAGGGACAGGAAAAAATCCAGAGAAAAAGGGCAATACATCTGTGTGGTTCAGGAAGGCGGTGTTTGCAGGGCTGCCATCAGAGGTGTGTGTAAATTGGAAGAAATTTAGATGATGATTGTGAAGATGCGTGTGGCGGAAACATGTTAGACATCATTTAGATATTGCTAAGTAAAGCTGACAAAAAGGGGAGTTAAAACACTGAGCTGCAGACACAGCTTTTGAAACTACAGTTAGCAGAAGCAAAGCTAAACTTAACAAAAAGATGCTCAGTACAAATGTCTGTCACAATGCCGGTGATTCTAACCCATATCCTCCACCCCCTCCAGTCAACCCCTCCCCTTTCCCTTGTGATCCTATCCCCCAGATCCTCCTCCCTTCCCTGCTCCTCAGCAGCCTATCCTCCTGCTTTCCTACTCCCCAGGGATATTTTTCCCATCCAGAGGTCAGTTCAGGGGTACATACAGGGGGGCTGCAATCCGTTTCAACAGACCCCAACCACTTCGACAGAGTGGATGCTTCTTGTGCGGTGCCATGGACCACTGGAAAGTTGCTGCCCACATGCTCAACCAAGGCAGAGAGGGCAAGGCAGAGGACAACAAGGGGGACCACCAGGCCAAACCCCACCATTGCTCCCAGCATACGGACACCAGGCCAGTATCCCCTGACACAGGAAGGTGACCAGGCTCCAGGATGGTATGAGGGTATGTACTGAGGGGGCCCAGGGGAAGCTACGGAGAGGGCTTTGGCAGAACTCTCCTTGCAGTGGAAGTAGGTGGGAAGACTATCCATTTTTAGTGGATTCAGATGCTCCTACTCACTTGAATGACACAAATAATGCACCTCTATCAGAACGATTGTGACTGTTGTAGGCTTCTCTGGGAAAAGACAGAAGCTGCCTGTTTTATCTCTCTTCTGTTCATGAGACACCACTCACACTGGCATCCTGTCTGCCTAACATCAATGGAAACCCTGGATTTGCAGCCTCCGTCCGTATGTACCGCCTGCTAACCTCCACACCTCACCCTCCATAATGAGAGAAAATGACCTTCTCTATTATAATGAGTTTTCCGATAACCTATTTGGTAACAGTGGGATTTAAAATCCACTAGCATCTATGCAGGTAACCAAGGTGTAGCTGTTGAGGTCAGAACTCACCCTGAACAAATGTCCTGGTACAAAATGTCAGGTGAATCTGTTCCCCACATTACTCTGGCAATAAACCCCAAACATCTAGCTAAGGAATTAGCGCCAATGGTTAAATCTGCAGTAGCTGCTAAAGATTTTAGACGCACTCAACTGACGTTGTTTCTACTCACCCAGCATGACACATACTCCATCCACATGTTCCGCCATATGTGCATGATACTGCTTTTTTGGAGAACGTTTCATTTCCAGGTCACATGGTAGAGAAATGACTGATCACCCTGACGCGGCTGCCCCGGTGACCTCACTTCCTGAATCCATGGAGTACTGGCTCCACAGATGTAGGTTTGGTGCATTGTAAAACCTGTCACATTTGAAATGAAACTTTGCTACCGATCAGACAGCCTCAGTACCCCATTAAACCAGTGGCTATTGAAGGTATTTCTCACACAATACAAGGCCTATGGTGCACGACTTGAGAAAAGTAAATGCTAATCTGGAACACCTACGTGCCCCGTTCCAAATCCTATGTGGCCTTACAAATTTGTTGCCTACACAAAAATGGTTCACATGCATTGATTGGCTAATGCTTTTTCTGTCTCCCGTTAGACCTAGAGCGTCGCGAACGGTAAACATCTGCACTGACTCAGCATATGTGGTAGGGGCTTGTCACTTAAACCTCCAGCAATGGGTAAGAACAGGGTTTGTAACTGCATCAGGAGAGCCAATTAGACATGAACAGGAAATTAAACTGTTAGTGCATCGCTTACAGGAACCTGCAGGAGTGGCAGTGATTGAATGTAGGGGGCATGACAGTGGGAAGTCAGAAGAGGCAGAAGGAAATAGAATGGCAGATGAAGCAGCTAAAAGGAGTGCAGGATACGACAACCGTTTATGCAGACAACTAGTGTGCAGACCAGAGGATGAAACACAACGCACACCAGACACCCTAAAAGAACTACATTTGAAAGCTATCCCAGAAGAGAAAACATAGTGTAAAAACAGAGGAGCTAGAGAGGTGGACGGAATCTTGCGCGGACCTGACAGGAGAGTACTGTTACCTCTTAGCATTACCAGACAGACTTTGACTGAAACATATAGATTAGGACATGTGGGATCAAACCAGCTGGACAGAGCGCTATGTCACTGATGGCATCCACACATGAAAGACATGACAAAAACTAGGTAGGAGAATGCCAGACATGCTTGCAATACAACCCAAAACCAACAGTGAAACCAGAAATGGGAGCATTCCCACTGACGTACGACACAATGAGGGAGGTAATCATTGACTTTACTGATATGGGGACAGTTAGCAGAGGGTGCCAATACCGATTGGTACCGATCTAGCGGCTACTGGGCCAGCAGAAAGTAAAGTAAAAAGATTGCCCAAAGCCTATTTTTATGATTTACAAGTATTTGTGTCCAGGTTCTCCAAACAGAAAGGTGAGAGATCCACAGCCCACACATTCCCCCAGGCTGCCTGGGTCAGCCTCAGAGAGATAAAAAGGAAGTGGAACCAACCCAGGTGGACCGGTCCATTCGAGGTGACTGAACGCACCAACCATGCAGTGAAACTACGCAGAAAGGGGGAAACATCATTGGAGTCAGTGCACGCCAGCGGAGGAGCCAGGACGGACCCTGAGTGAAGTGCAAGCCGCACTGGAAGAAAGCGAACGCATCCCTTCGGACGAAGAGACGAGCAAGAAAGAGCAAAAGGGACCAGCAAAGGGGCAGAATAATCCCCTCCCAAGCTCCAACTCCAGGGATTAGTCCAATCCCTGGTTGAAGAAAGAAGTGGACACAAGGTTGACGAAGAGTGAAGGTTGAAAACGCCCAGGTTAGAGGTTCTGAATCTGGTATAAAGGTATCCAGTCAACAGTCAAGATGAATTCCATTCCCAATGAAGCGTTTGCATTGTTATTTGTAATATCTGTTGTAATTGTGCCTGTGATTCTGATTTTGTGTAGAGAATTTCGGGATCTGTTCAGTAGGTGGTTAGTTAATGATGATTTTAAAAAAGATCAAAAGGGGGAGTGGAAACCTCTTATGTGTCCTGGGATGCTCCATGATTGGTGCTGGGACTCTTGTCATTTTGTTTTGATCACTGAATAGGTATCCATAATGGTGGTCCCGGTGGGACCAAAGGGGGATTGTTGGAATAAAGTATTCATATCATGTGTGCATGACATCATTATATTCACGTAGTGCATTATATTAATCATGTGTGTTAAATTCATATATTTTGAGCTAAAGAGCAAAAGCATTACACATAGTCTGCTTGGTTTCAGTGTGATAGTTCATAAGTTTACTGTGACCTTTTTAATAAGTTGTTTTGGTACAAATGTGTCCAACCATAGCTCTGCCAAAGTGAGTTTAATTCTGGAAGCAGGGCCAAGGGTGGTTGGGACCGTCTGTGTATGGGTGAAGGTCCTCTCCAGTAGCAGTCTGAGACCTGTTATCTATTTGCAGGCCAAGCTCTGCTAGGCACTAACCTTCTGAAGACAAAACACAGCGCACAAACATGTCACGTGGTAACAAATGAACTGACCCAGTACAACAAAGATCTGCAGAAAGGGAAAAGAGTTAGACAAACTTAGGAGAGAGCTATGGATGCATAATTCCTTTAACCTGTCTCTGGAATATTCCATGGTATTAAACGTTCTTCATCCAACCTACGGACTTGACCCTTCTTCCTGAAAGAATCTAGAAGGGCAGGATGTCGCCCAACATTTTTTTCCAACAGTATGTGCAAGACAAAACCTGACCTTGGCCCTGCTGTGTGAGCTGTTTGGCAAGGGAATGTGCTCCCGTGTGAATGCAAATGAAGATCGCATCACAGAACAAGCTACATGGTACCTGAGACACTACACTCTGTGGTTGCTTCTTTAGCATGCAGCTCACTCCTGAGCTGTGTTGTAATGTCACCCTTGTTTTCTAATTACAGGATTACAGTGCATACAAGAATGTGTGAACAAGTGCATCATTTGGGCATAAATGTTTTTTTATTTATTTATTTGTATATCTGTCGAGACCACTGCAGATGCACCGGGGCCCTTGGCTAAATTTTGCCAGAAGGTCCCCACTACTCATGCATATAAACCATGTGTCAACAGCCACACACATATCCCAGTGCTGATGTGAGGTCTTCAATACAACACGTGTGACTTAACTCTTACTGTCTGAAGAAATTTGCACAATGCCGAAATTTGTCTTGTTGTTCAAGCTCTTCAGTTTAAAAGCCCATTCTTCATCCCAAAAGAAAAAAGCATTTTACACGAAAAATTGTCTACACAACTTTTGAACCCAAACAGACAACCCCTTTGGGTACCCCTTTATGTTAATTTATCAGTTGGCGAAAAAAAAATAAAAATAAAAAAGCCAAACCCTCCTAAAAATTGCAAAGTTGTATCTTTCATTTTGGTGCGAAGAAAGGCCCAGAGCTGTGTGGAATTGGCATCCTGCAACAAATCTTTCTAGTTATAAACAACCAACGTGCATAAAAAATCTGGGGTTAAATCGAAAAAATTTCGTTAAACGGGCGTGAACTCCAGACTTACTTTTAATTTAATAGGGCCAATGTTAGCCAACAGGGGCCAATTTTCCACAGGGCCTAACTTTTGTTTGGGGCCCCGAAAAACATACCATAGTAAAGCCCTTTACCCCTTGTGGGCGACCGGCTGTTATAACCGAAGCTGAAACCCTTTGTTATCTGCTTTTTTGGTAGCACACACAAGACGTGTGGAAGGGGTGTGCTAAACCCAAAAACACAAAGAAAACCAAAAAAAGAGCTCTAAGATGCCTTGTTTTATTTTGTAATTAATAAATTTTGATTTTAGCACTTCAAGGCATAGCTAAAAGGAAACCAAAAATTTTTTGATTACTTTAAAAAATTTGGAAAAATGGTAATATTTAAAAATGAGCGACCAAGGCGAGTTTGCCCACACAAAAAGTTCTTCAGGGTCGGGTTAGTCCCGGAAAGGGGCCCCTTCCCAGGGAGTACCAGCACCCGTTCTAGTATGGGCCTTGCCCAACATAGGGGTTTACTCGAAATCATGGGCCCCCCGCAGGTTAAAAATTTTCCCTTTTGGCTGCATGTCATTCCATCTTTTTCCCCCCTTTTAATCTTTTCATAAAAATATGGCCCAAAAGGGGCCCCCCCAAAAAATCCTAAAGAAAAATAGTAGTCTTTAGCCAAACACTCTAGACAGTGGATAAAAAAATAGTGGTATAAGGATGACTGAGTACCGGGTTATCACCATCTGTGGGGACATGATTAGACATTTTTTAGTCAAACAATCCCCCCCACTTGAAATCGGCCCAGGAACAACCCCGTTGACATTTTGATCAAAAAAATAAGACTTTCCATTCCTTTTTGTTTTTAGGTACATTTTTTTTAAAAATTGTTTGGCAAAAAAACATAAACATGGGGTCCTTTTAGTGATGCTGCTTTCATTTTTTTTGCAGGAGGCAGCTTAAAACCCCAAATTTCATTAAATGGTTGCTTTGGGTTTACTGTAGCTTTGGATACCCCGGGAAACTCCCCGCATTAAAAAATCAAAAAAAATTTAATTTTGCGACACATGCACACTTTTACACAAAATTTTCCAACTGAACACACAAAAACCCAATTGAGGGCCCGTGACACATTGATAATTCCTGAAAAAAAACTCAAAAACCCCGAACTTTTAACAGGGACAGAAATGGATCTAGACGCGACAGCAGACTGGTTAAAAAAGTTATTAAAATCAGTTTTCCCGCAGGGGATAATCAGAAATTATAAAAATAAAAAAGGGCTACATTCAGACAATCGCAACAATATCAAAATCATGTCATCACAATGTTTAAAAAAAAAATCATACATTTAGATCTCATCTTGTTTTAGCTATGATCCGGGGACTATCTTTTTCCCCCCGTCTTTCCGGTATTTTAGCAAGTCCGGGGTTTTAAAATTGACAACAAACAGAAAGTTTAAAGCGCCGGGTTTCCTTTTTTTAAAAGATTCATTAGAATAGTTTTGCACCAAAAAATAAAAGCAGTTCGGCACAATTTTAACGGAAAATAAAAGTTTATGACCCCTTTTCCCAAATTGGAGGGAACAAAGGGGTACATGGGGGGTACTAAACCGTTTTAAAAAGTTACAAGGCGGGAATGAATTTGCAAACAACTGGTTGCAAAGTATCGATTATAATTGGAATAAGTGGGTTTAGCCAGGATTAAGGAAATTTTCCACTTTAAAAGGCCCCCCTCGTTTTCCCGGGGACTAATGGGCATTTTTTTTACAAGAAAAAACACAAGTGTCCCGAAATTTAAAATAGGAAAATACCACAGGATGACATTTCTGCACATAGAGGGGGTATGAAAGAGTTCATTGGGGCTTTACATTTAAAGTAGACACGGAGATTCCTACGTGATGACCATCCCCAGGGGAAAAGAGATCTCGTTCATGTTAGCACAGATTTACCACAATGCAATGCAGCTGGGGTTTTGGCTGGAAAGCGGCGCGGGAGCTATTCGTTAGGGGTTTAAAGACACACATATTTTGCCCCAAATTGAATTCTTCGGTCGTCTTAGATGATTAATAAATAAAAATTTAATAAAGGGGATTTCCAAAAAGCTATCCCGCCATCTTAAAAGACTGGAATTTCCTTCTTTTTAGTCCATTAAAATTTAATTTACCCCACAGAGGGCCTCGAGGTCACCGAGCAATTTCCCCAATTTTTAAAAATAGAAAGCGGGGCATTTTTTTGCATTCTCTCCCATAAGTTAACGACAGGACTATTTAAGGGATACACTTTTGTTGAATTTTTGTGGGTTGGGGGGATTTGTACTTAGGCCCTTTTTAAAGCGTTTTAACTACTTTTTCTATGCATTTTTCCAACAATAACTAATTAAACGAGCATATATTTTTAAAAGTTGCAATAATCATAGTAAAAGTTGTAATTTTTGGGATTTTTTCTCGACGATTGTTTCTTAATCTTTTGAGCTGACGTGCTCTGTGGTATACAGGGGAAGCCTTAGAATTGTTAATAAAGGTATTAGGCAATAGGCGGCAACCCGAATGGTTTTTAAAGTAGGTGAGCAAAAACTTCCACACAAACTAAAATTTAATTCTCAAGTTTCTTTAATTTTTTTTCTGTTTATTTTTTTTTTTTTGAAGGATTAAAAAAGGAGTAGTTTTGGGGAATAAACAGCTCTTCCGCAGGGTTTTTAATTTTACTTTCACACCAACGTAAGTCACAATCAAATTCAATTGCAAACCCCGAAAGGCAAAAATTTTAGGTTTTAAATTTTAGACTTGCAATTTCTATGAAAAGACAATATGTCAACAAATTTAATTTGGTTTTTTTCTATTTATTTACCTACTATGACATGGAGCAATCAAGCACCCTTTTCTTAAATTTCCTCATCTTGTAAATTATCTTACTAGATATGCGACAAGTTGTCTCTGAGGGGGAAAATGAGGCCTAATGATTAGGGCAGAAAAGGTTGGGGCAGTGATTTAAAAAAATAATTTTTAGTACGGACTTTTTTAGCTCACTTTGTCGAAAGCACTGTATGGTTAAAAAAAAAGTGTTTTACTTGCTGCCTGGTTTCCCCCATTTGGGTTTTTCTGCCCCCCTGATCGTTTTACCGTACCGAGCCCTGTGTCACCCGCCGTGTTTCACCCTTTACCCCTTTGGGGTTTGTTTTGTTTTGTTTTGTTGCAGACCATTTGGGGTTTGGTGTACCTCCTTTTTTTCTGTGTCCCCCTTTTTTTTTTGATTTTTCTTTTTAAAAAAAAAAAAAATTTCCCTGTTTTGTCGGGCTTTTTACCCTTTTTATTTATTACATTTTGAACTCAACCTGCTCTGTCATCTCGCATTTTGGATCCCCCATTTCTCTAAACCCTGACAAGCGCCTTACAATACATGCATTCAACCATGTCGTGTCATGGCTTACTGGGAAATTGAAATGAAGATAGGACCCATTATTAATCCATCCTCTATGTTTTGAAAATTTTTGGAAATTACCTTGAATGAAAGTGCTTGATTCACAAAGTGATATACTTGACGTTTTGAATTATAGTAGTCCATGTTGCATCTCCATGCACTAGCCTTTCCAATAGAACAGTGCAAAACTGTCTTTACCGTCAACCCTTATACTGGTAATTCTGTCAACAAGTGCAAACAAACACTGGGAACATCAGTAAAGCACTGACCTATAAACAAATGTGTCATTCTATTATCCACAGCTGATTTATATTATAGAAAAGCCTTCCTGCTCAGTAATTAAATCCCTGCTGTATTCAAAAGCAGAAGAACAGTTAAATATCCAACCTCTGGTTGAGAATTGCTGCACTGCCGTTGCACAAGGCTGTCCACTGTGTGTGTATTAAATCGATAGGAATTAACACCAGGTCGCTGCCAGACAATTCTACACACTGCACATGTGTTCCTTGTCTGTTCTTTATGAGGGATATGACAGATTACCGGGGCTCATTAATCCGGTGTGTCATGGCCTTCTATCCAGTTTTTCTAGTAAAATTGGAGTTTCCTGTTTTATTCTTGACATGTGTTATGTTTCTATTCAACCCGCCCTGCTAATTGTGTTGCACCTATAGCAACACAAACAGCAGGTTTGCTTGGAGACAGTGGTTCTTGCTGCATTCAAATACAGTGCATTATGTTTTTATTTGAACTCAGCTGAACAAAAGAATGCGGGCAATGTTGGCAGGAGTAAGTATTTTTCTGTGGCTGTGTTCAAACCATTAGCGCCGCATGAAAAAAGCTGCACCCTCATTCATTTCAATAAGACCACTGTGTTGATGCGCCTTGCATTTTCTTTGAATGCTTTTCCATTTTTGATCCAAACACGCACTAACCTTATTTACCGATGGCAAAGCAACTGTGTCAACATGAAACTGTTAGCAAACTCTACGTCTTTCTTATGAGACACAAATTTCATATGCTTACATGATAAGAAAATACATTTGGGTTTGGATTAAAGCGACTGCACAGCATACATGAGGTAAATACAATCAGATTTCACTTTAAAGGTTGAAGGTCGCACATTGATGATATTACATTTTTTGTCAACTTAACTGCAAAAAATTATTCATGGAACGGTAGCCTTTGCCCTAGCTCTTCATATTCAGCTGCATGCCATCCACACTGCACATCCTGTCCTTCAGAGAAAATTAAAGGCAGAACGGAAAGAAAATTCCCTTGAAAGAAAAGGTTCAAAACATTTCAAACTGAATATATTGTAGAGAATACACTAGCCTTGTTGCTTAAATGGATTGAATGGAATATCCTGTTAATGTTGGTTTACTTTCTTTTCAGAATGATTGTGACTTTGTTTTAAACTATTATAAATGTTATTTAGGCTCGATACATTTATGAATTTGAATCACAGAAGAGCCAAAGGAACTCATCTACCCCAAAAGACACATTGAAAAAGTGGTTATGGACTAACTATTCATTGTATCACATGAATACATTCTGTGAAAACTCTGAACAAAGCATCATGACTGGATAGTTTCACAACAATCGCAGAAACAAAAATCCTAAACTGAAAAGTGCTAAACCACTCTGTAGAAGTGAGTCTTATCCGTGGGTTCATCGCTACACGTGACACCTTTCACATTAGACATGCTGTATCCTACAGTAGTCATTTGCAATGCATTCACTGTTATTACAAAAACATTGATGAATGCAGCTTTAATTATTATGCCATGAGGGGGTTTGGCCCTTTGCCACAGCAAGTTCGTTGACAGTATATTTTAAAAGGGGTGTGTTTACATTACTCGGAACGAAGAGGAAATTAAAAAAAAGGGCGGGTTTGCCCCGTATTTCCAGACCAGACTGATTTTGGATTACACTCAAAAAAAACATAAGTTTGTGAAAGTGTAATAAAATTTAAAAACATTGCAGCCCTGCTTTTTTAATGACAGCATGCTATCATTGTCTCTTCACTCAAACAGGCAAAGCTCTTAATGAAGCCTGAGCACAGGAGATAGATTCAGCATTAACACTTCTGCCCTAATTAGGTGGGAGCCTGGATCAAAAAATAGAAACAATTCTAGGTGAGAATTAATAATTTCATGTTAGGCAACACACATCTAAATTAATTCAATTTTGGTAGATAAACATCCAGTAACATAATTAGCAGTGGGAATAGTTTGAAATCCCTTTTTCACAGTGAAACGATATTGACAGCTCAAACAGGGCAGCAGGGTATTCACCCTTTGCAAACACGTGACCACAGCCACGTGACGACTCCATGGCGGATGGCAGAATCACCGTAAGCACAAGCTAAACAGGGTAGTAGATGAGCGGAAAGTTTCATTAGTTCCAATCAGTTTAAAATAAATAACGCTAAATAAACAGTAATAGTAATAATTCTATCTTCTTCTTTATGGCTTCTTCTATCGAACAACAAGTTGTTGTGCTGTTGTTGGACGAGGTAAGGCATCTGGAAGGTTCTCACAAAGAGAGGCATTTGGAGAAGTTGGAGATCGACCAACCCTTGCGTTCTTCCTCCCTCTGTTTTCACAGACCTCATTAAATCGCTGAGTCTGCTCGAATTCAGCCAACACGATCTGTACCACTGTATGGTAAACGGGGCATCTCCATCCACTGGTGCTGATCTCAAAACTTTTACTTTAAAAGTCTGGATGTTTACCATTTTTTCCAGCTGGATGGGTTACAGGTACTCGCAGTGACGTGCGGTGATGTCAGCAAGAGGGTAGGCACTGAGTTATGAAAGCCAGATTACCTAATTTATTGTTTAGGCTAATAATCAAAACGTTACGCACAAGGGCGGCACACACTCGCGGTCGATAGCAAGACATTTCCAATTAATCTATCAATCAAAATCAATCTAATGTAATTAGTATATAACACTTTACAGCAACCAGCAGGCTACGGTGCTTAACAGAATGAGTATAATGACGTCATCCAGTAGAAAGAGTGAACATAACGAACAGTAACATCAGAAAAGGTCTCAAAGAAACAAAAGAATGAAACTGTCCCACCACTGCTACGTATTAAAAGCCTGATTCAACAGATATGTCTTGAGTTTGGACCTAAAAAGAGCCACATCTGTAACACTGCGAATATCGGGGGGTTACTTGTTCCAGAGTCTCGGGGGACCAACCGCAAAAGCCTGACCCCCCCACCGTTTATACCTGGACCTTAGGACTTCTAAAACCAGCTGATTTGAAGACCGCAATGACAGTGTGTTCCCGCAAAGTTAAGATTCAGACAAAACTCTGGGTGACATAATTTTTCTTCTCTTCTCCTCTCTCTCTCTCTCTCTCTCTCTCTCTCTCTCTCTCTTCTCTCTTCTCTCTCTCTTCTCTCTCTCTCACACACACACACACACACACATAATGTCCAGCATCAGAATGCAAGTTATGAAATCATCTTTGTTCTAATTATTGCACAGCGGCCAATATGTTTGTCAGTAACAATGAAACACACACTGCTCAAATGAATATGAAGGCAAATGGCTAGCAGCATTAGTTCAATCACACTAAGCCCAAAATAGTTTCTGACTCACCAATCGGTAGATTATTTGTACATAAAATCCATCCGACGCTTTCTCGTGAAGGCGTCGATCACAGCGTTGTAAAACTCGTCTTAACGGCGCTTTGGTTTGCAAAGTCTCTGACTCTCAATAGACAGAATGGCGAGGGCTGACATACGTGCTGGCCCGGTCCGGTTCCGACTGGATGTTTTGATCCGTTTCAAGGTGGAAAATGTGCGAAGCTGTAGTTGCCGGTATTATAAGAGCTGACGGTTTTTCCTGCTTGGTTAAAGCTGCGGGCAGGTTGTTCAGATCCAGGACCCCGTAGAGGTCCCGCCGCTGACTGTGTTAGCACGGCCACATAGCCACAGCTTTTCTTCCAAACCAGTCAGTTTGAAACGATGCAACGAGTATTTGTCCCTTTTGCTGCAGTAGTCCATTTAAGGCTGGCGTAGACCCCCATCTTGCTATTAGTTCTTTTTTTGAATTAAAATCGAGTTTAGAGAAATTCCTCACCGCTGTGATATCGGCGGACACCGCTGCTGTCATTTTGACTTTGAATTTTGCGGGGATTGCGCTTACAACGTAGCTGGTGTAATGACGTCAGCTACGCAAAGGGACAGTAATATATCTCGATTTTAATTGGTTCATGTTTGATATCTAACGGAGACGATTACTGGCATAACACATTTACGTACAAAGGCACGGCAGAGTTGTGCCTTTTGACGTACATGTTAAAGAATACAGGATCGAAGTGCGCATGCGCAACATTGGCTAATCGCTTGAATGGACAGTAAAGGCACTGCTTATTCTTATGAGGGGCCGTATAAGACATTATTCATTCTTGTACTCTCACATACATACATTCTCCTTTCACATACATATATTCTTCTTTCACATACATTTATTTTCGCTCTCACACAAACATACATTCTCCTTTCACACACATATATTTTTACTCTCACATACATATATTTTCCTTTTACATACATATATTTTCACTCTCAGATACTAATATTTTTCTCACACGTACATATATTTTTACTCACACATACACATATTCTTCTTTCACATACTTATATTTTCACTCTCACATACATACATTTTACTCTTATATTTCTATATTTTAACACACACAAATATATATTTTTCTTTCATATTTCTATATTTATCATACATGTTCATACATTTTTTCTCTCATGCACATGCAGTCAAAATTTTAAATAATACATGTATATGAGAAGAAAATGTATGCATGTGTGAGGGAAAATATACTACTGTGAGAGAAGAATGTGTGTATGTGTGAGAAAGTATAGTGGAAACGGAAGGAGTATAGTGGAAACGGATGGCAGAATATTTATCGCGCTGTGATTGGCTGTCAACCTCACGCTGTGATTGGCTGAGATACTCCGGCAGGGTCATCTTCAGGTCGCGATCAGCATGGCCGGAGATGAGACGAACGCTTTGCAGCAAGCTATTGGAGTTTTAAGGACTATTTTAACATCCTCTGATGCTATTTCTGCCATTGAGCGGCAAAGGACGTGCTCATCTGCACCGAACGTTGTTCACAGCACGGCAGAAAGTGAAATGAGACAACTTTTCAGACCGGGTGGCAACTCACAAGTCCCTGCTACAGGCAATGCACCTCAAGCTAACCAAGGCCAAACCGGAGGATCACGGCAGTCTTTGCGATTTCAAACACAGCAACACTTTGGCAATTGGGGCTCTCGTCCGAGGAAACGGTAAGAATAAATAAGCTCTATTTTGCTGGTGCTGATTTGTATTTAACTGGTTTGACTGTATATTGGTAAGCGACCGCGCTCCCCCCTCTAACCTCCCGCTATTGATTGTGTCCGATCTCATGCCCTCACTGCACTAACGTATTACAAGGCTTCAAACATTATCTTTGTCACGCTAAGTTTATGTCCTTGCTTCCTCACCTGTAAGTATGTCAATTACGTTACTGTAAATATGACGAGACAGAACTACAGCCATTTTGCGGACCGTGTCGAAGTTTTATGTGGGATATTCAACATACAATCAGCTACCGTCCTTCGGTGGACTCCTGCTGCTTCTGTCGGTAAAACCATAGGCTAAACTATTAAAAAGACGTCGATAAAGAATGCATTTTGAATATCCAACCTTAAACCATCTTCACCGCGGTCCACGTACTGACCGCTTCATTCAAGTAACCGTCCGCAATAGTGATCGTCAGTACAATAGTAGGAGTCTTTTGTGTTTACACAAAACCCATCTTTGCCTGATTTATGCTGAATTGGTCATATTGAACATGTTTATAATCTAAAAATGAAAGGCAATCAAATATTTAATTAACGAATTATGGATTTTTCTCCACACTTTACCTCTCCTTAGCACTTGGCAATTTAATGTGTTTTTATAAAACTCTGTCCTGAAGTATATAAAGGCTTTGGCAATTGAATCTTCCATGTGGTGAATGCGTAATACATTACAATTATTAATTATAATGTCATAGTTTTTGGGGGGTAGTAATGGAAAAAAACCTCAGTCAAACTGAACTTAAAAATTGGCATCCCAAGATTGCTTTTAAGTGCTTTTCCCTGGGATTTTTTGCGTATCATTATACTCCTTTGGTTGTTGTGTTTTTACAAATCTCCAGTAAAATGTAAATCACACACAGATCATTGTCACTTTGTTCAGCGACACATTTTGCATTCACATTGTAGCATTTGCAATCCTAATATTGACGGTGCCAAATTTTAAGTAAAAAGGATGAGATTATTTGTGGGAAAGCCTTTTTGTTGTATGGTATTGCTGTTCCATCAGCTTAAGTTAAGCGAACCAAATGGTTTAATGTAGGCCTAGCCTACACTGTCACCAGTTTTAGTGAAATATTGAAGGATATAAATCATTGAATGATGTAGAAATAAAATACCTACTATGTGCCATGTGTTATATAAAAGGATAAATACATATCAAGTATGTCTGCTTTGTTTTGTAGGGCCAAAATTCAACATCACAATACTTTCAACAAGGATGTTATTCTTCTTTCGAAGCCATCAAGCAGTGTCGTTGTCAAGCATCGCACTAAGCAACAGTTACATGAACAAGGACATATATTGAATGGGTTTGAATTCCAGAAGTCTTGGGACCAAAAGACTGTCACTGAACAAATAAGGGAAGCCTTTGGAGAAAAACTGTCTGCCGAAGTGAGGTAAGCACTTTTAGTTTATTGGCTATATAATGTCCAATCATCACTTCCAATGTGTGTTGTACATTTTGCCATTGATCACAAAAAGAAGTTGCCCCTCCCCCTTTACTCGTTCTTTTTCTATTTTAATAAAACCATTTTTACTCTTTTTTTTCAGCCTTGAGTTTCTAATGGCATGTGGCAACAGGTTGATTTCCCCCAGACTGCGTGCTGGACAGGAACTGGATGCAAATCTCATACACAAAGTATATAAATCGAAAGCCCTATACCTCAGACCATCAAAGCCAATTTTGGTAAGCTATATCACATTTGAATTGACCTACAGAGTACTCTTAGAATAATAACCCATAATTGGTGCATACACATCCACACATGATGATTAAATGTTGTCAGTTACCGCTGACCTCTGTTATCTGAAAGAGTTACAAGAACTACGTCCTTTTTGAACACAAGAAAAGAAGCGTTCTAGGACCTGCAAAAATCCCTCTGGTCGGAAAGCGGCTATTGTTTATGATTAGGAGGGGATACTGGTACTCTTTGGGAGATGTCACTTTAAAAGATGGATGGTTGAAGTAACTTTCGGAAATATAAAAACAAATCTTGATGTTTCCAGGAACTGGATGATGATCCTTTTAAGGATGATAGCAGCGGTGACGACAATTTGAGTTCAACTCGCCAACTGCGGTCCTCATCTCTAACACAAGTTAGACACTGTTATGCATCTTCAGACAGTTTGACTAGTCCAACAACTGCTTCCCCATCAAACAGTACTTCTGCAGTTCAGTCTTTTGCCTCATCACATGGACGTGAAGTCTTATCCACTCATACTCCAGCCTCAACCTACCACAGCACTATTTCACCTGACACCACCATTTCAGCAAGCGGTTCTTCTAATCAACATGGAATATGTCCTTCCACCAGTCAGCCTTCTGCCCTACCAGTTGGAAGTCAGCCTTCTGCCCTACCATTTGGAGGAACAACTTCAGTTCCAGATCCAACCCTGGTCCTGACTTGGCCAAACAGTACAAGCTTACCCTACCAAAGCAGCACTCCAGCAAGTCATTCCTCTGAGTTACCCTCGACCTCAACACACCCTCAAGCAACAAACTATGATACCTACCTTTCAATAATGTCTGTACTGTCTGACCTTTCCTCTGATGAGGAGGAACTGAACCAAGCTATACTAGCAAGCTTGCATAGTGAAAGGTTCGTACAAATGAAATCGTTTTAAGAATTAGAACCTTTCATTTGCACTATTGTTGATACTTGCTAACATACCCAATGTTACTTTACTGAAGTTAAAATTTGTCAATGAAGAATACACATGATTCACTCCTACAACTGCATTGTATGATGCTAACTGTAACTTATTTAATTTGTCTTGTTTCTAGAACCACAGGATCTATGATGCCAGCAAGAGATATCTTGCAAGATCTTGCAACAAAAATAACCCAACACAAGCGATGCAAGTTTAACATTAACCAATCAACAGTCTTCGATGGAGCCATCAGAGGTTTTAAACGAGGGACATATGATCCATGTCACACTATTTCTGTCAGATTTTCTGATGATATGGGAGTACCTGAAGAGGCTGTGGACTTGGGTGGACCAAGAAGGGAATTTCTAACACTGCTTATGGAAGCTTTGCCCAGATCTCAAATGTTTGAAGGAGAAGAAGGCAAAATGAACTTGGCCTTTGACAGTACAGGTATGTATTGATTGTGATCTCATCATTTAGGTGCTGAACCCCAGATAAGTTTCACTATTTTTTTGTGTGATGATACAGGTACACCTTACTTTGTACACACAATACGCACTGTCCATGTTTTTTTTTCTGTAGCCATGAGAGAGGACCGGTACTTCATTGCAGGGAGGGCCATCGCAGTAAGCCTTGTACACGGTGGTCCACCCGCACGCTTTCTGTCCCCAACTCTCTTCTCTTGCCTTGTTGACGGCCCAGAACTGGCAAAGCCAGTATTGGCAGATGTTGCAGATAGTGACCTACGTGACAACATCAAAAGGGTACATTTTTGTATGTCTGTCTGTTTCTACATTAGTGACTAGTGTGGTAAAGACAGTTTTAAATGTTTTTTTGTTTCTATTTGAAGGTCATAGAGTGTAAAGCATTTGAAGAACTACTAGCAACAACAGGCCCACTGGAGGAGTATTTGGCCAATGCTGGCTGCCTAAGGCCTCTGCACAAGTTGGAAGACAAGAACCTGCTTGTAGACGACATCCTGATGTTTCAAGTGATGCACAGAGTGCGTGGTCCTTTCGAGAGGTACATTTAAATCTTTTTTTCCAAGTCTTCTTTGCCTCTCAAAAGCCTTTTTTTCTAATTATATTTTTTTAAATCATTGATAAACATGCTGGGATAGGCAACATGAGTTAAAAGTGTTGGTTTTTCAGAACAGACTTAGTGAAACTGAAATATAATATTCAAAAGGTTGTATTTTGTGTTTAATCTCTTGGAAATAGAAATGTGTTTTATGATATTAAGAATGAGCCTTTTATATCTACATAGGAGTGGGGCATGCTGCCATGTTTCCCTTCTATTTTACTAATTTATCAGACAAACTACGGACTACCAGAATGGACAAACTTAACAGCCTAACGCATTTTTACATAAAGTTTGTGCCTGCCACAAATGCATGCACCCCTTGGAAAACGAAGAAGTACTAATCAATAAATAACTAAACACATCCACACCTAATGACTTGATATTATGGAAAGATTTGAGGAAGTGGAGGATGATGTCATCTTAAGTAACTAGCTTTGTGTCCTTGAAGTCCACTGTAGCTTCTGTAAATTTTCAGAATGGGAGGGAGCTTGCCATGTAGAATTTTACCTCTAGATGACATCAACGTAAACCAATATTACACACTTAATAACGAGCTTACTGTGATATAAACCATTAGAGCTTATGCGTTAATGACAGTGGAATTTAGGCTACTGCTGCCTCAGTAGGTTTACCTCTGTAAGAACTACTAACTACTCTTGGTTTGAATTCTTCTATTTGCCATTCTATTGTTTCTTTGATTCATTCATCACCTACATGTGAATATGTAAAAACTTTATATTTTACTCAGATTTAGGGATGGACTGAGAACACTTGGTGTGCTGGACAAAATCAAAGCTCACCCGGAGAGTTTTCGCCCCCTTCTCTGCTGGTCTCCTACAACCCTGACAGCTGACCTGGTTGAAAGCCTCTTCACCATCCGCCTTTCTCCAGCTGGCAGCAATAAAAGGCATTCTGAAGAAGTTGTTGTTCCTTTCTGGAGAGACTACCTCTCAGATGCAGAAGGTTATTGTAATGTTTAATTGAACTGAAATAACTACTTATTTGAAATTGCACTGCATCTTACCATTTTCTATCAGTTTAGAGTAGTGAGGTGTGTAGTGTTTTAATCTAATATCTGATGTATTTCTTTATATAGAGCAAGAAGAAACACAGAAGCTCGGAATGATTCTTGCCTTTGCCACTGGAGCCAATATTGTTCCACCAATTGGCTTCTCTCCACAGCCTTCAATTGAATTTCTTCACCAAGAGCATGATGCAGGAACTTCTAAACTACCCATTGCAAACACATGCATTAATTGTCTGAAGTTACCACTGCACAGTTGTTACAAAGACTTTCAGGAAAACATGGACTTTGCATTGGGCAATACCCATGGATTTGGCATGGCTTAATATGCATGCAGAGTGGCCTTGTTCTCAGTATTCTGTTGAAAGGTCGAGCTCACACACAGATACTGTGTAGATAGATACAGATACATGAAGCAGCACTGAAATAATAACAAAACCGTTCCTAACACGCATATATGTCTCATCATTCCACAATTTAGAGGATTTTTCTGTGTACAAAATACACATTTGTTTTATTTTTTTTTTAAAGGAAGGTTCATAGGAAGTACAGTTCAGATTGTCAGTTCAATGAAGGTAAAATAATATGTAATGCAGAAATCTATTGTGGAGTAAGCTTAAAATTTTGAATTTGGCCTGTTTGTGTGGCCAGGATGATCTTGTCAGTAATATTGAAACTGCTTGTTTTCACTGATAATTCATATATACATATTATTGGTATTTTAATTTTGATGGTGTCTGCTGTAATCATCTGTTCTTGATTGCATTACATACTCCTACATTTATTTGCATTGACCATTAAAACATATACAAAAGTATTTTTGAGCTTCAAGAGTTCATATCTTACTGTTGGGATAACTGGATAAAGTGTACAAGCATCCTATAGGTGACACACTGACTGACCTGACTTATTGTCTAATAACATTAAATATTGAAATGATACACTGGGTAAGGAATTGCTTACTAAAACTGATACACTACTACACGCCGGCATTAGGTTGACAGATTGTGATTTAGACTCTTATTAGTGAAAAAATAATTAGTGATGCCCTATACTTGTTGACTCTTATTAGTCTTGTTCTTTGTCTACTAAAATCTGTTTCTCTTGATTTCCATTTCTGCAGATTCCCAATTTATTATTGTTAGATTTTGTTAATCCTGTTCAACAAAAGACAAATGTTAAAACAAGTCAGATTTTAATTACATTTATTGAGATGTCTAGAGCCAAAAGCATGAACAAATTTGGTTTTCAGTGTTTCATGTTTCACCTTTTCAGTAACAATTTTTTGAACATACAGTATAAGTATGATACAATGATGCCATGACCTTAAAACTATAACAGTATGTTTCAATAAAGTGGTGATACACAGTGAAAGGCAGTTTTGCTTTATATTCCACAACTATAGTAAGTAAATATATGTTCTTCTATTGATGTGTACATAATCTTTGTCAAGTTATGCAGTATAGCTCCTGGATGGGTTTGGTTTCTCTTTTAAGACCGCATTATGATTACAATATTAGGAATGCCTCTCAAGAAAATGCACAAGGTTGCAAAATAAATCTATACCATGATTTCCATCATCTTCAAATGGATCAAAGGCCTGCTGAAGTGTCTCCATTGTTGTGTCACTGATAGTAATGTTCACTGATGGAACAACAACAACATTGTTTGTCTGTAACTGTGAGAGTGGTCTGTCATCAATAGCAAAGTCACTGTCTATGTCATAAACACCATTCATACTAGGGTTATGAATTCCAACATTATTCACTATGCCCCTTTGCCACAGCTGAAGTGGAGTTTGCCCCCCTTGCGTTGAGAGACCATGGTTGTTCCACTGGTTCTGAAATTCAATCGCAGCCCTTTGAATTCGTGGCAAATAAATATAATGAAGACAAAATAAATGGATTTCATTAAGTGAATCTAATACATTATTCTGTTCCATAAAGTTGAAAAGATGAACAAAATGAAATGACACTACTCTATTTAGCTCTGCCCATAATCTCTCTATTCTTTGATTATGGACTGATCTGCCAGTGATAACACTACGTCTGTTCAACCCTCTCCTGTAAAGCATGAAACGGGCAACGCCAGTGTTTTCCATTCCATGGTCACATCTCACCCTGGATGGTAATCCAAAGTTCTGAACACCAGTAAAGAAAAGTGACAAAACACTAGAGGCCCTGTTGTTGTCTAGACAAGCAAGATAAATGATGGTTCGACTAAAACCATCTACACAGCCGTGGAACACCATCCTCCATCTCACAAGTTTGTGGTTTCCATCAATGTGCCTAAGGAAATTAGGAAAAGGGGGGAAATATATTGTAAATCGTCCATCAACAACTGTTAAAAATAAATTAAAATTCTTCTTTGCTTTGGATACTCAATTTAGCAGTAGTCATTCCACAGAATGTCAAATTTAGATTCTCAAATTCATAGGACCTCCCAATAGTCCTACTCCAAATTCTTAGTTATTATTATTAGTCTAGCCATTGGAGATACATTTAATTAGTTGCTTACTTTTCAGAGGGATGGGTTGAAATTTGTAATAAACACCCAAGAAATCCCCAGTTTGTTTCCCTAAAACATCGTCACTGAGATTTCAGACAAAATACATCACACCACATAGCATGAATAGAATTGTATAAATTACTTTTGCTGAGTGTTTAACAGTGATAAAATTTTCCCTCAACAGTCTTTAATTTTTTTTGGCTGATAGTTAACCAAATTTGGATTCTGTGTAGATAAATAAATAATGATAAAATATATATATATAATATATATATATATATATATATATATATATATATATATATATATATATATATATATACACACACACATACTGTATATATAATAAATATAAAGAAATACAAAATAAAAATTGCCAGTTTTGTCAGTATGTTTTCCTCAGAGGGGTTATATGAATTTCCCTGGAATATGGGGAAAGAAATCTGAATTCTGGGTGACTAACTTTGTGCTTTTTGATTTACATTTAATATTTCTGTTGGGAATTTACTCACCATAATTCATTGGGGGTTGGAACACTGTATATTCGTCGGCGTAATTCATGGCGTCTTCTGAGGGATCGCCCAATGGGATCAATTTCTTGCAGACTCTGTCTAACACGCCACCTTTGAATGCGTAGCCCACGTGACCGCAAGCTCCCCTGAACATATCGTTCACCTGCATTTGTGGTTGACTGAAGAATTTCAGGGACAACTCTGTTCAGGTTGTCATCTGACAATGTTGCATATGTCAGTGGCTGAATACCAAGCAGCTGTCTGTGCCTGAAGAGAGTCCGACAGCTAACTCCTAAGCATGTTGCGATGCTTTGCCAGTTCATTCCAAGGGATATTAAATGAGAGATTTGATCTTGTGAAATGCTGTATTGAGGCCTTCCTTGAAGCCCAGTCATCACAGGTGGAGGCAACAGGGCATACCTGTTCTCAGACCTGGTTCTTTGCCTGCTCTCATGAGAACTCACCAAAAAATGAAGATATCCATATAAAGACTCTAATGTATTGATTGTTTCTCTATTTCTTGAATCTTCAACAAATCTCGAGATGGACATTAATCCAGATAAGGTTTGAACGTGATCACGAAGTTCTCCATACAGCCTCTCACGAACAAAGAAATCTGTAGATCCACTTTGGAGATTTTCAACACATTCCAATATACTGATAAAAAAATGTCTAATGTCATTTTCATTGCTACTTACTCCCAAAATGAGAAACTGAACTTGACAAGAAAACAGGATTAGTTTGAATAGCATCATTGTGTAGATAGGCTTCTTCAGGTTAGGACCAAGCTAAACAAGTCTTGCACATGTATTTTTTGGTTTGAGAGTGACTTCCTGGTTAGGGAAGAACTTCTTGTGTCAGTGAAAGTAGTGGATACCACAAAAGATGAGTGTCAAGACTATACATATGCTAAAGGGACTATAAGTTTGTGGCTGAGATACTAAGTATATGTATGTGAGAAAAAGGTTTATACATGTGAGAATGAAAATAGGTATATGTAATAAATAGAATGTATGTATGTAAGAGTAAAGAATATATGTGCATGAAAGTGTAAATGTATGTATGTGAGAGTGAAAATGCATGTATGTGTTGAAAAGTAAAATATATATATGTGAGAGTGAAACTATATGTATGTGAAAATAGAATGTATGTATGTGAAAGGAGAATGTATGTATGTGACGGGAGAATATATGTATGTGACGGGAGAATATATGTATGTGTGATTGAAAATATATATGTATGTGAAAGTGAAAATATATGTCGGTGAAAGGAGAATATATGTATGTGAAAGGAGAATATATGTATGTGAAAGGAGAATATATGTATGTGAAAGGAGAATATATGTATGTGAAAGGAGAATGTATGTATGTGAGAGTACAAGAATGAATAATGTCTTATACGGCCCCTCATATATTCTGCCTTTTTTCTATTGATTATGCGTAACTGCTACATTGTCATCGTACCGTCAAAATAATTGGAACAAACACACATATAAATCACAAGAATAACAGTAAAAATACAAATACAAGTTTATATACATTTATTTAATAAACATTTTTATGCTTGAATTTTGGCAAGGTGGGGCACTGCCTACCCTGCTACCCGACTGCACGTCACTGGGTACGCATCTTGCTCACGGTGGTGATGGTCCCCTTTCATAATGGCAAAGATCATAAAAAACTCTGGGGGTTTATTTTGTTATATCTATTTTGTACTTAAGTAAGATTATACAACACAAAGCCATGTTTTCCGAGGACATTGTCGGTTGTGGCTATCTATCTATCTATCTATTTATTCATCCATCTATCTATGGACTACTACTGATCTATCTGTGGACTAATAGCTTACTGATCTAGCTGTAAAAACCACTTGTGTCAGATGACAGTTAGAGAGACTGGTCAGTGTATTCCTGACAATAGGCTATGTATGTGAATGGGTAGACCGCACAGTCCTGCCATGCTAGTTGGTACTTGCCCATTGCATAGGCTACTACTGTTACAACCGACAATTTGACTAGGTCCCAATCTGGACATGGATGACGGCATGGCATTACACAGATGAAGTACAAGTAACTGGGAAATACTTGAGACTTACCTTGTAAATGCTGGCTGCAAATCCTGGAGTACTTGGAGGGCTGATTTGTTTTCGTCAGTGGTATATAACTACTGTAGATCAAATGAAAGATGCAAACCTAACTGAACTAGCCTTCAGTTGCAGACCTTCTAATTGCATTAATAGACAAAAGTAAACCTCATTGGATACAACATTAAAGAAACATTTGGAGAGTCAAAGATGAATCCAACAATTCAGACAGCTGAGATTGCCTGAAGTTGTTTAGGCAGCAGACAATTAGGTGTTGGTGGGGAGAACCTGACCAAACAAAAGTCATTGGTTTGATGGGCTATTCATGAATAATAAAAGGTTTGTTGTGAGATGTTTTTTCCTGGCTTTATGTCTGTCTGTTACATAGTACATAGTAGTCACTGCAATGTCTGCCTGTCTGACCCACTCTATTTGATGTCTTCCTGCTCTGAACACCTGTGCTCCTCTATACACATCAATGTGACACAAAGTACCACCTCAGAAGTGTCAAAGCACACAAAGAAGTAGAGCAGTAATCTCTAGTAATGGGACAACTGACTCTTTTATGCAAGTTGGTTTAACTGGACAGTTGTTGGTTGGCCTGCCCTGTTAATTGATGCGTCACCGGTTTGCGTGCCCGTGGGTGGGGGACATACCATACTATTCACTCATACTGACCGACACTAGACGCACGAGACATAAGGGCTTCTGGGATTGGTTGATAAATCAAACTTGCAGATAACCTAGACACCCACTTTATTACATTAGACTCATTGCAAGCAGTCAAGACTCTGGTGTGAAACAAGCTGTTCATGGGTGGCACATGACTACATCATGTGGAACAGTACAGGCACATCGTGTGAGCTGTGATTCAGTGACAACAACAACAACATTCACAACAACAACAACATTCAGTAGGAGGAGCAGCTCCTGTAGACACTATAGGAGAAGCAGAACATATTTGTATGCTACAACATGTACTACTGACCAGCTTGTTGCATGTTGTAGTATTACATTGACCAAAGTGACAACCAGCGACAACAATCAATCAAATCAACTCACTTCATACGTAGGGCTATAAGGTTATAATGCAAAGTGTTCCACATAGCAATTCCAAGAAAGATCTGAAGACCTGAAATATGCCGTGAGCACCAGCTAGAGGTAGAGAAGTGTTTTTCTTCTACCATGCTGATATCTTTGTGTTAATGTTTGGATTGTAAGATAAACAATGCCTCCTTTTGTCTCCATGAATCATTGAAGCCACTCCGGTGGTTCTGTAGTAAGTTATATCCCACCATAATAACATTTATAAATGCATCTATCTAAAAAGTTAAAACACTGCAAAACTGGATGCATGGTGGGGAATAGCGTTATTAATCATCTGATGTATGCTGATGACTTAGTCGTCCTGTCTCCGGCCTACAACAATTGCTTACCGTTTGCTCACAGTATGATATGCATGACATCAAATTTAACTCTAAAAAGAGTTTTGTCAAGATTGCAAAAACCAAGGAGGATCAGGGGCATCAGATCAGTTTTTCCTTCCTTCTTTATAGCAAACCAAGTACTGTTAAGGTCCTGTGGCATGACAATTTCACTTTCTGAGTTTTTTTAACATTAATATGAGTTCCCCCAGCCTGCCTATGGTCCCCCAGTGGCTAGAAATGGTGATAGGTGTAAACCAAGCCCTGGGTATCCTGCTCTGCCTTTGAGAAAATGAAAGCTCAGTTGGTCCGATCTGGAATTTTGCTTCTTATGAGGTCATAAGGGGCCAGGTTACCTCCCATTTCTTTGCTTTGCCTGCCCAGAGAATTCGGCGAGGGTAAGCTCACAGACAGTTTGGATTTACATTAGCTGTTTAGGTTTATTTGCTAATGTTGATTAGCATTTTATTTAGCAATAATTATCCTGTGCCTCTGTTATCCCCTAACATCCACCTAAGCTCTTGGTGTGTGCTGATTTGGAATGATTGAGATTTCTCTTTCACAGCTACCAGAAGGCTTACAACTTTCAGACAGGTTGCTCATGTCACATCTACGTCTTCAAGCTCAGTTTGAGGCTGCGCAGTAACGCCCAGCCATCACCGGGAAAGTGCTTCTAATATACTTCACTGGTCTCCATCCAGAGCAACGGCATGTATTGCTCCATTTCTTTAACTGTCTATGATTTTATGTCCTGTAGTAAGTAAACGCCTTCTCTAATGTTTGAGTTCATGTTTAGTTTCCATGTTGCGCAGTGCTGTGCATAGCCAATGCTGCTGATTCTGCCGGGGGAAATATTTCAGCCTGAATAGGTTACAAACCTTTTAGACTAAGCTTTGTTGGTTGAGCATGTTGCAGACTGTACTCCTATTGCTCTTGTAATGCAGCATAGGTTAAAGGTAAAATTGTAGATGTTTTTTTCCAGTTTGTCCTTTTTGCTACTTCTCCGTCTTTTTGAAAATGGCCCACTCACTTTTGTACTGGCCCACTCACTGGCCCACGATTGGATTTCCTAAAGGGATAATTGTTACATTGTTACAATGTATTTTAAAATCTTCCTTTAAAATAACCATGTACAGTATACGTTTATTTAGTATGTTTGTTTTGTCCACATGTGCTCGTGTTCCCCAAGTGGTAGGCCAGGTCTCAGCTGCTACAATGAGTTTTTTTGAATGTCAAACTTTGTCTATGCCTTTAAAGGGCAGTATCAACGATTATAGAGCAAATGTGATACCTATATGGTAAAATATACAATGACTGAGGAAGCCTAGTGACGGGTCCATAGTAACGAGTTAATGTGTTGAATTTGTTATAACCCTTAGTGCTTTGTTGAATGGTCTCAGTTTTTTATGGTTTTATTTTATGTGGATACTATTTTACTAGAGTAACTTGGTATTTGAAGTAATGCAGAAATGCAGTAAGGGTGTGTTTCCACAACAATGTTAGTGAGTAAATCTAGTGAAATGGCCACCATGACAGTGGACTGTGATGCACAAGATAAGAAAGCAGAAGTTAAATTATGTAGGTCATGACTGTAAAAAAAACAGTGGCGTCTGAACATCTGCACATGTCATGTGCAAACCAGAACAGAAGGCATAAGATGTTGGGAGAAGGTCGTGCCAGTTTTCCTTATCATTTAGGAGGGTCTTGGAAAATTAAATACTGGCAAAGGTCTATGTCTATTTTGACTGAAGATCCCAATCTCCTCTAGTGGACCCTTAAAGGTCCCATGACATGGTGCTCTTGGGATGCTTTCATATAGGCCTTAGTGGTCCCCCAATACTGTATCTGAAGTCTCTCTTTCATAGACCTTAGTGGTCCCCTAATACTGTTTCTGAAGTCTCTTTTTTACAGACTTTAGTGGTCCCTTAATACTGTATCTGAAGTTTCTTTTATACAGACCTTAGTGGTCCCCTAATACTGTATCTGAAGTCTCTTTTATATAGACCTTAGTGGTCCCCTAATACTGTATCTGAAGTCTCTTTTATATAGACCTTAGTGGTCCCTAATACTGTATCTGAAGTCTCTTTTATATAGACCTTAGTAGTCCCCTAATACAGTGTCTGAAGTCTCTTTTATATAGACCTTAATGACTTCATAAGGAGCAAGATTCCAGATGGGCCCAACTGAGATTTCATTTTCTCAAAGGCAGAGCAGTTTACCCAGGGCTCGCTTTACACCCATCACCATTTCTAGCCACTGGGGGACCATAGGCAGGCTGGGGGAACTCATATTAATGTTAAAAAACCTCATAAAATGAAATTTTATATGCCATGGGACCTTTAAATAAATAACGAACAGTTCCTAGTTAAGACTTTCAGCTCAAGCAAACTCTCTCTGTATTTCTCAGTATGACTATGTCCACAAGATTGTGTCGTCTGACTTTCCTGTGCAGAAGCTTGAGTGTAGATTTACATCTTCTGAAGAGTCCATCATGTTTTAAAGTTTTTTTTGTTTTGTGTCATGTGGACGCGCTGACAGTTTTGTTGAATTCTTATTACTTAGAATTCCTCATGGGGGCGGCAGAAAGTACGCACTACAGCTTTAACTTATTCAAAAAATTGTAATGGCTTTAACAGACCCCAAACAAAGTGACACGAGGTACACTTTTTGTTTTTTTAAACATTGGAACAAATGCTTTTAATCACTTTGATCTTGTGAAATTCAATTCACATAACTTTTTTGTGGTGTCTGTGTTGTTGTGTTTTACATATTTTTATACTGATACGGACCTGTGTGTCTGAAATGAAGTTAAATTGAAATACACAATTATTTTTTACCAATAATTTAGAAATCTCACTGTGGGAGAGTACTGCTAATTTGTATTTTGTAAACTCTGCAATAACTACATTTAAATAATGATGCTAGATAATAATGACAACGTTAGATATGCCAGTAGAGGCAGTTTATTACAGCACTACGACATTATTGTCACACCTCAATGTAACTAAATTGTTAATGGGAATCACAGAATGTCAAACCCGAATGCAGAGACAGCCGGGCAAAAGTAAGCTTTGAGGATTTAATACAATAATCCATACAAACAAAAGGAGGGAAAAAGGAAACAAAAGTAATCCAACGTAGTAAAACAACAGGAATCACAAGAAAAAAGGCAGACTAGACTAGACAATACAGAAATAATGACCTGACACAAGACAACAGAAGACTAATTGCAAGATATGACAAGGTGAAACAAGGGACAGGTGACCCGAAGGCTCAAGAACAGGTGGGGCAGACAATCACAAAGGCAGGAAAAAAATTAAACAGGAAAGGGAAGCATGCACCCAGCCATAGCATACATCTAACCAAATCGCTAATCACTTCACTAAAACATCATAAAGTCAGCCAGTAACATTATTGTGTTACGAAATGCAGACACGATTACTGTGTGGATACATTTTCTAATTTTTTGTGCATCAAGCTAAAAAAGAAACAAAAAAAACCTCACAGAGACCAGCATTAAAGTCCCAGAAGCCGGGGACACCGTTAGGCCTATTTTAGGGGGGCTGAAGTTTACCCAAAATGCTCCTAAGCACCCATAAATGATACTGAGAATAATTTGATACATCAATAACTGTATCCTCATACATAAAGACCCAACAAAGGATTTATATCCAGCTACAAAAAAATAGCCGAAAAGTCTGAAGTTAGACAGAAGTACAAAGAGTAGTTGTGCTATCAAGATGATGCACCGCCCCGTCTCGTTGCATTGGTGTGAACTGGCAGCTTTCAGAGTGTTGCAGACTGGAGCGTTGCAAGTAACTGGAGGGTTCATCTCGTCTCGTTGCTACTCTTGGTCTGAACTCGCCATGCAACCTCCCCCCCCCACCACCCCCCCCCCCCCCCCACCCCCCACGCCACGCGCCGATACACACGCTAATGGTGAAAGGAAGATTGATTACACAGTGTGATACAGAGTCAAATTGTAAGTTGTTTTTAATTACCTGCTTACCTTTACCTACATTTATTGAGGTAAAGGAAAGGGGACATTTTGGATTGCTATGGAAAACTATAGTCTAGCTAGAGTGAACGAGCAAAATACAAGAAATGGTCAACTTAGCAAGCTAATCACAAATATTTATTCTTTGCCAATTATATAGCCTATCTCTAGTGGGCCTGTTCTAAAACAACACCAATCACCATAGAATGTTGCTGTCACTTAAAGCTATATTCCATAGGGTCTCTGTTAATGCTATTGTACCGTTGTATCCTTCAATTCATTGAGCAGATGAGATGGATATTGGAAGATATTTCAGCAGAGACAAAGAGAAGCAGGAGATTGGCAGGGCAGTCGATTCTGAGGGAGCTGTTGTGATGGAGGTCAGTAGCGGTCTATTGGTTGATGGAGGTCAGTAGCGGTCTATAGGTCTGAGGATTGTTTTGTTTCTTCTAACAATAAACATTTGTTGGCAGATCTAGGTACTATGCATAGCCTAAACCAAATTATTTAATTATATTTATTATATATGCTAGCTATATTCTAACCAATTTAACTTTTTCCATTCACTGACTGTGATAACTTAAATAAATATGTAGATGTTACCTAAATGTAAGCTAAAGATGAGCACATGCCAACAGATACACATGTGAAAATAAAATGAAAGCAATCCTACAAACAGAACATATGTACACTAATCATTACTCCAAATATTGTATTTCTTCCGCCATCAGGTTATTGTATTTACACAGTAGCCACTTTCAATGGGATCCGTATCAATAGCTTACATGATAAAGTATGCAGTGATGCCTATTTTTTTTTTCTTTGTAAAGAAAGACATAGAACACTATTACTTACACTGACAAGAGCAGACAGATAGCAATTATTAAGTCATTGCTTACAGAAGAACTCATCAGGAGCAAAGTCTGGCCTAAGTAAACATTACAGTAACTTTTGTTATACAGAGTAGAAATGTTACAAGAGGATATGTCTGTGACTTTTTACTTGTTAACCTCTTGGTTTGTTGACTGTTTTTGACATAAGTGTAGCTTTAATATAGTAACAAAGATTTTGCAAATGCAAGTTACAAATACCCCGGGGTCTAAGCACCCCATGTCTTTCAATCCTAGTGATGTCCCTGCGCAGCAGTGGTGCCTTCTGCAAGTGAAAATGGACAGAGTGAACAAGTCCAGTTCCTTGCCTCTCAATTATTGTCATCCAATAAAGACACATGTTGGGATCTCTGTTATCCAATGTTTGTTCTTGCCTTGTCATATTTCAGCTTAGTTGTACAGGTGATTATTGTATTTTAATATTTACATTCTTCATCATTTTACCATGTGTGATCTTATATATTCACATCATCAGAATGTTTGGTTTCTTGTAATGGGCCTGTGCCACAGCTTTTGTTATATAGTCTATCTAAAGATTTCTTCCTGCATTACTTTTATGTCTTTGATGGTTATATCCCCCCCCAACACACACACACACACCACACACACACCTTAGCTGATGAGAACAAATCCCTGTGTGAGTGATGTATGTGAAGCTCTGAATTGATGAAAACGTGATGTTTTTTTTTTTTTAATCTCACAAAATTGAATGCATTTCTTGAAAAAAACTGCAGTCATTTGGAATAAATTGCCTGCATGGTGCAGTTGTTGCAAGAAATACGAAAGTGTTCCTTTATTTCGACATTGAAGGAGTAACTCACCATACTAATAATATTTTTATTTGAAAAATAAAATATCAAAACAGTATCAAGCGGTTTCTGATGTTGTAATCCAATGAAAAATTCAAACTCTAGGATTCAGTGTAGACTAAGAGCATGTGTGCGCTTTGGCTTACCTGCAGCTTTCATCAGGATCCACATCTATGTATTCCAATGGGACAGCAACAAAGCAGTATCTTTACACAGAAATTACCATAGAGACTATTACGACCTTGTTGCCAAGAGTTTTGTTTTTCATATGTGGCACCTTATCCATAATTTGGGTTGATTTCTTCCCCACAATAACACAAGGTGAATGGAAAACAAGCAGCTTTCTGGGTACACAGTAAACATTAATGTGAGACGCCACTATGAAAAATGTGAAAAATGTTTACTTTGCCCGACCAGAATAATGACCCTTATTGTACGTACGTACTGGGATGTTTGTGTAATTCATTTAATCAGCGCCTGCTTGTTCTTTTCTTCAAGCCATTACAGAGGATTACAGATTACCTTTACCAGCTGTAAACTGTGATGTCATTTAGCATTCAATGCATTTAAATGAAGCCATTCAACCATGGCCGGCCTGTTGGAAATAGTAACTGTTTATAATAGGGGAGATATTCTCTATTCATGAAGTTGCTCTTTATTGATTGTTGCAGCCTGCAGTGTTCCAGCAGCAGAGACCAATACGAGGCTGAGGGAAGACCAGAGGTGGCTCTATTAAGTCCCCAAAGTCATGCTCGCCGGAAGAGGAGAGTTCAGTTTAATTAGGGAAGCTTAATGTCGCTTTTTATGAGACCTGGAGGGGCTGCTCTCCTCCTCCTCCTGCATATTCATGATTCCTGTTTTGTTCGAAGGACCAAAAAAGAACATCAGGATCCCAGCTCTGGGAGTTTGGTTGTAGAAGCCAGTCCTTGTATATAAGCTGTTTAAAACACAAAAGGTACAATGCTGAGACATCTAAGCCCACTCAATTTTATACTGCACTGTGCATATAGCTCTAATTATTTACTAATTGCTTATTGTTATTATTAAAAAAGCCCTGCCTTACAAAAAAGATATTCAGGAGAACACACAGTAATTGACATGTGTACATTATTTACTGGTACATTTTCCGTTGCATGCCACATTTCATTGGAATAACTTTTAGTGTATGTCGGTCCATGAAATTGTTTTTCACACAGTAGTTGGGTACAGTAAAAAATTGTAATCAAGTAGATTTACTCAAGTAAAAAAGTATGCTTTTGAGGTAATTGTACAGTTCCTTACTTAAGTATTTCCATTTGAAACTGCTTTGAAGCTATTTTGTAGCTCTACAAAATGTTGTACTTTTTGCTCTACTACATTTGTCTGACCACTCTAGTGACTAGTTAGTTAAAAATAATAAGCTTATAAAATGCAGCACATGGTTAGAGAACACACCAGGGAATAAAAGCATAAAAGCAGTGTCTTGTCATTATGTCTATGACTTTTTAGCAGTTCCACCAAAGAGACAACCAATCCAAACTTCTCATTTAAACAATAGTTTGTGGCCGAAAGAGGTCAAATGTTCCATTTTTTATTTTATTTTTAAACAGCAAAGATTAACAAAGGGTGAAAACAAGAGGAAAAATGAATACTTAAATGCATGAAAACCGTGCATGCACCGCATTAATAATCTCAGCACCCCTTAGATTTATTTTCTGACCCTCGTCTTGCGTTCCAGACGCAGTTATTAGCCCATTAGTTACGACTTCAAGTCACGACTCATGACTTGGTAGCGTTCCAGGCAAAGTCACCACAAACCCTACCTAACGTTGACGTTAGCTACCGCTAGCTGATGCTAGCGATTTCCAGTTGGCGACATATTTTGGGTTTCATTTAATAAACACAATCTGTAGTAGTACACAATCGTATGTGTATTGTTTTGATTACAATGTGTGGAATTACTTTACGTTATCTATTTATATTATTTCTCACGGCGTCTGTGCAGCATCAACAGGGGTCGCCATTGCTGTTTACGTGTGTGTGACATCCAAACTGTAACTGGGAGTACAACTGTCTTGTACAAGTTCACCAGTAGTACATTATGGGTTTGACTGCCATTCCAGGGCACTTTCCCGGGTAGAAGGTTGTGAAACCACTAGTTACGAGTGGCCTGGAACGCAGCATCATTTGGGAACACCTGCACCAAACTGTGCTGTAAACCCAAATTTAGTTGTAATTAAATTTTTCAGTGGTCACTACTTATTCTTTCGTGTTTTGTTAAAAAACATACTCATTAGTAAATGAGATTAGTTGTTTCTAATTATCATCTAAAGCATGCGGTGCACAGATCATAATAAACAGAAATCACTAAGAATGTTACATTTCTCTATTGGAGGGGCTGGGTCATTTGTGGTGTGGTCTGTCCTAGTTAAACTGTGTTTTAAGAATGCTCTCTTAATGTTGGGTGTGCATTTATGATACCTATACTAAGTTTTGTATGTTTGATTTAGTGTTCATGTTAATCTACATTTGTTGTTGCAACATGACTGACACCCGGGTGGGGACTGATTGGGTCTGGGCAGTGAGCCACTGTCTGGTTACACAGATCCATGCAGTGTGTTGGACATAAAAATGTCTATATTAACAATCTTTCTGATTTCCTGGAATTCAAGTATTGAGTAGTTTGTTTCTGAAAGCATTTTAACATAGAGAAAACAAGCATGTAAGATTGGTATATTTCTATGGTTAATGTAAGTAGAACCTAATGGTTCATATATTTCATCAAAAGTAACACATGTTTACTGATAATTTCAGTAATAACTATTCGTATGAACTTGATTTATGTACTGCATCAAACTTCCAGTCTGTGTTTATACAACTTGACCTGTTTAGTTTCACCGTTTTAACAGGTTTCCACGCAAATTTCTAGTAAACTAATTTGGGATAACAGTGCACCCTACTGTATATAAAGTATTTAAAACTTGACCCCCCCACCACGACCAGCTACGGCAGGAAAATGCTGCTTATGGTGGATCAGTAAAGAATCTAATGGTGTCAAATATGACAAATATGTCAGACAAAGAAACGCACTTTTACTTTTGAGATTTTAAGTACATTTTGCAGATAGTACTCTGTACTTTCACTTGAGGAGGATTTTCTATAAACTTTGTAGTATTTTCACACTGTTTGACTTGCAATGTTTATTTAAGTTAAAGTGCGTAACTTTTTGACAATTATGAGTGTCCGTTACATTCAAGTCAAGAAGTTTCTACAAAGCTAATTAAGACTGTCAGCTCCACACAACTCTCTCTGTATTTCTCAATATGGCTGTGTTCACAAGATAGTGGCGTCAAGTAACTATCCCGCAGAAACTTGAGTGAAGATAATTACGTCTTCTGAAGAGTCCATTTCGTTTTTTTAATCTTCCGTGTCCTGTGGGCAGTGCGATGTCACGGAAGGCTTGTATCATGTGAACGTGCCGACAGTGTTGTTGTCATTTCTTAGAATTTTTCATGGTGGGGTGGGGGGGGGCAGAAACTATGCACTATAGCTTTAAGTAACGGCTCTTCTTCCACCACTGGTTAGGCTTTGTTTATGTCAGGCAGACGCACAATCTCCACTGTCCCAATAAACCTTCCCAAGTTTCAACGTTGTCTTGAAATATGTGAAATAAAAACACAAATAAGCACATCCAAAGGGGCAGCTACCTCCAGCATTAATTCGTAAACGACTCCCGAACAACCGCTGTTGTTTTCCAAACCGTTGAATGTCAAATCAGCAGACTGATGGCACAGTCGCATGAGGAGCTACTGTCACAACCTTATCCCACAATAGAAAGTTTCCTTACCATAAGAGAAACCAGTCGATCTGGAGCTGAAGCCAGAGGGGCTTGCCACATGTCAGGCAGATGACAGCCTGGTTGTGATTCTAATTGTTTTCAATGATTCTCTTGGATTTTAATCATCACACAAGTGCAAAGAGGGGAGGGGGAAAAAAAACGCCTGCTTCTTTGCTAGAGTTGCCACTTTTGGAAAGTCAGGGTGCAGCTGTGGGACACAGACTGAGACTTGGGAAAATATTTGCACATCCAAAGGGGTTATCTAAGTGTACCAGAGTCGAGGTTACACATCATAAATTAAGGAAACTTCAACACATCATTGTTGCATAAACTCTACTTGAGCAGGCATGCAATGTTTTAGTGTTCCCGATAGAGCACAAGGCCCGCAGCACTGAAACATTAGCTTGAGAATAAAGTAGTGCTTGAGTGAAGAACTTTATTTTTTGAGCATTGCCACATACGATAGATAACCACAGTCAGCTTTGAATAATTTGGATCGGCTCTTAACCTCTAGATTGTTGTGGATATCAATAAAACATGAATAGATTGATATATTTAAAGCTTGATGTACTGTACAGCTAGACGTGACTGAAAGCATCAGTTCTTTCCCTCTCTTTTATCGTATACAACATCCTACTGTACATGTTTTATCTTTGTAGTCATAAGATGCATTCAAAACCTCATTGACATTTTTTGAATAGTACAGCTTGTGTCTTACGTTGCTCCGCTTTCCTGTCATTTGCTTCGTATTTCTATTGAGAGGAAATGTAGTTCACAGGCTCACACGAGTCAAACAGAGTTCCTATCAAAGAGCCTTTTTTGCTCCCCATTCCGCCTCATCATCGCACAAAGAGAGAGGGCTTCACCCTGCAAGTTACTGTCTTTCCATCTTAGTGTGAAGGTTTTGTATGCACTCTGACATTTGGGCTTTTAACAAGAGGACAGTCTGCCCAGCACTCTGTCATCGCTCTTTTATTGTTTCACATGAAGTGGCAAAGTCCTTCACCAAACAGCATGAGGATTGCAGACAGTGCCTCCAGCTCCCCGAGGAGGTCATTACGACAGGGATGAGCGGTTCAGAAGCACTGTAAGACGGACAGCAGTGTGACAGCAGGGGAGGACAGGACACAATGAGGGGAAAAATATAAATTGGAATGTGCTGAGTTGAAATAGAAAGGAGAAACTTTTGACAGTTTGGGAGTCCCGCTTGTATCAGCAACCTTCCAGTTGAACAAATAGGAAAACAATATCTCTGTGAATTTCCAAACCTATGAAAATGTAAATGGCCTGAGTATTTGTAAGTCAATTTATTTCTATTTAACCCTTGTTATGTTTGTTACAAAGCCAAGTTCCCGGGTCTGGTGGACCCACCACATCATCAGTCTTTTAAATCAATACAGCTGTAACAATTTATGTAAAAATATTTAACAGATGTCTAATTTAGCTCAATTACCAATGATATCTACATAATTTATGGTTTATATTTGCTATTTATCCTTGTGAGATCACATTTATGATCAAATGATCCTTTTCGTTTTTTGTGAAAAAACAAGGAAATTCAATTTAAAAAAGATTTATAAAAAAATAAAATAAAAACAAGACCCTGTACCGTGTGCAGTCCTTAAAAATACGTTATTTTTGATGTTCTTCACAGAAGATGAGCCAAGGCCAATGAGTTTGAGTTAAAAGAAATAATAAATAGCACAATGTTTTATTTTAGCAAACGTTGAAAATGGGTCCCACAGACCCGAACACCATACAAGTGTTAAATTATAAATCTGTAATATTTCTTGTGTGATCATGTGATTTACAGTATGTCATACTTTTAACAAACCTAAGACACGTTGCTGTGCTAAAGCGAGCATATCTAGGTTGGAAAATACAAGAAATGATGCCAATTGCGGTTTGTTTGGCATGGATAAAAGCTGTTCTGGGTAGTTGGTGTTTATAGACATCACTGATGTTTTCTGAAAAGAGCGGTGCAGAACCACCATTACATTATATAATTGGCAGTTTTGGCACACTTAAAAATAATGAAACAAACTTTATATAAAATAATATACAATTATATGCGTGCTCCAGCTTTCTGTCTGGCTGGTGTCTTATCTATACTATGATAACTGCAATAGTGTTTATTATTCATCAGCTCTTCAATGCAGCAACATAACATTGACAGTGAATGAAATATTCAAACCCACATTTTCATATTTTTCAAGGTAGCACACTTCAGGCAGTTGAAATTGTGCAACTGTGTTGCTGTTCATCGTTTTATACAGATTTTGCCAAAATTCAACCCGACATGTGCGGTATCGTTGGAAACTATGGGATTTTCCCTAGAATTTGAGATGAAGCTCTGTGAGTTTCAAGAAGATTTGGCTGCACATCACGAGTCTGTGCTGACTTATCCACTGTGGGCAGCTGCTTGTCAAGGCGTGTTGAACAGTGCTCTGCGCAGATCAAATTATAATTCATGAAACAGACAGCTTACACTCCCCACTTTCTTATAGCACACAATAGCATCCCCAGATTTCAAAATTTTAACAGTGAGCTGAGAGGGAGTGATTTGAGAACACCATTGTGTGCTTAAACATCATCGGGGAATATTTTTTTAACAGTGCACTAATGAAACAGCAATTACAGCATATGCAACTCCGGTTTCACATTGGTCTTGTTAGTATTCATTTGAAACTGTCCTCACCATAAAAAAGCAAGCGCATAAGCCATTTATTGAATCAAGTTTATGTTTTCCTAACATGCAAATTATTGTGCAAGTAATCCCTGTTGTTTTTAACTTAAAAGATGGTTTACATAAGAGATGGCTAGAGTGTGACACAGCATTTAGGCTGAAAAACCTCTAAGATATCTACAGTCAACAGCACTGTAAACACAGATTTAAACTTTTTAGTGGTCACTATGTATTCTTTTGTTCAAAAACATATTCAATGCTAAATCACAATAGTTGTTTGTAATAATCAGCTTAAGTTTGCAGTGCACAGATCATATTAAGCATAGATAACTAAGAATGTAAGTTTCTGTATGGGAGGGGCTGTGTATTTGTACTGTTTAAGTGGTGCAAAGCCTCACTGGAAAAAATATATTCTGTATGTGATGAAGGGTTTCTGTCCTAGTCCGAGTGTGTTTTAATATTGTTCTGGTAATGTTCTCTGTGTGCATTCCTGTTATCTTGGTTTGTTGTGTATGGTTGATTTAGAATTGTTGTTTATCTACATCTGTTTTTGCACCATGACCGAGACGCGGGTGGGACTGATGGGGTCTGGGAAGTGGCCATGTTTTCACTGGCATATACATAGTTTGAAAACCAGTTAGCCTATATTCAGAGTGCACGATTGTATGATGTTTAATATACTGGAAAATTATGAAACTACTTGATCCGAAATTGAAATAATAATTCAACTTTTGTACATGTCATTCCTATCAGCTGCTAGTTAGCAAATGCTACCATGCCACAAAACGAAGAAGAAGAAGTTTTACTTCATTTCCGCCCAGTATTTCCTACTCTGTCGGCACATGTGGCAGGTGTCAACAAAGACAGCTGTAAGTAACGAGGAGACAAGAGACTTTCTGAATTTAATTTAAGAGCAACATATAATGGCTATTTTAAATAGCAAAATCGTCATCATTTATCAGAAACTCGCGAAGGAAATTGCCAACAAAGGTTACGACAAGTCGTGGGATGTCCCCTGGAGTGACTGAAAGCCGCTCAAACAGCGAGACGTGTCTGAAAAAAGAGTTGTCTCGCAGCGGTGCCGGAGGGAAAATAAAAGACAAGTTGAGATGGATCAGATCCTCGGAAAAAGGCCCATCGTAGCTTCCTTGGCTTCTAATATTAACTAATAATTTACTTTGAGGAATGCGTTGATCTGGACTGTACGTCATTTCACGTTTGTATCTTGTTCATTTTAGCCGGGACTTTTATTGGTGAGACACGGAGCAATGATGAGGGAGACGTTACAGAGTCCACAAGGATGAAGATTATTTTCCAATTAAATTCAGGTTTTCAAGCGTGAGTGAATAAGCCCCACAGAAATAAATACTGGGACTTTACATTGTGTATGGTTATGGTTAGGGTTGCTTAAATAGTTTTACCATATAAATCAATGCATAAGCTGCACATTACGGATCCCTGAACAGCGGAAGGCAAAGCCTGACTTGAGTTAGAAACAACAGTGACCTGCTTATCTTAACTTACAGTAGAATAAGTTGTTGAAGATGGAGTCAGCGATTCTGGAGAATGCTTGTAGTCAACATCAGTAAATATGTCCTCACGATCTGCTACCTGTCCAAACTTTGTGCGCAAAAAAACAACAACCTGGTGTTAGTGCACAGCCTAGGCTCTGTAAACTGGTATGTGAACAAAGGGGCCATCGTAGCTAGCAACATGCCGATTTACAGAGCCTAGGCTATGTAATAACACTGACCTTTGTTTCAGCGACACACAGTACGGACAGGCAGTCGATTGTGAGGTGATCACTGATTTTGACAAAAAGTGATTTAGACAACAAGCTTTCTCCAGAACTGACTCCACCTTTTTAAGAGCCAAATCCTTAGGTGAGGGGAATAAAGTTCCAGAATTTGTTACTGATTGTTGTGATTGGGTGTATCTTAAAATGGCACTTTTGGCGTTAATAAACATTTTATTCAGTTGTATTTTTAAATGGCACTTTTAGTGTGTTTATACTGGAGGGTAGGTGAATGTTGTAAGTACTTAGCCATCTACTACATGAACACAAAAATCCACTTAAGATTTTACTTTGAAGCCTTAAACACAGTTTAGGAGACAATTTGTTGTCTTTGTTTAGTATTTTATACAGAACAATTAATCATTGAGTGTTTCTTTTGAATTTTACAATGTGGAATAGTTTACATTATATAATTGTACTGAAAATGCACTGATACGATTTTGTTGGCAGCCAGTTGTGGCCATTCTGTGCCAGCTTCACCACAAAAAAAATGCAATAATGTTGAAAGACAAGTTTGTTAGCAAAGAGATTCTGTTGAATTTTTTGTTGTCACAGACTCCTACGCTATACAGTTTTTGAAAATGTACTTTAACTTTACCCCTGTGTACTGAAAATGGCTTGAGGTTTAGACTGGGCTGGCCACTTACAGATGATAATCTAACTGTCTGCATTGTTGTCTAGAGCACAATAACTGTACCATACAAATTAAAAAGCTATAACATGAGCGTGCCCCCAAGAAAGAAAATAGGCAAAAACAACTCACTTGGAGGTAAAACGTAATCATACAAAACCCGGTCGTAAAATCCTTTGCCTGTTCTGTTCGCATGTTCACATGTTTCTGTATAATACACAACAAGCATCCACGGTCAGCATGGACTTGCGGTCAAAATCAGACCGTTTGGACAGCACACGTCATTTCCCCATGAGGCGTCCAAACGTGTGTTTAACTTTCACATGTGACCCATTCAAGTGAAGGTTAAACACCTCTTCTTCCTCTGAGAGACTAGAGCCGGAAAATCCCTTCAAAGACCATGGGAGGAGAGGGTAGGCTGGATCTCCAACTACCAGGAGGGGCACCTGGACACCTTCCATTTCAACTGGATTTTGGGGATGTCTCTCAGGGAATCTAGACTAGAATATCCACAGAAGATGTAGAGATAAGATGTAAGCTATAACAAATAAGCACTGTAATTAACAACTTTGCAGCTAATTGTTATGATGATACTTCTGGTACATATACATCAATGTGGAAATGAAAGATAATATATGAACCACATTTTCATTCAATCTGAGATTGATTAAGTGTACCATCTACCAAGGTATACAGATGCACCTGTACAGGTCATAAGTGGTGAAGACTGCCGCGTCATGCGCACCACCGGGATTGCCGACACAAATATCTACCGATCTTCTACCTGTTGCTTGTAGTATGATTTATGGCCAGCGTTTCTCTTGACAAAGTCCCTGTAGCCTTCAGCAGGGAGTCTAATCGGGACGTTGTTGTCGTCGGTCATTTACATGCATTATCATAGCAATGTGTTGATAGCTGGCACGTAAGCACAATTACAACTTGTGCGATATTAGCTAAGTTTCCATCCACTTGTCAATCAAATTATCTAAAGTTCGGTAAAAAAAAGTCCTGCAAATAAAGCTGGTGAAAGTGGGTTTCCATCCAACGGCTTCAAAAAGAAAAAAAACCTGTGCATAATGAGGGCACATGCTGTTTTGTGATCAAATTGGTATATCGAATTGACTTTAGACCTTTTAAGGTGTTTCCATTCATTTTCGCATTGAATTGCACAACGTTCAAGCAAATATTTGCAACCAAAGTTTTTCTAGATGAAATGGATCACGTTGTCTGCAACGATAGCCATTAGCAGCAGCCTTTGAGTCGTAAATGTGAAAGGCGGAGCAGTATAGCCTGTATGTCCCTTGCCGGCTAACGTATTTCAAGATGCCGCATGACAATGGAGAGTCTACCACTGTTCATTCAAGCGCAAATGTAAAATTTCAAGCCAATAGGAGTATTTGAAATTGATGGTGGTGATCAATATTCATAAAAAACTATAAGTTTGTGAACGGACAACACAGATTTTGATAACGAACAAGTACAGATGCCACACCTGGGGCTTTAAGTTTTTATAAGCTCTCAAGCTGGATATCTGTTACCTTGGGCTTCCTTTGTGTTGGCAGTCTAAACTCTTGTTGATTTATGACAATATATATATATATTTAATATGTATTTGAATGAGTTGTCTTTGATTTTAAATGCATGTGGTACAGGCTGTAGGGTTTGTGACTTACTAATTAATCACCTAATGTACGCAGATGATTTGGTCATCTTTAGGCCACATAGTGCGTGTCTTCAACAGCTTTTGAGAGCATGCAAACAGTATGGTGTTGATTTTGATATAAAATACAATGCTATAAAGAGTAAGATCATGATTATCTGAAGTAGAGAAGACAGACAGGCAACCTTCCCTGACTTCTATCTGTCTGGCACTGCAATTCTGGTGTGCAGTGAGATTACATATTTGGGCCATATTATTGCAAATGACCTTTCTGATGATTAGGATATCTATAGACAGCGTTGGAAGCTGTTTGCTCAAGCAAACATGCTGTGTCATAAGTTTAGCATGTGCTCTGCACTCTAAATCTCACTTTTTAGAGCGTGTTGTACACCTTTGCATACGGCCTACCTGTGGTATTGTTAAAAGCAAGGCAGCATTAGAAAAGTCATTAGCATTAGAGTGGCTTATAATTCAATTCAATTTAATTTATAGTATCAATTTATAACAAGAGTTCTCTCGAGACACTTTACAGATAGAGTAGGTTTAGACCATACTCCATAATTAACAATTACTCAAAAGTTCTAGTAGTTCTAACAGTGTAACAGTGGGGAGGAAAAACTTCCTTTTAGGAAGAAACCTGGGACAGACCCAGACTCTTGGTAGGCGGTGTCTGACGACCGGTTGGGGTAAGAATGAAGAGTGGCAATAACAGTTACAAAAAACAGTAGTTTGTAGTAGTTCTTCGTGTTGTATAATGACAGCATGAGGCTGCTGCTGAGAGCTCCAAGAAGCTCCAGTGCAAGCCATATGTTTGTCAGCGTTGGGGTATCTACCTGCTCTGCTGTTTTACGTAACCTGATGTATAGATTTATGTGTAGGGTTTCTGAGTCAGAAAATGACATAATCCCTGTTTTGGCTAACCCTGTACGCTGTAATGTCAGATTCTCTTCCAGACTATGGAACCATCGGCGAAAATGTCTGTATATTAGACTCATTTTGAGAACATTTTAGAACATTTTGGAAGGCTCTGTATTTTGTTTTTTTTGGGTTTTGTGTATGTTCTTATTGTGATATGGATCCCCCTGGGTCTGAAATAAAGTTTATATATTAAGACAATGGTTAACCTTTTCTCAAATTTCTGCAGGGTAAATCCAGACAGCTAGCTAGACTATCTTTTCAATCGGAGTTTTCTGTTGCACTACTTTTTCTCCGGTGCTTTACATCGCCCAAGACAAATGTGATTGTTTGAAAGAAATGGCAATAAACCAGAGCACGTTTTCCGCCCTTGTCCGAATGCTTTGTGGAGTAGGCAGACTTTCCTCTAGCGTGCTTTGGAGGAGGGTACGCAGTTCTCTAATGAAATTGATGAAAAAAATATACATTGTGTCACATTGCCATGTTGTGTGACCCGTGCTATGTTTTGTGTGACCCGTGCTATTGAGTCTGCCAATTAAGAAATGTCAAAAGTAAAACTATGCCATGTATAGCATTAGGGATTATAACTCCCTCTTTTTAACTCTAACTCTTTTTTTGAACTATAAATCAAATCTACAAGAGTAAAAAACAGTGTTTAATTTTATATCCACTATAGTGTTACATAGCAGCAACTTTAGTCTGTGTAAAAAAGAAGATACAAATAGTGTTACATTTTGACTATTGAAAGAGATGTTTCAACTCCATCACAGTGTTGAGCATTTAACACACTTTTAAAAGTGTAGTTTTGACTCAAAATAGTGTGGACCTTTGAATTAACACTGCTGATTCTGCTGTGCACCTTCAACCATAACCATGGCCGCAGTAACTAGGGGTGTGAAGGGTGCTGCAGCACCCCCTTCGCGAAAGTTAGACACACTACAAACATAATTAAAAATTACGCACATTCATGTCAATGAATTGATTAATAAAACTAACCTACTCCATTTCATTACGATTAAATGTAATTTAAGGGAAGAGTTGAACACACAATTTGGTCAAAATGAATCTGCCAATTTTGCCAAGAGCGAGGCATGCTGCGTGCTTCTGATGCTCATTCATGAGCAAGATAGTTAGTCAGTAGCGCATTTTGGATTTCTCCATAGATCAGTCACAGGCTAAAAAGCCTAATAGAGTCAGAAAACCCAGCAACTGTAACTGAAAGAAGTAGCAGCAGCACATGTCACTCCCACAGCGACCGGGCCAGCAACAGAAGACAAGGCAGCTATCTTTTTATTTGATTTAATTTAATTCAGTGATGTGTTTAATACCCTTATGTTTTATGGCTCAGTGTTTGAGCTTGCAGTAGTCCTATTCTGTATCTTTGTCAAAGCTTTGTGACTATATCCTGCGTTACCGGCGCCTAGTTTTGGCCTGTCTTGGATTTTGGAATTTATTTTTGCTTTTGTTTTTTTTTGCTTGTGGAGGATTGTGAGGGATGCAGGGGGTCTGTGGTGGAGGATTTTGGCTGAAAATGTCATACCATAACCACCATCTTCCCCTGGTAGTCTTAGTTGCTGAAATGTGTCAGACCTTAACCATAGAGTTAACAGATTAGAAAAAAACCTTATATGTGTAGTTCTTGGAACCGTTGGGACTGGCAAGCAATCCTTTTTGTTGTAGCTTTGAGAACTTCAATCATTTTTACAATAAGCTCACTGGTAGAAAAAGCAACCACAGGGAACATGTTTTATGTGAATAATTATATTTGTCGAGGGTGTACATTGTAGAGGGGCACAACCAATGAAATGAATAGAAAGGGCATTTCCATTCAATCAACATAGCAGAATGGTCTGAGCAACTGCCATTTTTATGTGTACTATTGCTATGGTAACACATAAACGTCCGATAATAAGCCGACTTCCGGCAAGTCACGAAGTTGAAGTTTCAGACGAGCAGTGGAATGGTAACATTACGAGGCACAAAGCCAGATGCTAAATGAGTCTAATTAACTGCATGCTTCATCCACACAATACACATTGCTTTCACTCCATGTGACAGCTTTATCTGGCTTGTTATCTGGGAACGACGTGGCGACGGGGTAACGTTAAAGCGAAGTTGGCAAGCTAATGTTAGCCAACTAACACCAGCTGGCTGGCTGATTCCGCTGTGCTTTGCTGCATCGGTTGCAGAGAAAGAGCCTCTCAGCGGGTTCAGTTTTCGAACCCACTGATGCGCATTGTCTCTATGACAACAATACAATTATTAAAATAATTGCCATTTTGTTGTGTACCAATCAAATGACCACGGGAAACAGTTAAATGGCATATCCATCTGTTTTATTTCTATGGGCTAGAATTTCAACAGTGCAAATAGGGCTGAAGGGTCAAAAACTAAATTACACAGAGAAATCCTCTAGGCCGTTGCTTGCATTGACTTCTTCTGACCAATGACATCATGGCGTCATCTAAAATGTGAGGTCAGACAGAAATTTGAAGTTTGAAGGCACTTCAGATATTAAATATTTATCTTTTAATCTCAAACTTGCTCCCTATCTTATTAGGCTTCGGGCAGCTTTCTCAGGGGAAGACTTCAGTTTGACCAGGGACACATTAACGCTTGAAATATTCCTAATCTTCTCAAAACCAAGCACCAATATGCTGTTTAAACATACCAGACACTGCAGATTGCAAGTGTAGCTGTGTGCGCTTACAGACTTAAAAAACGTATTAATGGATAGTAATTGTTTTGAAACACTTGGTCGACTCATTTAGAGGTTTCATGAAAATAAGCCATATTTAATCACTAATTAGTCTGTGTACAAATATGTGTGTTTTTTTTCACATTGTGAGTACAATCAATATTAATTTTTTCTGTGAGACCAGGGATTAAGTGGAAGGTAAATCTCATATAACACAATTTACCTACTTTATATGAATCTTAATAAAATGAATTCTTAATGGAATAATAACACTTTTCAGAAGCTCTGTATTCAGGAATGCATGGCACACGACAAGATTCTTTAAATACAGGATTTGTCTGTTTAGTGTATTTTGTCTTTATTGTAACTATAACTATGAGTATTTTTCACTTTTTAAGTCAACTTGTGGCATTTCTGTCATTATAAGAACAGAAAAAGGCCTTGATTTACCTTCAAACATATCTTCACTCATCTCACACTACTGTAATTTACTCAACTTTTTCCTGCAAGTAGTTTTTTATATCCATGGCTTGCCTGTTAGTAGTCAGCCATGAATGCCTTCACATCCTCTTGTTCAGATTAATATCCCACCTCAGGTCTCATGCAAAGCTCTCTGTCCTGATCTCCAACTGTTGCAAAAATGCATCTATGCCACTTCATTTTCAGATTTACTTCTATACCTTTAATTAAACAAACTGGACCATGTTATTAGATTAGATTAGATTAGATTCAACTTTATTGTTATTACACAGGTACAGGTAAAAGGCAACAAAATGCAGTTTGGGTCTAACCAGAAGTGCAATAGCAGTAAGTGCAGGATATATAATGGTTCGTAAGTGTAGGACATGAATATGTACTGAATAAATATAGAAATGAATACTATTATAAGCAGAATTTTACAGATGGGTTTGTCCTATGAATATAAAATATAGATAAGTATTGTAAGCAAGATTTACAGATGGATATGTACTGAATATAATATACAGGTGGATATTACTATAAGTAGAAATTTTACAGATATGTGCAAATAACATAATATACTAATGGTTTACAGAGTTTACAGGTGAGTATGTACTATGAATATATATATACAGGCAGCTATTATTATAGACAGAATTTTTACAGATAGATATAATAAGTTAGGCTAAAATGAGCAGTATAACAGTGATTTAAAGGTAGTACAAATAAAGTGAACAACTATCAATCTTGCACTGGTTGTGCACTTTTCATTTGGTTTTAAGGTAATGTAGGTTTTAGGGCAGTACACGTTGCGGCTCCCCGTGACATCACACAGCACAGCACACAGGCACCTCGGGCTGGCTCCTGGCATGTCTCGTCCAGAGGAAACAGCGGAGGGGACTGAGCCGTTACAGTCAGAGAAGCTGGGAAAGCCCTGGCGGAGGAGATCCGGCCAGTAACTGCTGTGTTATGTCACTTCTTAGAAAACCCTTTCATGCATGCTTTTAGTTCATGCTACGTTTCATTAGCATGTTCCTTGTTTTTGTTTCGTTTTTACATTTTATTACATTGTTCATTTTTCACTTGTATTTCACATTTTTACTACTCACTTATTGTGACAGAAATACATCCTTGTCTTACAACAAACTATCGATCTACATGTAAAGGGATGCTTTCTTTCATGGACTTGAAAGAGTGTTCTCATGCTTGCCGCCCTGCCAACCTTTCATGGTTGTCAGATTAGGTCCTGGGTGCTTTGGCCTGCAGTTGCAGTAAATGGAATTGAATTGTGCTGCAGGGATTTGGTGAGAGGAGATTGCTCTGTGAGTCTGGAGCCACAGTCAGACTGCTTGATGCTGTTCTGCTTCCATTTTACCATTTCAAAACTGCTCAGAGATGGCAATGGTTTTCTGTGTATGTGCAGCAGATTCTGTTAATAGAGGTTAGATTTGACCCACAGGAAGACAGACGCAGATATGCTGCCTTGTTTTCAACAGGAAATTACAAGGCTGTTGTTGAAAGCTATTGTTAAAGAAAGCCCTTGTATAGATATACAAAAGCAATAATTAAATGTGAAAGTTGTCTTTGGGTGGGTTCTGCATGTGAGTGTGTGTACATTTGTTTGTATGGAGGGCTCATGTTCTTTAATTTACCAAGACTATTGGAATTGTAATTAGAAGTCAGAAAGCGACTAGTCAATATTGACAACCTTTAACGTCCAGGATTGTTCAGGTGTAGCCAAAAAGTCTGCCGGATGTCCCTCATTTCGGCCGGATGTCCTTTACCTTCTGCTTTCTTTGTGTTGGCATTCTAAACTCCGGTGGATTTCTGAGGACTATGGATAACTGCTCCTCAGATCTCTGCAGGGGAAATCCAGACAGTTAGCTAGACTATCTGTCTAATCGGAGTTTTCTGTTGCACGACTAAAACAACCTTTGAACAGATATGTTCCACCAAAACCAGTTCCTTCCCGAGGCTATTTTGCAGCGGCACTGTTGCTCTGTCTGGCGCCTAGCACCACCCAAGATGATTGTGATTGGTTTAAAGAAATGCCAATAAACCAGAGCACGTTTTCCTCACATCCCGGGATGCTGTGTGGACTAGCCAGACCCTCCTGTGGAAGAAGGTCTGGCAATGTGACACTAGAGAGCCACTTTAGCTTTAACTTTAACTTTCAGTTCTGGGAGGTAACTGCCTTTGCAATTTAATTTAACTAAACATAATGGATTTCTATCAATGGTGAATTCATTTGTCTGTCCATACTTCTAACTGTCCATCCAAGTTGTTCATAGTGAAAGAGTGGACCCGTGGAAGACCTAACTGAACCGAGAAAAGTACATTTTATTAAAAAGAAATCTTAACAGGACAAGTACTGTTAAAAAAGCCTGACTGAATCTAATTTAGTTGACCATGGCATACACCCAAATAGAGAAAGAAAAAACACACTAGGAGCAGCATGATGAGCCTTTAATTAAAAACCTGCTGCAGTCGAGAGGAGCAGAAATACATTCATTTTCTTGTATGTCACAGTTGACACTCGGTCTGCCTCAGAAAACGATGAGTATGATGCAAATGGTGACAACACGTCTATTCTACACAACACGTCTCAACCACGTCTACTTTAATCCACTCGGGTATCAGACATATTGAAAAGACACATAGACCTAGGACCTGCAACAATGCTAAGGACACCTACCTGTACGCCATCAGACTGAATAGGATTTGGACCTGGTCTCGATTAGGAAGCAAATGGATCAGTGAAAAACTTTCATTTGTAGATCTTGGTCATTGATGGAGATAATGCCTGAAGTGGAACACAAGTTCTTCAGTGACTTAGACATTCTCAGTAACCTTAAATGATCAAAGATAGTCCCTTTACTACTTTAATGACCTAAGATAAATTAAGCTTAGCGTTAGTTCATGCAGGACACAGAAGTCACACACCCGCTGATTCCTATAACACCAATCACAGCCATCAAGGCGGTCCTTTCAAATGTGACTCCCTCCTCATTGACCCCTGCTACACTGATACTGCTTCACTCACTCAGTGCTGCTACTGGCAATGCTCTGCATCCACCAACCTTGCCTCCACCTTTCTAGTTTAGAGTCCTAACATGACTCAAATGTTAAAATGTACTTCAATGTCTTTCTTTTGGCTCACTATTCTTTTACCCAGGAGGGTTTCTGCAATGTGCTCCCGATTTTAGTTTTGCATGGTGCTTGGCTGGTCCAGGGAGCATTATCAAGAGCGGAGCGCCTAGTATAACTGTATTTCCATTTGTTGCAATAAATGGTGTTCCTGACTGAACCAGGATTAATAGAATGTGTTTTCAATATTGCATGGAAATCAGACTCAGTTCATGCAAAAATATTACACATACATATACAATTTACATATAGTGTGCTCTTTTGTATACAATCTCTTTCATTGGACAGTCACACGAAGTATTCAAGATCTGTATTTGTTTATAAATTTTGGGCAACTAGAGGGCAGAAAGCAAAAATGTATAAATGCTCACTTTGTAATATAAATAAACCTATTGATTACAAAATAAAGTATTCAAGACCTGAGGTTTTATATTTTTTAAATAATGAATCAAGGCATCTTTTGTTCTCAGTCCAGATTTCCTGCTCTGCATGGTGATAATGATTTGTAAAACTGTGTAGGCTACATGATAGATGGTAATATGCTTCTCTATTCCAAAAGCTTTCACAGATTTCTTATCTTTACATATAATTGTATTGAGATGTTCTGGGCATTTTTGGGGGGATTTGTTTTTTCTTTTGCATGTGAGAAGTGACCAAGCTCTAGATTATTTGTTTTCTTTTGAATAAGGGCATTCTGCACGCTGTTGAAGTCCCCATATTATGCTAATTTTCAGGTTCATAGTTGTATTTTGAGGTTGTACCAGAATAGGCTTACATGATTTCATTTTCAAAAAGCACCATGTTTTTGTTGTACCGCACATTGCTGCAGATCCAATTTTCACCCTGTGTATTTAGGTCTCTGTTTGAGCTACAGAGTGAGACATCTCACTTGTTTTAGCTAGAGAGTGATACATCTCACTTCTATACTTTCTTTGTTGGGAGTTGCACATGCTCAGTAACTAGGTAAGATCATATCAGCTAGCTGTTTTGTGTTTATAACTTCAGTCTTACAATGCAGGATTAGCTGGGAGACCTCTTCTAAACGAGGGCCACTTGTGGAATACCTGAAGAAAAGGGAGATGGAAGTAGTTCTTATGGAGATTATGGTGAACTAGTGTGTGTTGTAGCAGTGTTTTGCCAATGAGAATGAGCTAGCATGCTAGCGCTAGCACCTCATCTTGGCTAGTGACATAGAAAGCCGTGCAGATTTTGAACAGCTCACTGAAGGAAGAGGACATTCAGAAACCATATCATACTCAAAACAGCCTGGCCAGAGACAGAAGATAACCTAAATCCCTAAATCTCAGAAAAAATGATTTTTTTCCATAATATATATGGGCACTTTAAAAAAAACATAAAACTTTTAGGTTATTCAGGTTACCCGTAGAATTTGCCTGAGGGTGTATGGGAATAAAGATTAAAGTCCCTGATGTTTATAGATCTCTGGTGTGAGAACAGAGGGACCTCCTTGAAAAATCTCCCCACTCTGTTTGATCTGCACTTGCCTGTGCCTTTAATTCTATTCTGTAATTTCTCTCTACAGGGTGAAAACACAAATGACTAAATGTCTTCTTTGTTGCACTTGTGTGGCATCCAACTGTACATTAAAATCAGGTCAGACTGATCTTCCTACTGTAGCACTGTTCAATTCATAAAGTAACTACATAGTACTCCAACTGCTTATCCATCATATCACAGATGGATGACAGTAATGGACTTATGTTAGATCTCTAAAAATAATATCTAATATCAGCCCCAAATACGTCAAGCCCTATGTGCCAATTTGTTCCCCTGCTGTATATCCAAAATAGACAAAAGCCCAGTCCTGAGGCATGTACCAGACTGTGACTTTGAAAATAATTCCTTTATATCACACACATAACGGGCTAAGCAAACTTGAACGCAAACATGTTTGTCATGAGATATGTATGTCGTCTACAGAAAAGTTTTTTGCTAAAGACATATTCACTACTGATGTCATTCAACTTGAAACACGTGTATCTTGTCAACCCAAACGAAGAAACATTTCAGTTTGCACTGCAAATTAAATATATGCTCTCTTAGCCTTATCACATCAAATTCATAGTAGTATATATTGAGGTGACTTTAGTCTTGCATTGCATGACCATACTCCATTGCGGTGCTGTGAAGGAGGGTCTGGCTAGTGCACAAAGCATTCTGGGACAGAAGAAAAACAGTCTCTGGTTTATTGGCATTTCTTTATACCAATCACAATCGTCTTGGGTGCCGGACAGTGCCATGGGAAGAAGCAAATTGTTTTAGTTGTGCAACAGAAACTCAGATAGTCTAGCTGGCTTTCTGGATTTACCCTGCAGAGATCTGAGGAGCAGTTGACCATAGTCCTCAGAAATTCAGCGGAGTTTAACATTCCAACACAAATGAAGCGAAAGGTAACAAAGTTCCGGCCGAAATAAGGAACATCCGGCGGAATTTCTGGCAGCACCGGAGCAATCCCGGGAGTGGAATTTCGGATATAGTCTAAGGTGAATGTAGAATTTGCCCAAACTATCCAACAATTGCTCTTTTCAGTGCCTATTTTCTGTGGCTTTTTATCACAAAAACGTACCAAACTCAACAGTAAATTTAATGTACTGTATAAATGTGATGTATTTATAGAGCACTTTTCCAGTCTTAACAACTGCTCAAAGCGCTTTTTACATCTACAGGAAACATTCACCATTCACACACATTCATACACTGTGGCTGGGGTTGCCGTACAAGGTGCCACCTGCTCATCAGATAAACATTCATACACATTCACACTCCGATGCGCAGCACCGGGGGAAACTTGGGGTTCAGTGTCTTGCCCAAGGACACTTCGACAATGACTGCAGGGGAGGGGATCGAACCACCAACCTTTCGATTGGCAGGCAACCGCTCTACCACTGAGCCACAGCCGCCCGATGAAATTATGATGGTATAATGCAACAAGATCAATGCAGTGTTGCAATGCAACAGCCCACCTGGCTTTGCCAACTACATAACCTAAGGTTAGAAAATGATTTGTCCAAACAAACGGGAGAAGCCTTGTGATGGAGCCATTCAATGATGAATCTTTCTCCAGGAAAAATGAGTGCATGATAGGTACAAAGACAGGGTGAAAAAGGGGACAATAACAAGGATTATTTGTTTCCACATTTCCATTACGGTTAGACAAGTAATGTTGTTTGGTCAGTACCAATTGTATGGGTAATGAAAACACAAGTCAACGTCTTCTCTCTGTAGAGATTTACCTTCCCAGAACCCTTCCTCTCTACAGTGCTACACATGAATGCATCTTCAACACAACACTGTTATGACTGAGTACATTCAGCTTCAGAACATTAGTGAATTAACCACCTTCTAAAACCCTTTCAACACAGTAAATGATTAAACATAAATACAGCATTATTTAAGTATAGAACTGGATTTAGGGGGGGTACTATTTGTGCAAATGATGCTGGATATTTATAAATGGCAAACAAATTCTTACTTATCTCATATTTTGAAGGTTGAATTGTGATAGCTTTATGTGAATAACCCTGTAATCATATTCCAAAGCATCTCTGTCTGCCATGGACAGCACTGATGACATCTTAAATCATTTACATTAACACATTTAGTTCCCGTGAGACAGTCTGGCTCAGACCGACACGCTATAAAGCCCCATTAGGACTGACTTTCACTTACCAAAATGTTTACAGTTGGAATAAATGGACAAAAATAAGCCAATATTGTGGTGTGTAAATGTGTTAGAACATTAGTTCGGCAGCATGCCGAACTCGCCAAGTTGGCGTCCGTTTCATATGATGTCATCTGTTACAGAAATAGGTTTCAACTGTCAGAGCCAATGATGTTAGAGAGAGAAACGTGAAACTATCTGAATGTCAATGAGGGATGATTGCTGCAGTGTTGCATCAAATTGATGTGCACTGAATGAGACTGTTTGAATACATTTCATTCGAGGTGTACAGAGCTGTTTAGGAACTGGAGATATTTAATGCAGATTTTTTATTTAAACCTTCTGCACATTATACAGACTGAATAAGCTGTCACTGCAAGTTTTTATTGTCAACATACTCCACTACCTGGAAAAAAAAAGTGTTTTAGACATCTAAGTCACTCGTGGTCTGATGTAACCTTGTGCAAATAGGTTGAATAATTAGTAAAGGGCTCCTTGAAAATGATGTTCTGCATAACCTTTTATGGTTCTGAATTAGTCAGTTACTTTAAATAACTGTCGGGCCTCATTAATGTATCCAAGTTGCATGAGAATGCCTTGAGGTGCCTACTCTTTCCTAAACAATTAACATCAGGTTTTATTGTGAGGTTGTCAACTTTTTTTATTGTCTGGTTTTATTTTAATTTTAATGAGCGAGTCAGTCCTCAGCTTAAATTCCATCTAAAACTTCCTGAGAAAACAAAGAACAGATTGTTTGATCACATTAGCTTAGTTTATCTTTTTTTATTTCTACCTCTTGTAGGTTTTGACGATACTGTGCAGAAAATACTACATTCTGTCTTATTTATGGAAATTGCTCCTCTCCTGACAATGTTTTCATTTTTTAGCTACGCCACAGGTGTTTTTTTTTTGCCTCAGCTGATTCATACACTGAGATGCTGCTACTGCAACCGAAAGGAAACATTTTAAGACTCAATAAAGCACTGAGTGAAGGGTAATGCCTGTGTTTATGAGCTCACATCTCTACCTGAAAGTACAAGCAGTGCACCATAGTGGGACATTGATTTAACCTTCGTGTTTTGTGGACAATGGCTTCACTTAGAATACTCTTTGTTTGGGGTCCCACAGCCATCAATAAAAGTCTTCCTGTACACATAGATATTTATATTTTTCTTACCTTATTAAAACCCAATATAAAAGTACTGAAGTAGTAACCCACACTCTGGACTTTTGATGAAGGTGCCACAATACAGAATTGACCATAAGGCATGGCTTCCAAACCAAATAAGGAGATATTTCTTTCATATAATACATGGGTTATTTATGAGGAAATACATTAGATTTGTTTGCCAAGAAGTCAATCGGACTGTACACTGTATAGTGAAGGTACTAATGTTTGGAGGCCTAACACCCCGTTAGACAGTCCCAGCAGAAAAAACGTGATTATGCGGTTGCATAATTCAATGCAAAATCTGCCAAAGTCCTCATATTTATGCAGGGGCCACATTTTTTCCAATGCGCGGCACCCTCGCCGCATAAATTGGCAATTTCTGTGCAAAATAATGTGGGGCTTGCATGATTTCATAATCCCCTCATTTTCGTTGCAAAAAAAGTTTGAAAATGTTTCGTTTATGTCAGACAAGAGCAGCCATTTTCCCCTGTTGCCATGGGAACGTTATGAAGTGACATAATTACGTGACGTGAACGTCAGCAAAAATCTGCAAACCCCACAATAAAGCCCGTAAATCAGTCTGATTTGCCATTTACGTTTAAAGTAAGAGAGTGCACTTTGTGCATTGGAAGCACTTATTTTAACAGAAGATGTCTGTTTTGTGGAGCTACTTCCTCTGTAAAACAAAAAGCAAACATTTTATTTATTTTTTAAATTGTATTTATTCATTTTTACAGAAGTTGTAGCATATTCCATTTATAAAGCTACAGAACTTGTTTGACCTATCAATGTTTTGTAAGTGTGAGCCATGTGTTTATGAAGGTCTGAATTAAAACAAGATGACAACTTAAATACTCCCAGCACTTTCTGTGATGTAGTATGCTTGCTTATCATAGGAAGGATTACTAAGGACGTTAAGGTGGTAGCTTAGTGAGAACAGGGCGTTGGGGAATCACTTTTTTTCATGAGACTTTTTTTCAAAATTTACACATTTCATTGCATTTTTAAAGAAAACGTGGCGCATAATCAAGGATTTTTGCCCGCCACAATCACAAAACAACTCTGGTTAGGCTGGTTAGACCCCATTTAAAAAACTGTAATAAAGATTTAAAAATAAAACCACAAAATCCAAATAGACTTTTTGGTATTATGGAAAGGTGGTGCTGTGTTTAAAGTAAGTAAGTAAAGTAAGTAAACTTTATTTATTTGGCACCTTTCACAGACAAGAAGGGTCACAAAGTGCTTTACAGTAAAACAGATAAAACAGCAACACATAAAATACTAAGCCATATTGCTAGTTAAAAGCTTGTCTAAAAAGATGTGTCTTGAGGTGATTTTTAAACGTTTCCACTGAATCCAAAGCTCTCAAGGCAAAAGGGAGAGAGTTCCAGAGCCCTGGAGCCACCACAGAAAAAGCTCGATCACCTCTGGTTTTAAAACGTGTTCTGGGGACATTTAGAAGTTCTTGGTCTAAAGACCTCAGAGAGCGACCAGAAGTGTGTGCGTGCAATAGATCCTGGATGTAAGCAGGAGGTTGACCATGCAAGGCTCTATAAGTAGTGATTAAAATTTAAAAATGCACTCTAAAAGCTATCGGTAGCCAATGAAGAGCCTTAAGCACCGGAGTAATGTGTGATCTCCTGATGACAAACGTGTTGCTGCTGCATTCTTTACAACTTGCAATTTGTCCATGGATGTTTTGTTACTGTTTAGTACTGTTAATGCCAATCACATATATAGAAATGTGTCAATATCCATGTGTTTAGCAATGTGTTGCCGCTGGGGTCTTAAAAACAGTGTAATTATTGCTACAACAGATGTTACAAAAAGACCCAAACGCACTTTTTAACTATCAATAAAAAAGAAACAAGAGTAAGCATGACTTGCTGGTAAGTGTACAAGAACCTTGTCATCCCATTCAAACAGAATCATTTAATGAACGACTGAGAATTATGTCATGTATTTATTCAGAAAGGTTAATACTGACTGAATGGCATTAATTAGAAGGGCTGCATGAAGGTCACAGGTGGAAGCTGTCAGAATATCTCCATTTTCTCAGATTTATGTTTCAAATGCTCTCGGCGTCAGAAATCTAATAGAAAAAAAACAAATCCTCACTGCTTTGTTCCACACAGTACCTGCTCATAGGCCACAGAGGAAATGAAAACAATGCAATGGTGTGCACGGTGTGAGAAGGCCACAGGGCCGGTCGTGGCATTTTTTTTCTTGAAAAAAAAAAAAAGGAGTATGTCTCTTCACTGTGGATGCACATTCACAATTGTAGCCTTGGGGTGACTTTCCCCCCTGCGGTACAGATTGGATCTCTGTCTGGAAGGAAATGTTCCCTCACAGCCAGGCATGACGACAGCATGCAGAAGACACAAATCCTCCCGGAGCTACACAGAACGCAATCCTGCCGGCTCGGCTCTGATGAAATTGAGAAGACAAGTATATTTCTTCTTCTTTGTATGTTCATAATCTCGGGTTTTTGAATGGAGAAGTCTCTCTAAGACACACACAAAGTCAGGTCAGGATTTTGAATGCTCAATTTTACATAATACAGCCTATCAGTCTGGTTGCGTTGCACAGCAGTGAACAGATACTTTAAAATGTGATCTTTAGTTGCCATGTTCAGCAACCATTGTACTGCATTGTAGAAATAGACAAGACATTTCACAAGTCACACTTTGCAATCAGTTTCCCTTTTATGTTTTTCACATTTAAACCTGTGACTGCAGTGCAGGTTTCTACAAAATCCAAGCACTGGAGTCTGAGGCATCATTTAAGACAAATTAGTTTTGGGGCATTTTCAGCCTTTATTTTGATAGCACAGCAGAATACATGAAAGGGGAGAATGACATGCAACAAAGGCCGGTAGGGTGGAGTTGAACCCCGGCCCGCCACGTCAAGGAGTAACCCTCTATACATGTGCGCCCACGCTACCAACAGCTATACCAACTGAGGGTGCCCGCCCAAGACAAATGTTAAATAAACTAAACTCTAGCAGCTCTCTGGGTGATAACGATGTACAGATGGATGCAAATACTACATACTACCTTGAGGAAGTTTAAACATGTTTAATTGAAAATGTGTATTAAAAGGTGTCAATTCAACAATGGTCATTTCTGAATAAGTAGCTGTGTAGTGTTATTTCAGATTGCGTTTTATCACAGCAATTTCTTAGTGATATTGTGGCCTGCATGTTGCAAATGGGCTTTTACTTCTGAATCTGCACAAAAGTCTGTGTCTGGCATCTATGTATCCTGGAAATTGTAAATGCTCCGAAGCCCAAATAAATCTTTTGTGCAAGTGCCATTGTTTAGGGATAATTGTGTCTAAAAAAACAAAGAGCTTACACCACAGTGATGAATGAGGATGCTCTTTCTCACTGAGCAAGAGAAGCTTGCACTGACCCACATTAGACCCATATGTGAAGGTGATGTATGGTGGATGTGTGTGAGGAAGAAATGAGGCACTGTGTGAGAGAAGAAAGCTGTCTGGATTTCCATACTACATTTTAATTGCTGAAGTTTATATTGCCAGTCGATAATTATCATGTCGGTCACATCATCTTTTGTCTTACTTTCTCAATCAACAGCAGCTCAATAAATGGATGGTTACCCTTCTTGAGATTATAACACATCAAAAAAGATGTGGTTTAATGATAGTAATAAAATATTGAACATGTAATGACTTAGAGCAATGAATTATTGACCTAATGCTGAGCCCTGTGGGTCCAAATAACAAAGACTCAATATTACTTCTTTTTTTTAAATCTCTGTCTTTATGGGTCAGTTTTGGACACTGTATATTACTGAGTTAGCGTTAAAGGAAAGTCATAGAGTTGCAATGGATGTTTTTCCCCCTGACAGAACATCCTTCATTTTCAATAAGACAGATAGTTACAGATGCATTGTTGCATTTCAAGGGTTTTGTTTGTGTTTTGGATGTATCTTGAGATAACCCGGGTATCACTGTCACTGTGTCATGAGCCAAAGTATTAAGAGATTGTTGTAGCAACCAACATAATAAAAACTTAAATTCATATAGCTCATTTCATGAAACCCACGGACGCTTTACACAAGGACGTAATTGAATGATGTCCAACCATGTCGTGCATTGTAAAGCTATTTTATGAATGAAAAAGACTTGTTACATATCTGAAGGCCAATTCAGGGACATTTTTGAATCACTTAAAATCCCGTAATTGTCTTGTTGATAGCCCAATCAATTGTAACTCACACAATTGCCTTTTGTATTTCCCGAGTATCAGCCATGACTACAGAGGATAACTTGTCAAATAACATTAAAATACAATAAGGCCTATATAAAGAAATGTCCTGCTTCCTACCTGGCTCAAAAGGCTGGATACGCTAACACAGGCTTCCCGGTGTTACAAAGAAATCTGTGACCCATCAGAATGTGTGACTGCAGCGCCGTCTACCTGCCTCAAATCCTTCTGTGACTGAACCTGGCCAGAGGCCTTACTAAAAACTATATGAAATACTGTTAGTCTATATTCTAGAGTCTATCCATCTATATTTGCTGTGACATGCCATTTAAGATCATTGTGTGAAAAATGACTGAGCTTCAGAAACATTAAAAAGTTACATATAGTCACTTTAAGGTGTGGTATGCTGCAGAATACTTTCTCAAGTCTGGTGTGTTGGTAATTGTATTCATTGCAGCAAAAAAACATCATATTTGAGGTCATACTCTAATGTGGGGGCTATGTTTGGCCTATTTGGATCAGCTGGGATTCGTGAGGTCCACAGATAGTTGCTGAGAGTCAATGATACATGATGCCTATAAGGATGCAGGGTAATTGCTGGTTACATTGCGAAATAGACAAATTGCCTCCACCACAGCGAGGCCCCTCAAGTGTAACAAACCGCCATGAGGTCAGTCTCAGGTTAAGAGTGTTATCAGCTATTGCCCTTGACTGTTCACTTTCACTTGTGCATGGAAACAGGTGGCCTGGGGATTGAAGCAAGAAACATGAATGCCCATTAAAAGTCTCATCGCAATACTCCAAGCGTTGGGTAAGGGCTGTATGCTCAGAAGCCCAGATTTACGTAAGGTCAGCTAAACATGCATGAGGCACAATTTTACAATACATATATTGTATTTCAAAGACTATAGATTTTTGTGTTTTTCTGCAAGGTTAAAGGAGTAGTTAGACATTTTGGTGAATATGCTTATTCGCTGAGATATAGCTCATGTGTAGTAGGGGTGGAAAGGTACACATGTGTCACGGTTCAGTACATACCTTGGTTCAGACATGACAGTTTGGCATGAGTTTGGTACAATAGAGGGAAAAGCATGACAAAAATGCAGAAATGCAGAAGGCAATTTTTTTTATTGTCTCAGGCTGCAGGCTTCCACCTAGTGTCATACAGTCTCTCCCCTAAGCTATCTGCTAAAGCCTGAAGTATGTAAAGTAAGATGTAAACAGTAAACAATAAGTACCCCACATCATCTCCAGACTCCGTCTGGAACTTGTGAACAAAATCAGACAACCAGTTATAAAACTGTAAAAACAGCATCTCTGTTCTCTGCAAGAACTAACTAAATTAATGCAACATCATCACGACGTCTCCCAGCCCCTTTTTCACCGCAGAAAGCTGCTCCCTGCCTGGCTAAAGCTAGTATAGTTAGCCTAAAGAAACAAGGCGTCTGTCCCAACTAACGTTACGGTTCGGAGCCGCGATGCTGCAGTCTTATACACCACTCTCTCACCTGTACTACTGAAACTGACTAGGAAACTGAAGGTTTTCTCAAACCTGCAATCTTAAAGAGGCCAGCGGGTCCTCCAACTCTTTGCCACTCGACACACTCGCTCTTAGTGTTGCTATCTCTGACTCACTAAAACTGCATACACAAGCGGAGCTTGGCTACATACGGCGAGCCAATCAGAGCTTCAGTGCTAAGGCTGAAGAACCTGCGTATCTAACAGTAGTACCCCATAACATTAATTAATTTGCAAACAAGTTTTTATTTATTTTTTTACTGTGTATTCTCTGTGTAAATTCATGCACCAAACTGTGACGCTCGTACTGTTTTGGTTCAATATAATACTTGAACTGTTCCACACCTTGATAGTAATGTGAAGACATCGCCAGCAGCTGGTTAGCTCAGCTTAGTGCAACATTCTCTACATACAGTTTTTAGTCTTTGGTTCAAACAAATTAAACAAATGAGAAACGACATATCAAATAAGTGAGCTGTAGAGGTACTAACAGGCAGATATTGTCACCGTCTGACAGAGCCAGGCTAGCTGTTTTCCGGTTTCCCTGTCTGCGCAAAACTCAGCTAACCAGTTGCAAGCAGTAGCGTCATATTTACCATAAAGACATGACATCTAACACTCACCATGAAAATATCTATTCCCTCAAGGCCTGGTTCAATAGCGTGCCTGTGTCTGACAGCAAAGTGGAATTTCTTTTCTTAGATATGAATGCCTCTCACTCCACTTACACTTGTTTTTTTTTAATCCCTTAATATTCATGAAGCTCCCCATAAAAATAAGTAAATACATTATTAATCGCTTTTTATGTCCCATCATTCAAAAAAAAATTGCACCCTGAGATGTTAAACTTAGAAATATAAAAGCACAGCTTTTTCAATTACCCATCAATATTTGATTAGCCTACATCAAATTTGCCTTTTGAGCTCATATTTTTAGAATGAATTTGTTATGCCATAATTCATTGGGTGGCACCCCATGTGTATCCAAATGAAGAATGCGGTGCAATGATGATAACTTGCTAACTCCCTTGATCTTTGCTTGGCTTGGCTCCATGGCTGAATTCTATTGGTAATGGTTGCTGCTATTTTAAAAGAACCATGGGGGATGCATCTATTTTGCATTAAGCCATTTCATTCTGACAACTCTCACTGGGCTGCTGACTAATACAAGTTTCAGAGGCCGGACAGTTGCATACATGAACATATTGAACAAGAAAGCCCCTGTGATATATGATCCATGGTACATTTGACAATGAAAGTGTTTTGGAATACTTTCCTATGAACAGGTCCAGCTCACATTTTCAAAATTCAAAAAACTTTAACAAAGAGACCCACAAGTGTACACAACTGTATTTCACCTTCTTTCACAAGGTGTTAAACTACAGCTAAGCCTTTGAAATCAAGTCCTGGTCTAAATATAACTCACTCAGTCTTACCTTTCTATGTGTAAACAGGCAAACACAGGACAACAGAGCCCCTGTGGAGCTTGGAAGGCAATTATTTGGAGAAAGCTGCAATGTTACAGGTTGAAGGAGGGATTTTAATTACCTTGGTGGATGCTGCCTCTTCCTTTTCTTTTGTTCAGTGTCTTTATGGGCTAATTAATTATGTAGCAATGCACAGGTGATTCATCTGAGAGCAGGAAAACCTTTCTTCTTTCTTTCACATCAATGCAGCAGCTAGGAAGGCTCTTTATCATATGTCAGAAAGGTGCGCAGATCTCTGCATGTAATTTACAGGAAGCTTTAAATGGAGCATCGGAAATAGACACAGACCTCAAAGCAGTCATGGATTTTTAAGGAGTAACCAATTAGGGCTCGAGACTTTAATTTTTATGAATTCATGCAGACACAGGCGTCTATGTGTACTGTACAGCCTGGCCTCACAGAATTCTGTGAAATGATGACAAACTGTGATCACAAACACTGGTAGCACAGAATGTGTGAAAAGTCCACGTGTCCACCGCTGAAACAATGGCAATGTAAAGTCAATGAGAAGATGACGTAGCATTAGGAGCGACTATGGTAGCGAGTAGTATGAATGCCCGATGGGTCAAATACAGGACTTTCACCCGGGAGACCAGAGTGTAATGTTTCCTAAAGTTGTTTTCTACTTTTCCTAAACCCATCCGGGCTGTTATTCCCGCATGTTATGGAACCGTAAGCCCACCCACAAGCTGTTCCTTAACTTAAGGGGCCGTGTTCGATTCAGGGAATTCTTCCGTGGGCCCATCACAGAATTTTTTGCGATTCCGTGAAACTGCCACAGATTTTGAGTTGAGTGGTCGTGTTCATTTCAAGTAATTCTGTTAAATCCAATTATCTACCTGGGGAGATAATGGTGGTGTACATAGATTGTAAAAAAAGAAAAATAGGTACAATGCCCTTGTGATGTTTCTTGTAGGCATGTGGTGAGCGGTTTTTAAATGCTTTATACATATAATACTAATTTTATTTGTATAGAATATACAATTTATAAATAATTCCTTTGCTATGTGTTCATTTTATTTTTCTTGCATGTTCCAAACAAACTAAAACTCATTTGCAAAGGGCTTTACATATAGTATAAAATAGAAGTATATATTACACAGTATACATACATAGATACATAGACATAATAGAAAAATTCTAAAAATATCTGCAACAATACATCCCATAGAGTCATTTGTGCATGTATGTGCGAAGTGGGGGGCTGGCCCTACCAGATTCCCAACACTATTATTGAGCGGCAAACAATCACTTACAGCTTACAGGCTTAATGCTCAATGCTCAATTCCGATGTTTTCCCCTAGATCCGTTCTTTCTGACTCCACAGTTTACATTGTGTTTAAAGTGACCCACATCTGACTTCAGTGTGTCTATGGTGTTAATAGAGCCCTGAAATGCCTCCCATGCAACCAATAATGTCACACACGTGAGTAAGAACAACAACAGAAAATGTCCCAAGATTACGGCCAAGGTTGTTAGATTTAACTGAGAAGTAAAGCTGCCGCGAAGCTGCGTGTCGTTGAAACAGCAATGGTAAAAGTTACCACCACACGCTTAAAACCGCAGCCTTGCAAGGTTTAAATATTCACTACATTGGTTTCTTGCATTCACCATCAGATCTCCTAAAGGGAAATGTTCACTCATGACACGACCTTTCTAGAAAGATTACTCATTTTAAACTCATCATAGTGGCAGCACTGCAGGAGAGGGTCCGCAATTTGACACCAATGAAAAAGAGCTTTCTCCGATCTCACACTTACTACATAAGTGATGGAATATAATTTGCAGTTGAATGGCTTTGTTGTCCCCACAGCAGACCTGTCAACTTAACTGTAATGAAACGGGGAGAAGGGTGATGAAAAAAGTATGGAAATCAGTGTAACCTCTCAACATCCCCCAAGGCCTGATATTGAACTTGAAGCATCACACTGCAGAACTTTGTTTAGTTGTGAGCTCAACCATACATATCATGAATGATACCAATAACATGAAAATATTTCTTGTAGGGATGTGTTGTCCATCTCTGTGACGTTGCTGTCAGGAGCACATCACAGGAAGGGTGCTCAGGGGCCCCTCAACATTTTACTGAACTACAGTTACAATGCAGACGTAATTTATTGTAATATTATCGAACAATATACAGGTGATTCATGTAAGAGCAAGATATGTTTAAGCTCTTGTCTGCTGTTTGTATAGCCGTTATGTGCTAGGAAAGCATTAAGACATGTTGTATTATTATGTATTATGTGTGTATTATCCTGAATATACTTGTTAAGTTACTTACAGTAAGAGGTTAATGCTGTTACCTTGTGCTTTCTGTATCCATTACAACAACTTTTCAAACCTTAGCTATAATTTCTGATTGGGAAAATTGCCGTAAACAAGAAACTCATTTTCTTCTCCACACATAATGTTGGAAGAGCACTTAGTGATTAAACGTGCATTAATGTGAGTTCATATAAAGATTTTTGTTTCTGTATTGTTTGACAAACTAACCTTAAATAACATTAAATGGCACTGGACGTTTTTGACTCATAAAGTTGATATAATATGAACAAATTAATTATGTAATGCTAGTGTATTCATAGAATTTTGTATAGTTTAGCAGAATATTACATAACCAAAATGTATAATTTTTGTAGGTTTTGTTCCTTTATTAAATCCTTGTACAAGCAAAATGGTCTATATTGGTGATTAGTCTCTTATCTGTTAATGTAAAGAACTAACTTGTTAATAAAATCCATTTACGCATAACAATGAGTTAAACATTTTGAAAGTTTGCTGTAGAACATCAACATTTTTTAAAATATGTCCCGCTCCATTCAGGCTGTGATTGGTCAGTTCACAAAAAGTGACATTGATGTGCGACTTAATGAGAAGTTCAACATGTTTGAACAAAAGGCACCCAACATAGCTCAACAGCCTAAAACCAAACCTTCCTTATCCTAACCCTGTTGTCTTCTACATTGTCTTCTACAGTTGAACTGGGCTGCAATGAGCTTTTCTCTCTACTCTCTCTCTGCCATTGCTTTTCAGCACCACTGTCATTTCAACTTTTTGTTTCTTGCGCCACTCCACTATTTCTCCAAATGTCCCCAAACAGAGATAGGAAAGGGGCATCGCCACGGTAAAGTTAGAAGGGACTGGACCAAAAGTAATTGGCTGGTTGAGAGAGGCTCATAGATGTAATACCCAACCACTGTAGGCTGGCAGTTCACTGGCCTGGGCTAGTCAGCCACACAACACTTGCTAATTTTAATTTAAGTGGGGGCTAGGCTTATTACAAAAATGTATTTTTAAGTTATTTAATTTAGTATTTTTGATGTGTTTTCTTTTCATTGCATCTGCCCCAATTGTCAAGAGGCCCACCAGGAAACCTCCAGGTGCTCCAGATGGCCAGTCTGTCATTGGATACTGGAAAAGTCTTGGTTTAGTGTTCTGTTGACATGAGGCAAGCCAAGAGCCTCTTCTTCTGTGTTGTGAGGTTTGGCAACCTGGTTGGACTGGTTTATGTGGAGGATGTCTCCTTTTGAAATTGTTTCAGTGTGGTAGCATGGATGTTGTATTTTTAGCTGATTTAAAGGCAGTGTTGTTGTAAAGGCAAATTTGAATGTTTCAGCCAGGATGTCAATATCGAGCTAGGTAAGCCTCTCTTCACTTAATTATTTTTCCCATGTGGACGCAATGTTACCTTTCCTAGTCCCTGTCAATCCCTCAACTTTATTGTCTAGGGTTTGCACACATTTGGAGTAGTGAAACAGTCAAGATGTTTAAGATGTCAAGGCTGTTGATGTAGCAACTCTCATGCATGAAGATGATTGCTCAGAATATCAGCTGTCATCTTCTTTACCGGGTCTGAACAGTGGAGGCCACAGAGGCAAGCTCAAATTAATCCTACAAAAAGGTCACACTGAAACAAGAGTGGCCGATCCACCGTAGCTAGTGGCAGAGATAACTGAAAGAGCGTAAGCTCCAGCTCATCCGCCCCATATAGGGGTGGACCTCTTCCGTCCAGAGGATCGAATACGGACATCATCAAACACCATGGACAAGGGGCCATCACAGCTGTTTCTATTGGACATTAAGTCCCCATTCAAGTGGCACATGATCTTTTCTTTCAACAATCCTTGGGAGAATAAAACCAACACACTCTTCCTCATTAGACGGCTAGTTTTATTAATTAACATGCAAACATGTCTACACCTGTGTGGCTAATGTGCTCAGATGTACTTATTTACATCATTATTGTAGCTCACAACACAAGCCAAACTCTTTTTGTTGTACTGTGAACCAAAAGCTAAGTGACGCTTTCGATATTTTAACGTCCATGTCACTTTAATCTGAATTCCTCTCAATATCACTTTGTGCAGTGGGATGGTGTTCCGTCTTGTCTCTAAGTGTTGTCACCTGGTTCTTCTCCCTCTCCCATAAACTTTGGCCACCCCCCTCTCTTCTCTCTCCCTATGTGCTGAGAACAACTTTAACAAGATTTGATTTGTATTTTGTTGTATTTGTTGCATAACCCAATGGTACTAATAGTCTATCTGGAGCTTAGCAGTCACTTACCACCTGTGAAATCCAATATTGGCACCCGCTGATGAAGTCATACCTAGAGGATAAATAAAACGCTTGCAGCCATTTGCCCTCCTGAACAGAAGGAAGAGTAGCTGGGTGTCTCTCTCCATCATCTGTCGCAGGGCCCAAGTCAGCCTAGAAACTATCAGGAAGATGATGTGTCCCTAGAGAAAAAGACGTCTCTGGAGAGAGGCAGCTCTCAAGGACTGACTACTCTGGCACTGCTCTCATTGTTGCATGCTAAGCTCACATTGAAAAGATGTGCGGTGGTCTTGTGTGGCTATGACTCACAAACACTTATGGTCAATTTAAGGAGACCATGTTTTTGAGTGACAGCTTCCATGACAACGTTTGTTGCCCAGTTCTACATTGAACACAACATGTCTCCAGGAAGGACTTGGTGGACACTGATGGTGACAGGAAAGAATGAACAATAGGAAACATAACATGTTTCACATCTTCAGTAAAGTTCTTAATTTTAATAAATAGGTTCCTAATTTTGAGATACTCCTGTCATGTTAAACGTAGCAGGCCACTGTATCATAATTTAACCATATCTAACTATTTCCAAGTGCTAGAAACAACATGTTTAAAATCCTAATATTTATAGCAGGTTTTTGACATCTGTGACTGAAGGAGATTGGTAATAAGTTTTGTACACTGTTTTGTTACATAGTATTACAAGGCATTAATTCAGTTGAACAATGCTGACATAATATAGCTGAACAACAATACATAACTGAATAGAAGCAGACATCTGTTTGCACATTTCGGATACATCTTTGTGAAACCCCTAACTACATGCTGCCATGTCTCTGAAAATCCTATTCTATTCAATCCTATCAGTTACTTTATGCACAATTCACAATAGTGATTTTGCCTTGGGAAACATTTTTTTTGTTCAAATTTTACAAAAGAGAGAAAAGATTACTGGGGTTAAAGATTACATACAATTTGCTTTTTTCTCCATACGGCAAGCAGACGAGACACGCTTGAGGGCAGACTGACAAAGGGCATCATCCATTTCCAGTTGCCTCTGCCCGCCATTAGGGCTGTATGGGAGCAGCCGTCTGCCACTGTGGGCTTTTACAACCAGAAAGCACAAAGCAGCCAGAAGGATAATCATTTGTTGATTAATACAGTCTGATAGGGAGACAGCATGTAAGTATTTTGTCAGCTTTTTCTGAATGGACTGACTGTTAATTGAGATTGAAAAGTAGGAGGGAGGGTCAAGGGGCAGGGATGAGGAGTCAGTAAGTACTGTTGCCACAACTGGCAGGCCTTCTATTTTTGCACAGCACATATATGCAGTTTTTCAGTCATTGCTCAGGCAGATGTAACATTGAAATTTATGGTAATTTCTCATGTAATTGGGTTTGAATGCTAAATTTTTAGACATTTGCAAGCCAAATGCAAACTACACAACCATTCAGACAAAGTTTAGCTAACTGAATGTCCATTGTTTGCCCACGCAGCATGCCCATCTGGGCGCATAATGTGGGAATACTAGGCACACTGTGGGTAAACAGTGGGCATACATTGGGCAGAAGGCACAGCAGGCAGTAGGCACATGTCTCACTGTTGATTTCCTCATACTTGAACTCAAAATAAATAAAAAACGTTCTTCAGAGGTTTGCTGGCAGTTATATATGGAAATTGTCAATGTGTTACAATGCATTATGAGGTGTCTTTCCCTACACATCTGCGTTCATGTGACTTACCTAAAGTTTGCACTTAAAAATGTATTTTTCTATGTCTAAAACAGATAAAACTAAACAGATATACTCGACGCTTCCCTTTTACATAAAGCACGCCGGGATTAAACTAATTCAGTCTAATACATCCATGCTTACTTGTTTAATGAATCTATTGATTCTACCCTAGAAAGTGGTTGAAAAAAAGAAAAATGACAAGTTCAACTCCTGACAGTTTAAAACTTAAATGTGTTCAATTAAAAATGATGTAAAATGGAAACATGCTAATTTTCTCATAAGGAAGCTGCGACCAGAGAATGTTTGGCAGAAGGATTAATCCCTTCAAACAACCCCTTTTACTGAAGTGTGATTTATTTCAAAAATAAATTCATAATAGAAAATCATCTGTCTTTCTGTTGATTGTCAGAGTTGCAGTCTCAGACACTGGTATAGAAGACCATACTGAATAGTAAAGACTCCTCGGCGGGAGAGCCTGTTCGGTCGACCTCTGGTATGTTTCACACGTGCCAGGACATTAAAGGTGCTGTAGGTAGGATTGTAAAGCTCCAGGACTTAGCCAAAGAATTTGAACATCGACAACTTCTCAGTCCCTCCCCCCTTTCTGCTACAGCCCAAAACAGTCTCCTAAGCCACTTCCCCCACACGGGAGAAAGAATGCAAATGCATGAGCAGTGATTAACACACAGTTAGACACCCCACCCGGCCCTGATTGGTGCATCTGAACAGGGAGCGGTGGATTTTTGCAAATCGCAATACAGAATGTAGGTGGTGCCAGCGGAACCGATTGTTTTTTTTTTTACATTGCCTGCCAATGTAGTTCTCCTCAAACATAGGGTCAGTTTCAGCAAATATGACAGAAAGTTAGTTTTATATGTCTTACAGCATCTTCTTAGCCCCTTTGTTTTAATTCTTCCAGAGTTTTGAATTCAGACTTTGAAAAAAAACAAAAAAAAAAACATGGCTGACATTCGGTTTATTCTTGTGTTTTTGTTTTTACTCTACAGATAAAAATTCCCCAAAAAAGCTACGGGAGATGAAAGCTTAAAGCCATCTTTGTCCTGGTAGTGTGAGTAAGAACTCTGAAGTTTAGTAGAGTAGAGATGGCTCTAGCAATTACTTCATGTTATGGATCCACAGACAGAACTAAGGTAACAGTAGAAGGAGCAGCAGTGTTTGTGTTTGTCCGCAGAATCCTTCCTCAGACACTCCAGCCTCCACAACAACAGCTGGAGACTGAAAACCAGAGAATAAAACTCGCTGAAGTTGCGGGCTTTGAGTAGTTTTAGTGTTTCACATCAATCACATATTTACCAGCCAAAAAAAGGTGTGTCACTGTAATATTGAACCTTTTGAGTTTTGGTTTCTTCATCAGAGAAAACACCTAGTCGCTCCCGATGCTAACAATGAGGGAGAGCAGAGAACCCCTCATAGGAGATCAGAAAGAAAGAAAGTCTAGCCAAAATATAATCAACTAAATAATGCCTGTTTCTCCCTCCATGTTGCAGCCAGGGAAAAGCCCCAGATGGGACCATAGAGGGGGTTGATAAAGGGGTGGAACTCAAAGCTCCCACTGAATGAGAGGAGGAAAACGTGAAGAGCAAGAAAAAGAAGAATGAGCAGTCCATTGTTACTGGCTCACTGGTCCAGGCAGCGGGCCAGACACTGGCCAACCAGGACTCTTCGTCAGGTCAGGTCAGGTCAGTCCAGATTATCATTCTTCCTATTCAAAACCACAAACATAAGAAGAGTTGTGCCAGCTATTTAAAGTGAATGATTTTGGTAATGATTTGAAATGTAGCCTAAGCACTGAAGGATTTACAAACTGCCACAAATCTTGGAGTTGGATGTGTTTACCTATTGGACAGGTCTTAATGTTAATCACAATCAACAGCCATGACAGCCACACTGGTATGGTTTACACCATGTGAGTCTTGTGTGTGGTGTGTGTGTGTGTGTGTGTGTGTGTGTGTGTGTCATCATTGTAACGTGGTCCTAGAGTCCCCTACGGTAGCAGCAACACCACAGAAGCAACTTACAGTACTTTGCCCGGTGCATATACAGTATATGTCTGTATATAACACACACAGACTTAAGAAACATTGTACATATATCAATCACATTAAATACACACTATATTGCAACTAATGGGAGAATGTAAACTGTGTTTGTGTGTCAGGTTTGCTCTGTGAACCCCAGCCTCCAGATCCTGCTAACACTAATGGACTTCAGAGATGTGAGCTTCCAGGAGGGAGTGTTGCAGTTAGTGCCTGAGGCTGAATCATGTACAGCTACCAAACACACACACACACACACACCTTCTCATGCACTAAAACAACACTAATACATTGAAATAACAGAACTAGAGTAGAAACAGAAACTCCCCATACTACCTTTTCTGCACGATTTGCAGAAGATTTCGTTTCTCTGACCAACTCTGAACACAGCAGTAAAAATCCAAGACATCATCAGGGATAACACATACAGTACACCACACTGTACACACGGGTCAACGGCAAAACCCCTTTGTCCTTTTTTCCAGCCTTTTTCTCCATTATTTTAACCTCTGGTTACACGCATAGATACAAAATCCTGTTAACAATTTCCACATTGAAATCTTTACTCTCATTATATGTAATCAGAATGCAACAGATAATTTTAAAAGCTGAATCTTCTGAACAGTAGAAGTCAGATATATTATGCTTGTTTATCTTTAAAGGGTCAGGTAAACATAATAAATACAACAATACACTAACCCTAATATAACAAATATATTCCTCTCTCATCCCTAGTGGTATTAAATAATGCAAATTATGCATTTATGAGATCATGTTTTGAGATATCTGCCTCTGATACATCTGTCACCACCGCATAGTGTTGCATAGTCATATAATGTTAGCGCAGAGACTGATTAGTTTTGATTAGTAGCTACAACTTTAACGTTCAATTTCAACTAGTGCTAAACTATGTGTGTCCATGAGCCAGGTTTCTTCTGATGTTTCTTCCTGTCACAGCGGAAGATTTTTCCTCGTTGTCCCTGGGAGTGGACCAGGCCGAATAAGCGCTCATCCCCTTCATACGTCAGTGTAATTTATCTCTGGATTGGACTGGACGTCATTGTTTTTACTCTCATGACATGGGGATGAGTTTGGCCTGTATTCATTTGGCTTGCTCTCTGGGAATACAATGTAAAAATAAATAAATTCAAATAATAACTTATGTGTAATTTATTTAATCTCAGTGCCAAGTCTTTTTTTCCTCAATAAACAATAAGGACCATAATTCTTTTTAGTGTCTCCACAACAACATCCTGTGAGGGCAATGCTAATGTAATGGAGAGTGAAGGTAAAAAGGCAAAGATGAAAACAGTATCTGGGTGTAGCCGCACAAACCTCTTTCGCCAACAAATTATGTTTAAATGCTATCAAATGGTTTACCTACAACATTTCAGAGGACGCTTATCTTTTCCAAGTTGATAAAGTGTCATTGTCATGGTTTCAGTTTTTATTTGATCTTTGTAACCTGTTTTCTGTCGTTTTTGTGTGTTTCCTCCCTGTTTTTGTGTTTGTATCTTGTTTTCTCCCCGGTCTTGTGTTGTTGGTCCTGTCCTGTGTTCCCCTGAGTGTCTGTGTGTTCTGTTTCCTGTTTTATTTTGAAGTCTGTGTTTTGTCTCGTCCTGTCTTTATTCTACTTCCTGTGTCTCCCGCTCTTGTGATTACCTGATGTTTTCCACCTGCTTCCTTGCCCTCATGTCACCTGCCTCTTGTTACCTCATTACCTTGTGTATTTAATGTCTGTGCTTTGCTTGTTTCTTTTCAGATCCTTTTGTCCTGTTGATGTGTCCCGTCAGCTTGTTCCCGGCGCATTTCTGCTGTGTCCCCCCCCCCCCAGTTTTCCTGTTTTTATATTGCCTTCCCCTTGGACCTGTTATTGGACTTTTTCATTTGGGATTTTTTGTTCTTGGACTTTGCCAGTGCCTTTTGCTCCCTGTGTTTTTCCTTGGACTTTGTTAAATAAATCCTTGTTTACCTGCTCCCGCCTGCCTCCCTGATCTCTGCTTTTGAGTCCTCGTTCCTGGCTGAGTGTCAAAGTTATGTTCTTTTAATTCACAGACATTGTAGGTCGGCTTGGTTTTTGATTTTACAATGTTTGATTTGAAAGTTTTTTTCCACTTGCTGAAACACAATTATGAAAACTAGGCTAGTTTTATCAAAATACTTGACACAATTCACAAAACACACATCCAAACAGCAAGATACCTCTTATGCCCTGCAAAATGAAGCACTGCAACCAAAACTACATATAGCATTATCAAAATTTTGCACCAAATGGCACACACTTCATATTACCAGATTTTTGTCTAAACAACTACTGTTGGGCACAATAAAAAGCCTTCTTGTATTTAGTATGCTTTGTGATAAAGCTGGGTCTTCCATGTTGTTGTAAAAAAGGTGCTCACCTGTGGTCTTTCCATAGTGCCCCCTACCTGATTGGAGTGGTAACAAATACCCATTGAGGTGTTTGGCCACGTGGCACATTTATTGGCCAATCAATGTAGTGTCATTTTGAGTGGCAGTGTATTGAAATAACAAACGTGACTTTATTTCAGATTGTTTTGTCTTATGCAGAGAACCGTGTTCAGTGCATTTAAAAAGTGCCATTTTGAATTGCAAAATGTGCTGTATTTATATAGCGCTTTTCTAGTCTTAACAACTACTCAAAGCGCTTTTACATAGTAAAGGATACATTCACCATTCACAAACATTCATACACTGTGGCCGAGGCTGCCGTACAAGGTGTCACCTGCTCATCAGATAAACACTTACACACACTCACATTCATCAGGAATGAAGAGTGTTGGAAGAGTGTTGGATTGAACCAACAACCTTCCGATTGGCAGGCAACCACTCTACCACTTAGCCACAGCCGCCCCTGTGTGTAAATGTGTGTAAAGTAGAAAATGTGTTTTAGACTGTTTGAGACTTCAGAAAAGGTTTTGCCCCCTGTGTGTCAGTTCAAATAATTGTGCTATGCATGTCATTTTGGTGTGTTAGCAGTTGGGAAAGAAAAAACTGTAATGTCAATTGAACCAAACACAATCCCAACAATACAAATCAAACCTTTTTACAATAAAAGGAATATATTTTTTACATTAAACAGCATAACTAAAGTCGTCAATAAAACAATTTACAGATTATAATAGCACTAAGATTACTATAGGCCTCTCCTGAATCAATTGGTAACAACCAAAATCGCAGTTTGCAATGTAGCTGTGGATGTACTGTACAAATCACTTTGATGCTGCAGAAAACTTTAAGTATTACACATACTTTTTTTTTCAATGATTGGCTTTATAGACGTTTATTTGCAATGAATATTGGCGATTGTGGAAACACTAGAAGTAACACTGAATGACTCCGAAGAAGCTTAAGTACTTTAATTGCCTCCGTGAGTGTATCACAGCCACCGCTGCTGTTGACTTTTACTGTGTAAGTGGGCCAAGGGAAAATAGCTCCTGCTGCTGTGTGATGGCTACAGCTATTTCATAAACTCAAAGGTCATAATCCTACAAACACTTGTTGGTAATAGAAATATTTATTAATCTTACAGACTGTTACAGACTAAGTTGGACTCGTTCCAGGTGAGGGTTGGCCTCCGCCAGGGCAGCACTTTGTCACCAATCCTGTAATATTTATGGACAGGATATCAAGGTGTAGTCGGGGTGGGGAGGGGTTGCAGTTCGGTGGGCTGGGGATCTCATTGTTCCTTTTTGCGGATGATGTGGTCCTGATGGCATCACCCGCCTGTGAACTTCAGCACTCACTGGATTGGTTCGCAGCCGAGTGTGAAGCGGCTGGGATGAGGATCAGCACCTTTAAATCTGAGGCCATGGTTCTCAGCAAGAAACCGATGGAGCGCCTTCTTAAGGTAGGGAATGAGTCCTTACCCCAAGTGAAGGAGTGTAAATACCTTGGGGTCTTTTTTGCGAGTGAGGGGATGATGGAGCGGGAGATTGGTCGGATAATCGGCTCAGCGGGTGCCGTAATGCATTCAATATATTGCACCGTTGTGACGAAAAGAGAGCTGAGCCAGAAGGCAAATCTCTCGATCTACCGGTCAGTTTTCATTCCTACCATCACCTATGGTCATGAAGGCTGGGTCATGATCGAAAGAACAAGATCCAGGGTACAAGCGGCTGAAATGGGTTTCCTCAGGTGGGTGGCAGGTGTCTCCTTTAGAGATAGGTTGGGAAGCATAGTCATCCAAGAGTAAAGCCGCTTCTTCTTCACGTCGAATGGAGCCAATTGAGGTGGTTCAGGCATCTGGTAAGGATGCCTCCTGGGCGCCTCCCTAGGGAGGTGTTCCAGGAAGATCCAGGACTAGGTGGAGGGATTATATCTCCAACCTGGCCTGGGAACACCTTGGGATCCCCCAGTCAGAGCTGGTTAATGTGGCTTGGGTAAGGCAAGTTTGGGGCCCGATATCGGATAAGTGGACGAAGATGGATAGCATTACAGACTCTGCAGAATTGTAGAGCAAAGTGGAAGAGGATAATATTTCATACATGAACGGTGTTAGTTTTGTTGCAGACTGTTGGTATAAATAAACTGTACCTGGATCAGTCCGCATACTGTATATCCAAGCATGAATATAGAGAAATGAGTTCCATGCAAAATTGTTTCTCAGTGTTTTTCTCATAAGAATATCAATATAGTTTCTGCACCATTGAGCAAGAAATAATTGCACAATGTGTTTGTAATTAGTATTGAGCTTCTCTGTGCAGATGAGATAATGTTTTGTATAACAGAAAGGTACTTTCTGATCTTGCCTCTTCCTCTTTGTCTTTCCCTTGTTGTCTTGTGTGCACAGCTTCACGGCAGCATGCCAAGTATTTTCTCGAGAGCAGTCGTAGTCTCAGCTGTACTTGTCAAGACTGATTTGTCTGACCTCTGTCTAAGGGAGAAAAGGGAAAGAGGAAAATGCACATGTGAAGGGTGCTTGCTTCAGACATGTCAGCCATCAGGTCATCAGGTCATACATCAACCTACAGCAAGTCTGCACAATTAGGGCGCGTCTGATCTGTGCTTAGAAAACTGGGCCCTGAAACATTGATGACTTCCCTTGGGACTGCTAAAATTCTAAATTTGACAAAAAATTGTTAATGCCGCAAAAAGGGTGAACATGACAAGAAAGAAAAAAGAGGTGAGAGGAAACTCCAGACATTGTCGACTTTTTCCCCTGCATTCCATCAATCATACAGTCGGAGGCTATTAGGCGAGGCGGCAAGCCACATCCAAAAACTGTCAGCTTCCATAAGCGCTATCAACACAACTCATGCAAACCAAACAACAGAGAGAGCAGCAACAGATAAGACAGCTAGACAGGATCTTGATGGCTAAGCTGGATGTGAAGCGGTCATCTACAGATAAAGACTATGAATCATCGGCTGTGTATTCCGCCGATGATGCAACATGGAGAACATGTTCCTTATCTTAAGAGTTCCTTTTGACTGACGTTCAAGTTTGGCATGTATGTCAATAAACAGATGGCGCCCGTCTGTAGATGCACCCTGGCTGATAGTGACATAAAATCCAACTGCAGATTGTAGCTTTAGTTGTACAAACATTGCCAGGAGGCAGAACTCTTGTTAAAGTAGACATCACCTCATTGTTTTGAGTTTAACTCACTGAGCCAAAGAACCACAGCTTTTTAAATCTACCCAAATCTAACCTGATTCATTTCCCAACCTACAACTAGTAGTAAAAGTTTTTATATTAGCCTCCTACTCAAGTGCTTATTTTAGTCTTAGTTAGTTTTAGAAGTCTTAGAAGTTTTAGTCCCAGCTATTTAAAAGTATTTGTAAAAAACTGTTTGTAGTCAATAGCCTATTTTTAACAATATTGTATCAAACTGTGAACCACTAGTCATCGACGGATGTCAGCAGTTTTAGTCAAGTTTAAGTCCGAACTATTGAAGTGTGAGTATTAACTCAACTTTAGCTAACTACCTCCACATTAAAATCTCGCCATGGCCATAACCACACAGGTGTTGTTTTTCTTATTTTCCCTCAGACTAATCAGAGTTGTTGTGTACGGACTATGCTTCACTGACATTTCTCAGACTCCTTCAAATTTATTTTGCACCTGTTATGGCACAAGGATTTTAACCTTTATCATTATTATTGGTTAACAGAGTTTAGTGAGTAAACTCCGCCTAGCCTAAACTTGAGCACAAGTCTAATTAGCCAGAGAAAATGATAACACATGAATGGGTATAAAGGGACTTTGTCAATTTCTCCATGTTACAGTAAGACAATCTCAGGCTGCCTTAAAAGAGATCTATCTGTGATAACTACTGCCAACCCAACAGGATTCCGATCGAGTTTGTAGAATGGGTTGGTCTAAATCATCTGGCTTTAGAGATCAGATCAGTGTAACATAAGTCTAGTTGGGTTAACCGACTGTAAAGACATGCATGCATTGTGTTTAGACTTGCATACACTGTGCTGTTGTCCTCTTCCGGGCTAGGTTATTAACTTGTTTTCTTGGCAGTCAACAACAGCAGCTCTAAATATGTATTGATAGCCTGCTTACTATGGTCATCGTGAGAGCTCTAGTTGAATGCTAATAAAATAGTCATTGATATAAAGCTGATGAGGTTTTCAAATTAGCATCCAGCTGCTTCTATTTATTTATTTATAATCGTGTTTTATCCACCTTCTTAAAAGGTAACTTCATTTTGTTGTTTGCTCTTAAGAAAGATCATCATGGCAAAACAAATTATCTGAGAGAGGTCATTTAAAAGTAAAGTGTAAGAAGTCATTTGACAGTGCTACTCGTGCTCTGGATAGATGATGCTACAGTGGGTAGTGATGAGCATTAAACTCATTAGTGCAAAAATCATTGTTGCACTGAAGAAGAAGAAAAAAAGGTGTTCTTTGATGCTCTTTGTAGTTAATAGGCCTGAGGTTACACTATTAGAAAACCACACCAATTTTCTTTGGCCCTCTCACCAGTACAACATGATGGGGATTATAAACAACCTTGTGGGCATTATCTGTAGAGGGTGTAAGTAAAATGTGTGATGTCTCAGTCTACCATTATATCTTCACTCACTGTCAGTTACTATGTTTAAAATGTTATATGCTCAAGTAATTCACCCTCATAAATTTAACAGCCGTCTCTGTTATTGTTGGACTACTACCAAGCCATAAAAATATTCCAACAGTTGTAATCCCAAATAGAAGTACTGTGAGAGTGGGTACAATCATGGGTCACACAAGGCCATTATGATCTCACAGTGAAAAGCTCTCCCCTAATCACCAGAGATTTTGAGGAGCCTCTCTTTAGCGAGTGCTTGCTTTATTTCATCCATCACTGAATGTTAGCTTGTCAGAATAATGTAAAGCTACAGATACACTCACAGTCTCTCTTCTCTCCCACTGGGCATTTTGCCTCTTACTTGCAACACATGACACATACGGATACAGAGGACAGTTGTGAGAAAAGCTTCTCTGTCCATGCATTATTTCTGTCTTTAGAGCCACTGTGGCTCTAGTGCTGTGTAACAGCAAAAAACTCCAAACTGCACAGGATGGTAATGAGGTGATGAAAAAAACTTTTTCATTTACTCTAAAGTCATTGCTTCTCACCTTCTCCAAGGGCTGTAGTCAAGACTATCTCTGTTGACTCCAAGTCAAGTCCAAGACCAGGACTAGTCAAGACCAAGACAAGATCGAGTCAAAAAAGGTTCGAGTCAGAGTCAAGACCAAGTCCAGGACAGAAAAAATAGTCTCATGCATGATAGTATCAACTCAAGACAAACATTTGGGGTTAGGATTTGCTAAAAGCAAAAACAGTGTCACAACACCAAAGATTTATAAATATAGCCGTTCCCCTTGATATCATATAATCTAATCTAAAGAAAACAGAATGGCATATGGTGATACCTCAGAACAGCAGTGGGAGAACTGATATAAACACCAATCCACTACTATTACCACCGCTGGGTGCTACTAGTACTGAGCATTTGAGCAACTAAATGACAATATAGATTTAGATCAATCTGATCATGGCAGAATTGGTGGACATCTTCATTTGTTACAGTGTGTGTGAATCAATGAAAATGAATGGCAATAACGTTAACAGGGTACACAGATGCACGGTGTGTGATAATCTAGTGTGTGATTGGTTATCAGGTGGCCAGTGTTTCACTTTCCAACCAATATAATTATAAAGATTATAAAGACACATGGACTCGGTCAAGACCAAAAGCCATTTTTGGCAAGACCATTGGCAGAGAAGAAGACAAGTCCAAGTCCAAATACTAGCGAGTCCGAGACAAGTCCGAGACCGTGGAAAAAGTCTTGAGTCCAGTCCAGGTCTGGACTCGAGTAACAGCCCTGCCTTCTCCCTGGTACCTGTCTATTGTAGCTTTTCTTTTCTTTTCTTAATAAGACTACACACACATGATATCATGGAGTTTTGATAGCAAATTACAGAATTGATCTGGAGCTCAGCAGGCAATTATCAGTGGAAGAACCACAATGCATATCAATGAGCCCAGGCAGAGAAAAAAAAAAAAAATCCTATTCCTGCGGCACATTGCTAATATTCTAGATTGAGAGGCTGTTTTCATGTTACTACCTGGGAGCTCTGTGGGAGGACATTTCCAGATAACTATTGTGTTTGATTTCCTCCACTAATCAGAGGAAACTTCTGATTTCTGACCCTTCACAAAGGCATGAAAAAAGCTGCAGTATATTGGGTTATTTCCTCTCCTAGTCACCTCCAAAATGCTGCAAGTCCTTTATCCCTTCCCCACATCCCCTCCCCACCTGCTGTACTCTCTCTTTCTCTCTCTCTCTCTCTCTCTCTCTCTCTCTCTCCCTCTCAACAACATACTTGTATTTACAGGTACGACGGGGAGAAAACCAACATTGAAGCAGACATATCCGCAGACATTTTTGGCGTATCGTTGCCTCCAACAAGGAGACACAACAATGGCTCTATTCAGTAACCTTGCCGGGAAGTTGCTAGCCACTGCTTGTTGATAGGCAACTCTCTCTCTCTCTCTCTCTTTCCCCACCGCTTGCCGACTTGGAAAGGGCAATTAATATTCCTTTGCTGAGTAGAGGCTTTAGTTTAAGGCTGATCACGTGGAGCACACTGGCTGCCACCTCCGTACTCTTTAAGTTAGATAATTACCTATTTAGATGTTGCTGAGGAGAGTGTGTGTGTGTGTGTGTGTGTGTGTGTGTGTGTGTGTGTGTGTGTTGGCCTGCTGCCACTGCTTGTAAAAAGAAGCACCATGAAGTGGATCTGTCACTATGAGGTATATACACAGAATGGAACAGGAAATAAAGAAAAAGCACAGGACTCTAAACTGAACCATCAAAACCACAGAAACAGACATACAGCATATTCATGCTCTGCAAAGCGAATCACGATCATCGTGTGTTTTTTTCTGTTGTGGTTGCAGTTTTTGAGATTCTACATTATAGCAGCCCACAAATTTCATTAGTGTCTCAGGTAATTATGGTGGATTTAATGGAAGGCTGTCATATTTTTGCGGTTAATGGGTCTCTACGTGGAGGCTGCGGAAGTGAAGGGCTTTTTGACAGGTCAGCTGAGTCACCACTGCTGCTTACCCCCTTCAGCTCTACCTACCCACACCTCTTAAATCTCAAACAGGGAGTGGAAGCGTGGCCATTCATTAGCTAGGTATCCAGCGGCTGTCTCTTTCATCTCATCCCTCACGTGCCCATCACTATGCAACTTTGTACACTTCCTCCTTAAAAACACTTCCCGTGGACCCTCAGAGGTACAAAGGTCAAACTGCTGGGAAACTGCTATTGACACACTCCAACCTCCCCACTTCACCCCTGCTGCCTCAATATCGCCCTCCTCCACGTTGAAACTATCATGATCCTTCGATGTCTCCCGGCTCTGGTCCTCTCTTTTTTTTATCCTCTCCTGCCAATCAGTGGGGCATTTCTCTTAAGGAGTGACAGTGAGCTCGGGATTGTGTGAGTGTGTGCTTGTGTGTGGGCGAGCATGCGCGTAAGGGTAACAAAGCCTTGCACTAAGCTGAGGGCGGCTCTAAGGTCCCCTCCTGAGGCAGAGCTGAGATTGAGTTCATTATTCAGTCGGAGAGGGTTCCAGCTGTGAGCAGAGAGAGAAGGCGAGCTGCTTTGTCTGTGTTGTGGCTTCTCCAACCCTACTGTCCACTGGGATTCAGCACAAAATATTGCAAAGGAGAAAGAGTGTCACACACAAATGGACAGACAGCAATTGGGCTTTTTTGCCCTTATGGTGAAGGCTAGCTCTCTTTTTACTCAGTGAAGGTTTCATTTTTTTTTTACATAAGATTCATCAGATTGAATGTACTTTGTGTCCGTTTGTGGTTGTAATTTTATTGGTTTAATGTGATATAGAGTTTCCACGTATATGTAGCACCCTCGGTGTGGATATGATGTTCACATGGAGCAGCCCTTAACCAGCATCTTTATTTATCCCTAGATGGCAGTAGTAAGTCAGTGGACTGCAGCTATGGAGAAGAGTGTGTCTCTAATTGTGTGTGAGCATATGTCTGATTGTTTGTTTTCCCTTGAGGTTGATAAAGTGTGTTGGTATAATTTCAAAAAAAGATAATAACAGAAACAATTATACATTGTTCTTAAAATAGTCTTGGTGCCATGCTGTTCCTCACTTACAGGACCAGGGTTACTCTCACACACAAATAAATAGAGATTGCGGAAGCTTTTCTTTTTAAGTTTTCACACAAAGGCAATTAACTTGAAATTGCTTTGTTGAAATTGCTCCTCAAACTGCTTAGTACGAGCACAGGAAATGGCATCACAGCTATTCCACATTTGTGAGAATTAAATGATGTTCATCTCCTCTGAGATGTGCATGAAATTGCATTGAGGAACAATTAACTGTTGTACAATAACATAATGTTTGGTTACATTGACACTTGCTGTTGGAGACTTTGGTGTGAGACAAACAAGTAAATATCAAGCAAAAAAAACTGCCATTCCATTATAGATACAGGAACCATGAAAACACACCCATTGTTTTTGTTATGGCCAACTGATGTGTGAGTAAAGACTCTTAATCAGTTTGATGGCAGTATAACCGGCTGAAATACACAACACACACACACACACACACACACACACACACACCAGACACACACACACGCCCGAATAGCTCTACCTTCACATTATCCTAAAAGAGTGCAACAATGGTACAGTTTACATTTGCCTTTTCAAAAAAAATGCAAGTCATTTTCAGCATGATGAGAGTGCAGTGATTCATACAGCAAATGGCCTGTCATCCCACAGCTTGATTAACAGGCACAGAGACCCTGGGGGACACCCGTGGATCCTCATCACTTTATGGCCCTGGCGGAGGGCTGTGCTTGTCCTCCGCAGCAAGACGGAACTATCCTCCATTCAGTGCATTTCCAACTAATAACTGTCAAAAGAAACAAAACGCACGACAGACCAGATTTGCCGGGCCAATCCTTGCTCATTCCTCACTTTATAAAATTGCTTCTGACTTCTGAGGGAATACTGCTGAGCCTCTAAGCTGAGGCTAAAGCCACGGCGGCGAAGCTATCAGCCTGATAATGAGCCTGCAACTATGACAGGGGGTCAAACAGGGTCAATAGCTGCTGCTAATTTCGGAGGACGGCATTGCCATCCGAAGCAAGAGTAGCTAAGTGCAGGTCGAATGCGGTGCTAAAGTCGCAGGGGCGGGGCTAGGAGGGGGGCAGAAAATTAGATTGCCCCCCCCCAAACCCCAATTCCATTCTGCTAGAGTGCTGTCAATCGGACAATTGTGATTTCCATTGGATCAGGGTACCGTCACTTTGCTGCTTTTTCTGCCAATCTTCTCAGCCCTTGTCACATGACCAATTCATAATTTTTTTCTGATACCATGGAACCAACATTGGAATTGTTTTTTTCTTGTTAAAGTGGCAGACTGAGCCTATAGAAAACGTGTATTGTATTTGGATATACAAGTTGTCTGAAATGAAAACAAGTGAAACTAATAATGAACTAATAATAATATTGAACGTGATGTTTTATTTAGCAGAATTATATTGTGTTCCATACAATTCAATATTTATATGTAGATTTTCTATTCTGTATTCTGATCAAATACCCCCCTGGTCCCCCTCGGCGGATTATTGGTCCTCTCTGTGCCACCCAACTTGAAAAAAAAAAAGAAATCCTGGAATCGCTCCTGGACAGCTGGCGTGATGATCTCTCATGTCACTCAGTGAGAGAAGCTTCAAGGCCACGGTGCTAGAAAACGACCCACAGAGCGTCACATCGCACAGATGTGCGACCCAGAGGTCACGCCGGGTGTGCACCGTGTTACCGTGTAGCTACATGTCGATGTGTTCTCCTGACAGGCAAACAGGCCCCGTCCAGTCCTGTATGTCAGGACCTGTACCGCAAGTGAGTGACAGCAGGCAATGCGTGAGTGGCTATTAGGCTGCCCTGGCTTATTCTATTGAGTGGTCCGACTGCCATTAGCTCCTGATTCTCTCTGGCACATCTGCACTGAAGCCAAGCCCGCTGGACCACACTGAGCATTACTCCTATTGACAGGTGCATCCCTTCTTTGTGCATGGCAGCGCTCAAAGTTACCAAAAGGGTGTTACATGTGAGTTGATGTGATTATGTATGGGTGGAGGATTTTAGCTAATCAAGGGTGATGGTAAAAAGAAGAGGCAGATAAGTATGGCACTTCCACAGCTCCAGTGTATCATTCCAAACAGAAGTAGAGCACTTTATAATGGTCCGAAAAGAGTTGAAGCAGTTCAATCAAAGTGTAGCCATAGTGATTGCGGTGGGAAAACGGCAGTCTGCTCACAGCATTCAAGGAAAAAAAGAAAAAAAAAAAAAAACTGACACATGAAATTCTTTTTTTTTTTTTTTACCAAGAAGTAGCGCAAGCAATCCTGGCAGCGAGAAATAGCAGAGACTCAATGTGAAATGTCCTTGAAGACTTGGACTTCCTTTCTTTGTGACAACTCAATAATAGAACACGACAGATCGTTCCGCTTGAAAGTCAGGCATCTTGCCATCTCATCTGAGATACATTTCTTTGTCACCGTAAACAATGTTACGCTTAATGAATTTATAACAGTGTGTCAGAACATGGCTGCTTATATTTGAGTAGCACCAACAGCTTGGTTCATCAGCGAGGGTAATGAATACGTGTTGCAGTATCATATGCATTTAGTGGACATGTCTAAATAGGATATGTGAATAGCTTACAACAACGTAGCTCTTAGTTTCTGCGTGTCATTAGATAAATGGGGCAGTTATTAACAGAGTCTGTGCTTAGTGACTTCATTTAGCAACAGTCTTTACCTATTAAAGGTGCTCTAAGCAATGTCATGCATTTTTTTGGCTACAACATTTTTTGTCACACAAAACAATCATCTATCCGCTAGCTGCCTGTCCCCTGAACACACTAAAAAAAAAAAAAAAAAAAAAAACACGGCCTCTGTAGACAGCCCAGACTCCACAAATGGCAAGCAAGATAAACGGCATTTTTCCACTGCATGGTATCTACTCGCCTCGCCTCTACTCGCCTTTTTTGGTTTTCCATAACAAAAAAAAAAGTCCCTGGTACATGCTAACAGGTACTTTTTGTAGTACTACCTCAGTTGAGGTTCCAAGCGAGCTGAGGCGATACCAAAAGGTGACGTGCGTCATCATTGCTAGCGACAAACGGGGGGTGGGGGTCCTGAACAAACCCGTGTTTACCTGGAAATAGATTATCCAGTGTTTTTTTTTTTTTTTGCTGCCTCCAGGTTCATTAGAAACTAATTTGTCTTCTGGCTGTGGCAACATGCTGTGAATCAAAAACAACACACCGTCGACGTTCTTTGTGTGTGTCGTGTTAGGTCACGGGAGTTTCCTGCTGTGACGACCAGCCGTGGCTTGCCTCGTGCATGAGGCGGTACTAATCTGCATTGGGCAAAGGAGGACGGGCCACCGCGGTCGAGTCGAGGCGAGTTGAGCAGGTACCATTAATAGAAAAACACCATAACTGCACCAACCTGCACCACCAAAACTAACAAACAGTGTTCCATTATACAACCGACAAGAAGGAGTTGGTTGAGCCATCTCCTCAGTAGTGTTAGCATGTAGGCTACTTCCAAAATGCTGGTTCATGACTCAACCAACTCCTTCTTGTCGTTTAAAGGCTGTATGTGACAAAAAAAATGTTGTAGCCAACAAAATGTGTGACATCGCTCAGAGCACCTTTAACGGTCTATTCTCACTGCTGAAAGCACTACAACACATGGAGTATGTAAGGAATGAAGACAACTACCCCTTCTAGAGGTTCAGAGAGGGATAGAGGGAGGTTAGATGGATTCTAGTGTGCTGTGGTTCAGCCGTGGGCAGTCTGCTGTGTGGGCAGTCTTCACAGTGCTGCACATTTACTTACCTTTTACGTCGGATACACTCGAGCAGTTCCAGAGAGAGCACAAAGGTCTTTTTCTACTGCTCTTTTCTACTGTACTGTGTAATGTGTGCAGTAATGTTGAAAATTCACCACAAACTGATAGACCATACATGTCTTATTTTCGATTCAAGACCTAATTTAAAAGTACCCTGTGGAGTTTCTATGGTGAATGAACAATGTCTGTCCCCGTATGTGTTCTGAAGCTCTAAGAAAACATGTTAAATGAACTCACATTCGAAATGCAAATGACAACAACAACAATCTGCACTTCCATTTAGCAGCTTTTAGCAACTCTATAAAGTCTTAGCGGACAAGGTTGTTTTTTTAATTGAATGCTCAAATTACCTGGACACAACTTCTTGTTTATGTTACATCAAAAGATTCATTCTTGACCTTAGCCATTGACAAAAACCCCATCTCATCCCGAGGCGATGTTACCAGCTGTTCCAGAGCTACTAAACTCAGCAAACTCCATCTGCTGATGAAGATCCTTGATAGGATTGTGGTGGCCGTGTCTGCTGCAACCCATTGGATATAAATATCGGTAACCTTCCTGGAAACAACTTTGTTTTCTTTATAGTTTACACATAATGGGAGTAGCGTAGTTTGTAGGGAGTTGGGTTGGGCTGGTTTAAGCCCCCCCTCTACTGGCCAAAGTACAGTGGTGTACCTAGGTGGTCTTGAGCAAGGCACCAAACCCCCACTGGCTCGGGGCGCCTCTCCGTTGATAGCTGGAACCCCCTCACTCGGACTTTTCTCTTCTTGTGCATGTATAGGTTCTGAGCATGTGTGTGTATTTCAAGCACACAGTGAAAACATTATAATTCCCCTTGAAGGATCAAAAAAGTATACTTAGTATTATTATTATTAATAGTTAATTTTCACCTCACTGGGTTTGTGGGGCTTTTGAACTCATGCATATTGCGCATTTATGACCCATAGCTTTTATTTTAGTACAATTGTTTATATTTGTAGTGCACACATTTAGTTAACTGTACATTCACACTCTAGTTTTCCTTACATCGTTCTTATTTCTAAGTCCTGAAGCTCCGCTGGTGGTTGCTGCTGCTGGAGGGACGTCTTTTTAGGAAAAGATGCGCCCTTGTTCTTCTTTGTCTTTTCATTTTTGGCAGCCTGGAGGCCTTTATGGCACATTTCTGCCTCCCACAGGTCAGCAACATATTCACAAAGATTCACCCCTTAAAGATGAGCTCCTAAATAAAGGAAGTGGCCAATCAGAGTGTACCAAGTGCCGGCCACATCATGGGGTGGATTCAGATTTCTAGCTTAGAGATTTGGTTTATTTCTGGAGAGTATATTAGTTTGTTGATGCTTTTGTTTTGGTAAATTGCTAAAATATTAATACTGATAGACTAATTGTCAGGCCGGTACAGGACTAATTAGGTAGTAGTGTTTGTCACTTGTTTTCAAAAATGGTCTGATCAGCCATTTTACATGAGTTCCCCTTTGGTGTTGGGTCAGTTTTGTCTTTGTTAAGTCGGTTTAGTCTTAGGTTATCTTCTGTTTGGTTGGCCTATTTTATGGGCCAAGAAGATATAGCTATATATTTGGTATTATTATCTATGGTTTGCTTCATTTTTGGGTAAATAAATTTCTCCTTTTGAAAGTCAGCCTGTGACTCCTGTGACTCAGCTTGGTCCATCACCATGATCAACACCTCCAGAACTGCCAGTAAACAGACAATGAGGTGAGTGTGTGGTCAACAGATGTTTCCAAGTTCATCAAAACAAATTTAAGCTTAATGTAAAAAAAAGAAATTGCATTTGTTTGAGATCTTCCGTGATGTTACTTCAGATACGGCCATTTTCCTTTTCTAATTTAGGGAACATTGCACTGGTGATTTGATTACCTGTAAAATACTGAAGTATAAGAAAACACTGCAATAAGCTCGGCCTCTCCAAGTAAATAAACTGACATACTCCTCCAGTATGCCACCCCTGCATTTGCTTTTGATTTGTAGAGAAAGATCCGCACACATTCTTTGCTGGTTACACGTGCATGCTTTATGCAACGCCCTCACTTTCTTTTGCAACCACTGTGTTAGGCTATGTTGACACCCTGCTCTTCTAAAGTTCTCCCTCCTCCAGCTCAGATGCAGCATCCATACCAAATAATGGACAGCATTCTGCTACCACTTTCTCTTATTCCAGCCACTGCACCGGTAGACAGCACTGTCAGTAACACGGTGACTATAGCCTTACGCTACAAAGACCTTTTAACAATGGCATTGTGACAATCAAAGAGATCTTTGTTTCATTGCCGTGAAATGTAAGAAAATGTAAATTGCACAAGTAAAAATGTCAAATTTGGATGGCTTTCTGGATGGCAGTTGCCAGAAATGAATGCTCGTGCTGGTGAAATATACAGGGACTTCAACATAGTGAAAAACTCTCCAAGACGTTACGAAATTAGGTATTGCAAAAAAAAAACACATGCCGGGTTTTTACACACATCTGATTAAATAGCATATAAGAACTGGATGTGGTTGTGGAAAAATGTTTTTCTTGCAATAACCACTTTAATTACTACTTACTTTCTCTGCCAATAAATAACAAATTCTATTATAAATTTGAGAAAAGTGCACCTCTAACGCTATCCATTTAATCTACAAGGTCAGAATTAACATTTTTACTTAAAGTGCTCATATTATGCTCATTTTCAGGTTCTTAACTGTATTTAGAGGTTTTTCAAAAAAAACATGTATTTGTTGTATTGCACATTGCTGAAGCTCCTCTTTTCACCCTGTGTGTTGAGCTCTCTGTTTCAGCTACAGAGTGAGACATCTAACTTCTGTTCCATCTTTGTTGGGAGTTGCACATGCGCAGTACCTCGGTAAGGGCTACTAGCCAGTCAGAAGCAGAGCATGAGGGCGTGCCACACTAGCAGCTGGGCGAGCATTATAACGAGTGTTAAAAAGTGACGGACGTTTGTTTTACGGAATAAAGGCTGGACTACAATAAAGAAAGGATAATATGAGCACATTAATTAGAATTGAGAACAATGTAAATGCGCTGTATTTATATAGCACTTATCCAGTCTTAACAACTGCTCAAAACGCTTTAACATCTACAGGAAACATTCACACACTGTGGCAAAGTGCCACTGCTCATCAGATAAACATTCACACACACATTCACACTCCGATACGCAGCACCGGGGACAAATCGGGGTTCAGTGTCTTGCCCAAGGACACTTCAGCAATGACTGCAGCTCCCGATTGGCAGGCAACTGCTCTACCACTGAGCCACAGCCGCCCCAACAACATAATGCTCTCTAATATACTGATAGTATTGATAAAAGCCCTGACCGTCACCACCACAATATAAAAATAAATGCAGGGGGTGGATATAAAGGCAGAACATCTCACTAACCCTAACATCAAGACTAAAACACCAACCAGTCATACAGGCCTGAAATAAATATGACCTTCTAAAAGATTAAATTATTTAATATTTTTGGACTGTCAGTAATTCCTAATTCAACTATGACCATTTTTTTTGAGTTTGTGGATTTGTGAAGTACCCCAAGCTTCTTTCAGCCGGTGTGCGGGACGGTTGACTTTTCCTAATAATCATTTTTAAGACTCTGGTGAGCCACTTCGACTTAAACATATATTGCCATGTGCTTTTGGGGATTCCTCAACTTGCAGGAGCATTATTGAAACACATTTTGCACGTGTATACTTGTATGCACTCAATGCATGTTAAATTTCCTTGTTTAGCATGTCAGCTATAGCTTGACCGAGTGTCTTTTGTTATTTTTCAACTAAAACAGAAGGAGGAGCTGAAATGGACAGCAATGGTTGACCAAAGGGCCGTTTATCTCAGCAGTCCACATCTATTGAGTCAGAAAAGCTTTTAAGTTTGTTTTTTTTTCTTGCTGTGCTTCTGTTGTTGTCCCCCTTATGACAACGCAAGGCAACTAGACTACAAATTAATGTCATGCTGCGTAATGCCGGTGCATGAGGCCAGAGCACTATTAAAATAATACAGTACCAAAATGACCACAGCATTTCTTCCTATGCAATTAGGGCCACATGTGAAAAAATGTATTGAATTCTTGGTTTAATCAGAATACTGAGAATAAAGTCAGAATTCTGAGGAAAAAAAAAATAATTCTTTTTTATTTTATTAAAATGTTTAGACTTTAAAAAAAAGTCAGAATTCTGAGATTTATGTAAGAATTCTGACTTTAATCTCAGAACTCAAATACATTTTTAACATTTGGCTCCATAATCATCATCCATATCTCACATATATATATATTTTTTAATTTTAGATTTAAGATAAATGCTTAGTAGGCTATTTCAAAATTGCAAGGTTGATATGACAGTTTGGGGTGTCACTAACGTGAATGTCTCACCAGTGTTTGTCACATTTACACTTTGCTATTTTCTAACACGCACGGGCATACTGCTAATTGTGTAGGATGTTGGCTTTTTTTGATAGTGTGATATTGAACTCTACTTGACTGTACTGGAGACAATGGTGACAGCTAAGATTACTGTTCCTCCGGTCCTCCATTCTGACTTTTTCTTCTTTTGTGAGGACCCCCTCCTCCTCCGAACGACACCTACTTCACTGACTGCACAGAACCAATATGATGAATTCCAGGCGAGCTGCGCCACCTTGACGGCGTTTAATCATTAACAAAAGACAGGAAACGTAGGCTACTCATTCGTTATCCTGATCCAGTCCCACCCCGCCTTCCCTCTGTCCCTTTTGCCTCTGACTCTTCATCTTTCCTGCAGTCTCCGGTGCGTCTGCTCGCTGTACAGAGCGGCGGTGTGCATGTGTCGTGGAGCGGGGGGGAGCGCTGCACTGTTCTGCGCACTGGTTCCGCTGGACATCACCGAGTAACGGCGCTCGACAACCGGGTAGTAGTGGAGGGGGAGACTGGACCCGGACCGGCAGCAGGACCGGGAGAAGCACCGTGGCTCTTTATAGCCCGCTCTCCGAAAATATGTCCGAGTTTTTTCTACTCGCCTTCCTAGCCCTGTTCTCGGGATTATTTCCGTGCGCCGAACCTTCGTCAGTGGCGGGCGAGGAAAGAGGTAAGGAAGAACCGGGCCGTCGGGGATGCGCAGTCCGATCAAACTTGGCACCACATAGGCTACGGGCTGTCTCATAGTGCTGCCTGGTGTTGTTACGGGTGCCAAATGTTGTGCAGCTGCTGGATAAAAACCTATTTTCTTAAAAAGCCACTGTTCCTTAATGATAAAGAGTGAAGCATCTATAATTGCTCGCCATTCTTTTTTGAGTGTATCCAGTGTGGGATGATAGCCTATCCTAGAAGTCTGCATCTTTGTCATTCCCGATGTTAAAATGTTGCATTAGAATGCGTGTCAGCTGATGAACCACAAATAACGACACCACCTTTTTATTGTAACACATTGAACTTGCCCTGCGCATTGAGCACAGCTTTTTTGCATTCATCAGGAAAATTCTTGAGCCCGTTGGGAGCCAGAATAGGTTCTGTGGCTCTGGCTGCAGGCGCGTATAGCAGCGCTATCCCACGGTGCAGCAGGTGAAAATGTCCCTGTGCCAAAGTGTGATTTGTCTCTCTCCGAGCTGCTGCTTGTATTTCTGCCGTGGGATCATCACAGCATTGGATGGAGACACAGTTGATAGGACTAGTTCTGCACGGTCAAATACACCTACTGTGCGGTGTGCAACCTTTTATAGTGATGTAGGGGAACTCATTTTTGAGCAACGCACAGTGTGACCATTGAACGTCTGAATTTGAATTGGCACATTACAGCATATGTGTCCCTGCTGAATGCTGTCTGTCTCACAGGATTCTTACAATTAGCAGTCATCCTTCTAGTGTCCAGTAGGATGGATCAATTCACTTCAACTATTAAGCTATTTTTATTTGCAGAATATAGGCTGGAATTCAAACACTTTTTCAGTTACATGTTGCCTATATCTTTTAGCTATTCACACAAGACTACTTATTGGAAGTAGCAGATGAAAGTTTTACAGTATAACCATGTGGCTCCTCAAAGGAGGGAAAATCAGTAGGCTACTTAATTATATTTTGAAATGTGAATTTGTTTTGCTTAAACAGGGCTACTCTTAGTCTATATCTATACTCTTAGTCTTAGCTTTTAATTTTTCAGGGTTGCCATTTGAGTATAGACTTGCTGAGTTATAGGCACTGAGTGTGCTGTACCTACTGTACAGCGTTGGAATAATTGCAGTTACATGAAGCAATATATAAAAACATATAGGCCTAATGCTGTTGTGAAACATAGTATAGCTAATAATTGCTGGCCTCATGTTCCCTCACTTCTTAATTCTCCATGTGTCAAGACATGCTTGGCCGTTTGTGAGATTGTCCCAAATGTCACCAAATAACCCCCCAACACAGCGTGGAATACAGGGACTTAGAGTTTGCCTGGCAATCAAAGTAGGCAAGAAGTCTGTTTACCACACATGGAATGAAAAGATGAATTTGTCTCTTGAAGTCCCTAAGGATGCCCCTGCTCCGAGAGGGGACTGTTAAAAGACTGTTGGAGTTTGTTTGTCAGCATTGCAGCACTGAGCTTTATTAGTGTAGCTTGAAATCTAAGTGAAGATTTACGTACTAATGGTTTGTCTTGTATGGGCTGGTTTGACCATATTTAATCTACAGTTTTATTCAGTTTAATACTAGTACAGTTACACTGAGCTGTATTCAGACATACACAGATCTGAAGGTATAGTTGGGTCCTGCCTGTCATACTGTTAGCCGATGCTCCTCTGCATTTCACCAAGAATAAATCAGAGCTCTCTTAGCTGTGTCTAAATGGACACTAATGATAATGGCATTCCTTATTTTTTCCACCACCAACGCTGATTGTTAGCCTAATTAGTCCAAACTTAATATGCTTTGTGGTAGCAGCGTTGTATGCCAAGTGGTGAGCCTGTGGTTTTCATTGTGCGAATTTGAAGCAATTCCTGCTCATTCATAGAATGCCATTGTCTCTCTTTGAAATGCCATCATGGTATCCCACTCTTTATCACTTTCGTCCATCTAATATTGAGCAGGCTGACCTGGCCGGGGCGGCACAAGACAAAGACAAGCTTGAGAAGTTTTGACACACTAGACTGCTGGCTGTTTTATTACAATTTTTTTAAAATCCAAATACCCTTGGTCTCATCCAGTGACCTCGGCAACGGATAAGCATCACCTAGCACAAAAAGCTCAAGGTTGTTTGAAATGTAAAACCCATTTAAAAAGATGATGGTATAGCAGGAGACACAGCGGGTCCATGCAGTAATGTACGGACGGTGGCCTTTAGGAGCTAATTAAGTGAGATAGTGAGATGGTATCGCGTGTGTGTGTGTGTGTGTGTGTGTGTGTGTGTGTGTGTGTGTGTGTGTGTGCGTGTGCGTGTGCGTGTGTGCGTGTGTGCGTGCGTGCGTGCGTGCGTGCGCGAAAAGGCCAATACAACATCTGTATGATGGAGAGGTGTCTATGTGGAATATGTTGACCAGTAGAGATCACAAGCAGTCTATACAGTAGGTTTTCCTTATTTAAACATGTTAAATGTTGCTTCCTTTACATTTAGAAACCACCTGTTTGGAATGGACTTTTCAAGTTCAGCTTTGTGTATCAATCATAGAATATGTATATAATACAGATAATTATGTTGTGTATATAATTTAACAAAGAAGAGTGGATCTTAATGTTTCCTGATATGTTACCACTTAGTGGAATGGAAAATGAAATACTGATTTCTTCATTGTACCACCTCAATCATCTAGAAAATTACTTTCATTTAGTTTTATAGTTATTCTATTTTACTGGGAACCATGCAATGCCTTGTTAAGTAAGATTTAAAAGATTTATAATAACATGGTACACAATGACTGGGCACTCCAATCACACTTGAAGTTCAGTTTAGTTGTCACAAGGTGTAGAATTAGACCTGTCAAAACAGTATAATGTATTATGTACCCAGTGGTTCTGAAAGAGCTATCTGGAAAAAAGGGCTTGGTCTTGAGCCCTAAACTTAGAGTGTAACTCGCCAAAATGCAACCAAATTTTCTATTTTCTATGATAGAATCAAAATCAACATTCAACAATAGTAAGGCTCGACACAACATGAAAATTTGTGCAAAATATCACCAGGGGCTCTACACGTCAACTCGAGCATTGAGAACATTGTTTGTTTACACAGTTTAGTAAAAAAGGTTTTGAACGACTAACTTTAGCAGTTGTTGTTGTTGATTCCGGGCGCTACCATCTCCAAAATGCAACGTAACAGGGAGGAGAGTAAAGATGGAAAGCTCCTAAAGCTTAGTTCCATATAAATGCACGGATAATTCGTTGTTTTCTCATATTGGCCTCGTAGTTGAAAAAGGAGCCTCATATAAGAATGACATTTCCTCCTATGGAGTCTGTTCATCCGCATTTGGAGATTGATTCCTTTTGACTGGCATGATGGTAAGTAAGTCGTTCAAAACATTTTTTAGTAAACTCTGTGTGCACAAACAATGTTCTCAATGCTGTAGTTCATGTGTAGGTCCCCTGGCGATACAGCAAAGCCACATGTTGTGTGGAGCCTTCTTCTTAAAAATAGCTATTTTGAGGCTAGCATGAAAGTGCCCTTAGCACTCCCATTTAAAAGGCCATTTGACCGAAAACAAAGGTACGGTTAATCTTAAAAGTGGCCTTTCCGTCCTAATTATGTTTTTAAACTAAAGTTTGACTCAGGTACATTCACAAAAAATCCCTGAGAGATCTAGTGTTTTTGAAACTTGACCTAAACGAGGAAGTGGAAGTCAGGATATTTCAGTCTGTGCTGCTTCGATTTTGGCCGTTGTTCCTTAAATCTGTCTCTTGTGAGTCCTATAATATTATGGAAGAGCAACGCTGGAGTAGCACTTAAAGTCCGGCAGTTACTTGGAAAAATGCCTGGGAGGGAAAAAAAAAGCTTCATGATAAACATTAGGGTTCGGCTTTTATTTTCTGCTATGTGATGTACAACATTTAAAAACCATATATATATATATATATATATATATATATATTTTGGAAGCACAAAAGGATTTTTACAAATTCCCATTTTTCATGCATCATGACTGTCACACATCTAGTCCATACCTTTTCAGAGTTAACAACTTGTCTCATGCCACTGAATCATTAAGTAATCAAAGCCAGAGTGTTGGTGTTGGAGCAAGGAGCAATATGCTACAATTCAGGGATTTGGGCATTAATAATCTCTGACATCTGCACAATGACCATCTATAACTCTGCTTCCTCAGTGCTGCTGAGTTAAATGCATGTTCACTCTACTTAATGTCACCATTGTATCCTTGCTTGGAAGCAGGAAATTGATCACTAAATTGCAGTTGGGCATGATAGATTGCAACCAAATGGCAATTATGTAAATCACTTGCCTTTGGCTACACTAAACCAAAAACACACATGTATTTGATGGTTGTGAGGCCTTTCTATGACTTTCAGCCTACACAGAGCTGGTGTTATATGAAGACCAGGATGACGGTTTTATGAGCATATAAGAGAAATGCTGGGCAGTGACTAACGGTTGACCTTCAATGGTTGGACTGAATTCTGTTTTCACAGCCTTTTCACATCTTTTTCTGGAAAATATTAACGCAAAAATGAGCCCGTCTGCTGTGAGGCCGTCTTTTTGTAGCTGGGTTTTCTGTCCGCATCCTGTTCTGACACAGCAGCAAAAGTGTCCACCTCAGCAATAGGTGATCCTCAGGACGGAAGGTGGCTCACGCTCACCCCGGCCAAGCTGTCTTCACCCGGTGATTGGAGAAACCACATGTAGATTCCAGTTAAAGCTGGTTTGGAAAAAAATAAATAAAGTGAACGCTGAGAGGGTGTGAAGGGTGGTCTGAGTAGGAGGTGGTGCACTAGTCAGCACAGCAAAGGGAAATTTGTCAAGTGAGCGCTGGCTGGCTGGTGGTGTTGGCATTCAAATCCCGTGTTCTGTACCTCAGGTGCTTTTTTTTTTTTTTTTTTTTCATTGACCATTGTTTCACAAGTTAGTCCTGTCTGGGGGGAGAAAAAAACAGACCAGTCAAAGCAGCCTGTCTGTTGGTATTGGTTCAGTTTGTAAATGAGCATATTAAGCACTTTTATCAAACCTCAATGTTTAGTTTCTTTCTCCCTTGAAGTACTTCAAACATCATACTAGTCATCACTGGTTTGTGTGAGCCAAGTGCTTACACAGCATTTTTGCAGGATTGCATTCAGTCTTTTACAAGCTATGAAAAGACATTAAAACAGCTGAAACATCTATGCGGTGATGTCAGTTAAGTGTTGCTGTCACCGAGCTCTTACATCTATCTCAGGGCAGAGGTGAAGTATGGCCTCAAGCTACAGGAGCTAGTGCTGAACCAGCCCCCACACAACATCATGATGGTATGTATGCAGTGTGATGGTGGAGCTGGACTGATTCATTTTTTAAACAAAGTTATTAAAAGAATTCAATGGATTTTGATAGTGTCATGCTTAATATCACCTCTCACAGTCTTAATGGGTTACGATTGGATTTCTCAGGTGTTAAAAGCCATTGGCTGTAAATTGACTTGTGGTATTGATTACCAATAACAGGAGGGGCTACATTTTTGACCCACGTGATTGATTTGTCTTGAAGTTGTAGGCAAGACTTAATTATGTGGGTGGCATGGGGTTTGGTATTTAACTTTCTGAAATGTTACATCATTTAAAATGTGAATAATGAATCAATAACTTCTTCTTCTGAGAAGCCCCATCTTGCAATAGTTGGTTCCAAGAGCTAGGCTCAACTCTATAATGGCTGCTTGATAAAAAAAAATAAAGTGTAAATAAATTATAAATGGAGGGACGGCATAACTTGTTTATTGCCAAATATGCTAATGAAAATGAGGCTCATAAGGGCAGTGGCAGGAGTTGAGTATGCAGCCATTAGTGAGTGATGGATAAAATAGAATGCATCATAAAATAAAATGTAAGGGTGATGGTATGTGCCTTGTGAATGGGAATAAAAAACTATGCACAAGTAAGGCAATCATCTACTGTAACACAAATTTAAACTATGAAACAGTCTTGTATTATATCTTCTCTTGTAAGAGGTGAGGATCGCCATGGACTGCCTGGACAGGAAAGGGTAGTATGCTACTGGCTGTAAATGAGGCCTGAGTCGAGCAAACGGCTCTTTTAGTGCGGGGTGGGTTGTTCTCATCTCAGGCTAAAAGTCTTTCTCTCAGTTTGAAAGGGTGAACTGCTGGCTGGATGGAGGTAGCACCCTGAGGACATGCCCCCTGCATAACGTTGTGTGCTCAGCATGTGCCTGGCGTTTAATGCTGCAGCAGTCTGGACAGTCTGGTGTTGCTTTCACTTAGTTGCAATGTTGTCTTGACTGGCCTAGAGAAGAGTTGGCTGTTGTGTTCACTGCTACCTATATACCATGGGCCTTTCTTGCAGAGGTTGTGTTGCCATGAGAATAAGTGGTGTGGTGCACTCTTTTAATGTGTGAATAGATAGATAGATAGATAGATAGATAGATAGATAGATAGATAGATAGGGAGAAGGGGCATCACCTTACTGTTGTATAGTTCAATCTCACACTTACCTAGTTACTCTTTATCACCAATGTTTGTTGTATATCCTTGCAACAAACCCCCCCCCAAAAAAACAGCTCCTTTTTAATAGATTAACAGACTGGTTGGCATACTGGTGGCTGACCAAAGTCATTTAAGTGGAGATATTTTTTTTCCTGTTGTTCTGTACTAATTCTCCAGGTGGACAAAAGCACTCACAACTTGTTAAAATAGTGTTGTGAACTGTTGAAATTAACGCGATGAATCATATATTCATTTAAAAAGCCTTGTACCAGGCATTCATTTTCAGTGTGAGGTGGTGAAGAGGTAGGGAGCAATTCACCCTGCATTTAGAGTGTGCTCATTGTTGTTTGAATAAGCTGTTATATTTCTTGGCACACTCTCATCCAAATATTAAACTGGCAATATGGAGATCCCCTGGTTAATGTATGAGCCTTCTAGCTCGGAGACCATGGCCCAGCCCCAACAACAAACATCACGTTGATTAATACTTAAAGATTTGAGTCATCACTTTTTGTGGGCAGGGAACATTTCCTGTCCATACCAGACACAGCAGAATTTAATTTAGGTGACTAGACTGGAGATGGATGCTCTGTTGTGTTGCATCACTAGTTTATGATTTAAAGTGATCAGCTCCAGGAATCTTTGCTGGGAAACAAAATCTTGTCTAGCATAGTTTTTTTTTTTTATAATGGTGAATGGTTGGGCACCTGAAACTATTCTCAAGTAAATTGTGCACAAACGGCATATGCTCAGACCGACTGGCTATTGCAGGCATCCATGACAAATGTGTAGGTCAGAAGTGCTGGTGTCGAGCCCCGAGTGGCAATGGTGGTGGTCAGAGGACCAGAATGAGGGCTGCTCAAGCCTGGCTGGGGACTCTTTCTCCCAGCTGCCACCTGGCACAGACTGACGCTCAGGGCTCCATCATGCAGACTTGGCCCAGAAAACCAGAACAGGGGAGGGATTCATCCCTCCCCCAACAAGCTTCATTCAGCAGACCAACCTAAGGCCAGTTGGTGATGCTATGCTGTGTCCTTCTTAAAAGACAAATTGGCAGACCGAGCAATTAAGAAATATTGAGTCATCATGGTTGTTTCATTTTAATGTACGCATCTATAATAATCCATAATTCTTTTCCTTTTTAATGGATTTAAACATAAAATGCTCATGAACTAACGGTTAAATCACAGAACGGAAAGTACTGCTTCTTTTGCCTGATTTGTTTTTCAGTCATGTCACAAGCCATTGCTTTTTTTTAAAGAGCTGCAGTATATTCCAGCCAGCAAAATATGAGCACAGAATAAAATCATCTTTTGTGAAGATGCTCAACAGCATACGGTATTTAAATAACACAGAACACAAAATTAGGGGTTCCTTGGTTCCCAAGCATGCCAGAGGCTAACTTTCTCTCACACAAACAGTATACAGTATATTGGAGAGCATGCACACAAACGCATAAACAAGCCAAGCTTTTCTTAAAACGAATGGCATTGCCCTGTCTGTGTTGTGGCTGGCTTTCCTGGCAGAGCTCACTGTAGTTAGATGGAGGATAGAAAGAGAAATGATTGGCATCATTTTCACGCCTGTGTGCAAAGCAACTAGTGCAAATGTGTAGCCGTTTATTGTCAGCGGCTGTGGGCTGCACTAAGTATACCTACCAGTCTGAGTCTACGTCCAATCCTAAAGCACTAAAAGAGGTTTTTTGGCCTAAAATATTTGTGAGATTGCCACTAAGGATGAATAATTGAATGCACTTTCATAGCATGGTGCATGAATTGAAAATCAAAATTGCACTGCTGCCCCTACTTACACCTGCAGCAGGCACACAATTCACTCTCAACAGCTGTGATACTGTTGGCCTACGAGGATTGAGTTCAGTCTCACTATCACTGAGTTACTTGTGTTAAAATTAGATTGCCAAATACATCACCACCAGCTGTCATCAATCTGATTCAGTATGATTCCCTAACATGCTTCCGAGCTGCTATTGATCTTTGCTCCCCGCCAACTTCCCTTCTCACACGCTGTTGGATTGGGCGTCCTATTAACTATATTCCCATCAATCACGGTTCACCCATGTTTGTTTGGAGAAGTCTTTGATACGATAAGAGCAGCGCTCCTGCGCTCATGTTACGTGGTTTTCTCCCGTTCCATTCGTTGTGTCGGCTGATTTGAAATGCGTGCAGTCGCTCCCCTCTTGCTACAGTGATGTGCCTCGTTGCTCCATAGCAGAGACCAGAGATTAAGCACTTGGGCCTCAAACATGTCGGCTGTCACAGGTATCTCTCACTGCTCCGTGTCAGATAAGGGCCACTTGTTCCTGAAACAGGCCTTTTACGAGAAAGGGAAAAACGCCAGAGAAATAAAACCCCTCTGGACTTACTTAGATTTAATATGTTTCTCTTAGAGAGTACATTGCTATGATTGTATTTGTGGCCTTGGACAAGTCCAAAAACTGAAGATTAGTTCCCCCATCTTTTTATTTTTTGGCGAAAGATTGGGTTTTTCTTGCTTATTTTTATATTTCCAATTTATTTCAATTTAATGCGGATTCTGCCTTTGCATGCATACACCTTGATTACTCAGACTTTTGTATAAATCATGCCATACCTCTTTCATTTCAAATTAATTGCGACGGAAAACCTCTCCATTAGACCCATGATTCAGGCGCAAAGATATTTTTGGGCTGTTACAGCGCCTTCCACTTCACAGAAACATGCCTCGGTTGGATTCCAGCATTGGGACCTTTGTTGCATGTCATACCTCTCTCTCTTCACCATTTCCTCTCTACTTTGTCAAATAAGGGCATAAAATGCCAACAAAATAATAATTAAAAAATGAAAGGTCATCGAGCACAAAGAATGAGAAGCCAACAGTATGGTTTGAAAGGATTGCCACAAAGAGCTACAGTCACGCTATTCTGAATTTGAAAACAACTATTTTCAGTAAAAATCACCATTTTGTGCCAACAAAAAGCAGCAGAAGACAGGCAACCTTGGTGTTTAATCTCTTTCAAGTTAAAACCGAAATTAGAGGCTTTAGTGGAAAAAAACAAGGTGGGAGCACACTGATAAACAGCCTTTGAATATTGTGCAAACCACAGTTGGTAGGTATGCATTTCTTGCAGTGTGTGTGTGTGTGTGTGTGTGTGTGTGTGTGTGTGTGTGTGGTGTTTTACTAAACAAGAACAAAGCATTTAAATATTGTCATGCTTATCCAAGCTGCATACAACACAGTCTCACGGCAGTTCAGGAAATTGTCACTTTATTTTTAATCTATTGATTTGTGTACATGGATACAATGTTCTTGTTTTTTTTGCTGTTGCTGAGAACGTAATGTATTTTTTCTGGTTGCTACGTAATGGGAAGTCCTATTAACTATATTACTATCGTAGTCGTGCTGTGACCACAAAACATGCTTCCTATTTCAATGCATTACTTTAATACATTAATCGTCCTCACAAATACAAAAAAACGATTCCATAGATGAAATAACGTGACCATTTCCCAACTGCCGTGAGACAGGGTTGCTGCGCGTTGCAAATAATGAGTCAATTTCAGAAACCCTTTTTAGAAATGACTTTTCTGTATTAAAAATAAAATATCAGAAGCATTTAGTTACTAGTTTACTTTATAGTTTTTATCTCTACAGTAGATCTGTGGCAAACCAAGCCATGAAAACTGTTACTTTATCCACATAGCGACATCATGACTACCTGTTGCTTCCTGTTTGGATTCTAATATTGAGCCTTGTGCACATCGACTATTAATGATAAATCATGGGAATAAGAAAGTTCAATAATCCTTTTTGCATTACAGCTTTTTAATTGTATCCATAATCTGCAGATCCCCCCCCCCCCCCCCACACACACACACACACCACCCACCCAACAGTCTATAAAGTACCAGCATGCACTCAGCAAAAGGCAGGTAAACAAATGGAGATATTAGCGGTCAATTACAGGCTAACACACAATCATAATCATATGCTCATTCACACCTACAGTGCGTGCGTGTGTGCGTGTTTTTCTGGCAATATGCTTCAAGGTTAGGTGTGCAGCAGTAGGCGTAAATTGAGCTTCATGGCATAGCTGGTGGCAAATCAGTGGAAAGTAAAGTCACACCTGCGTAGTGTTTATTTGTCGGAAACACACTAGCTCACAGTCCTAGACATCATGAGATGATGCCCTAAAATGTGGAGAGAAAACCTGAGGTCATTATCTAATAAAGCCTGCTTTGTAATAGAAAGGAGGTTGTTTATTGGGGATACGTGACGCCTGCTTTGTTAACCATCAGTCACAGTTAAGCATACAAATACAAGTGAATTAATTGTGTGTAAAAAGAAAAAAAAAAGAAAAGAAATGTGGAACATACTATACTTTTGCCAGACTTCTCAAAGGAAGTGATGGGTATTACCATGGAAATTAACTACCGAATCATAATGTTTTACAATACTCAAACTCCCTCCCTGTACAACAGCAACCTTTTGGCTTTTGCTCTATTAATTTTTTCTCAATTTGGGTCAAGAGATAACATTTTTGCTGTGTCCTTTTACTTGTTTTATGTAATCCAATAAGTGTGGGCTGGTTTGTGTTTGGCCGGGGCACTTGTGACTGATTGTCTGCCATTATTGTCTCATCATACTCACACGGTGCAGCAGGCTTCTGTTAATGTTGTAATATACTATCTCTTTTCATCTGCCTCTCTCTCTCTCTCTCTCTCTCCTCTCTCTCCTCTCTCTCTCTCTCTCTCTCCTCTCTCTTCTGTCTCTAATATTCTGATTCTTTTCATCCATTTTCAAGGAATTAATAGCCTTTTTTTGTGGATGGAAATCAGAAGCATAATTCTCAGAAAGCTAATTTTACATTTTGGTGAGGCCGGCTGAACAGAAGATAGTACAGACAGCGCTGGTAAAGGTATTTATTTTCCATAAGAAAGCGATGAAAAAGTGCTTAGAATTAATCACTGTCGAGAAATGAAGAACTTTCTAATGCATCTCTCCATGCTGTTGTGACATGTATGTTAATTTGCATTATGCATGCGTTCGTTGGAAGCAACAGATTGCGCGAGGGTTGTTTGGTGACATAGGTGTTATCGCTGCAGCAGTGGGTGTTGTTCCATGATTGTTTGTTTGCTTGCTTTTGAAGTAACGGTTTAAAATGGCCCACATTGATGTACAAACAGCAGTCACTCTGCAATTTTTGTCTGTTTGGAAAAAAAAGTTTTGAGTTGTTGTCAGTTCTGATTGTTCAAGGCCCTTGGAGTCAAAGACTGTGTCACATACGTCCCAGCAGAGACATCACATCTGTTCTGATCATTAAAACAAATTAGATCAGGCTTATTTCCCACATATAATCATACACAGCACAACCTGTAGGGAAAGGCTTTTGTGCATACAGCGCTACAAAGCAAATTACAAATAGAAAAAAAAGAATAGCATGGAACACTATGGAGATACTGAATGTGTAATGAGTTAGAGAATCACTTCCTCCTCATTAACCAGTTAAAGCCAATATAGAAAATAGGATTACCTTACTATAAAGATTAGTGGATTGATGGAAAGGATTACAATTAGACACCCAATAATGTATAGTCAGATAGCACTCATTTAGGCCAGATATCCCTCATTTAGGCCAGATACCCGTTGCCTTTGGCATCCTTTGTGTTGGCATTTTAAACTCAGTTGATTTGTGAGGACGATGGTTAACCTTTTCTCAGATCTCTGCAGGGTAAATCCAGACAGCTTGCTAGACTATCTGTCCAATCGGAGTTTTCTGTTGCACGACTAAAACGACTTTTGAACAGACACGTTCCACCAAAACAAGTTCCTTCCCAAGGCTATTTTGCATCGGCACCGCTAATTGTATCATAATTATTTATATTTAACATTGCAAATTGTTATTACAAAAAAACAGTGCAGAGAAAAATGTGTTAGAGCCTACCCTAGATTGACCTGAGCATCAAGGGATTTACTAAAACATGGAAAAGAAATGGGAGAAGCATGAGTCTGATTATTTGCATTTGAGCCAGAGCCAGAGAAAACCAACCACATCTGTGATGAAGCAAGGTGGGTGTGAAGCCTTGTGCAAACTTAATGTGTGAGTGTGAACCTTGATCACTGACAGGCATGCTCCTGAACCACAGCGTACAACACACAGAGCCAGTTCAAGTTGAAGGGCACTTATTTTAGTCTAGTCAGAAGCACTACATGTATGTAGACATTAATAAAAAATTAAAACACAAGATTATTGAACAGCATAAGTAACATGGGTGCTACAGCTGAGTTTGCCAACACACACCGTTCATGCCCTGAGCAGTCTCAACAACATGCATTATTCAAAACCAAAAGTAAACGCAGTAAAAGCAAGCACAGTGCATATCTCACCATAGTGACACTCAAGCCAGTTTATTGAACAACTAAAATAGAAGATGTTCCATGGCTGTTTTTAGGATAATAGTGTAGGGTCTTAGTGTAGGGTCTTAGTGTAGGGTATCAGTCTATTTTTTTTTTTTTTAATTCATTGTGATGATTATGCTAGTGAATGTTTTCTGTATTCATGTATAAATGTTTTTTGGACTATGAAATGTCAGTAAGTAGAGAAAAAATGCCCATTACAATTTCCTGTAACCCATGCTATTTTAATTAAAGAGCTTAATTTATCCAACCAAAAGTGCAATCCACAACAAGTAAAAACAGCATATCCTCTTAATTGAGAAGCTGGAAACGATGAAATGTTTGACACTTTGACACTAATTGTTTTTAAAAGTATCAAAAACAAAACATAGCCTTCCAATCAATATGTCTGGTTACTGGTTGATAGAAATCACAAACACACCAAAGGAATTAAATCAACTTTCCACATTTACATTTTGACTTTGATTCAGAGCAATAAATCCAAAAGCCTTGCCTAATGATGAAGTTGACTAATGACAGAGTGTTGATTTAGTGGTGCTTCATCTTGTGGCTCAGGAGTTTGGCTCGATCAAATGTACAGCAATTACATGTTGCCCCCTTCTATTAACCTCTGAGATTGTACAACAATCAAGATGGATCTGTCTTCTGCGAATTAATGTCGCGAGACAGTGTAATGACAGTAATTGGCTATGTGACTCTTCCCCTAATCTCTTCGGCAGAGGTAGAAATTACCTGACAAGTGGCTTTTATGACAGAGCGTGGGCTCCTGAGATGAAGCTCACCGAAGCAGCCCGTTAACGGTGTTGACAAGTACGTCGTCTTGTCAGGAGTTTCTTGCCCGTGAAGCTCCTTAAAAGTGACTCCAGTACATAAATCAATTCTAAAAATAAACAGACTTGCAAAAAGTGTATTCAAGGGCCGTCATCATCAGTTGTGCCAAGCATGACATGACGGTTCTCATTTTTAGATGCTCTCTTCTTGACCTTAGTCTTGTTCATCTAAACAACATTTTCATGTCTGACTCAAATTTACCTCAGTTCCTCTGATTCATCATTCATAACAGGCGGTCAAGACGAGGCACATCAGCTCCCTGAAGTCTTTAGTAGTTGCAGAAGTGTGGAGATATTTCTAGACAGCCTGTGCTCTCCTCAGAGCACACGTTTTTCAATTTCTCTGCCATCGCGCTGAGGTCCCTGACCGTTATCAGAGGTCAGGTTCCAGCATCTGTCTGCTCGAGACACTCTTCACAAAGGACATGCTGCTTGTCTCCGTGGATACAGTATCTCCAAGGAAGTCTCAGGGGGATGTCTTTGCTAGAAATTAACTTGAACTTGACAAAAGCTAAATAGAGATCTGAAAATGTTACTTGTGGTGACAAACAGGGATGCTCTTATTTATTATAATGAATCCGTATTGGCAACAATACTAGCCTATATTATATGGATCAAGCATCAATCAGATGGGAAAGATCCACATTAAGGAATAGTTTTAAATTTGGGAAATATGCTTAATCGCTTTCTTGCCAAGAGTTAGATGAGAAGATCGATACCACTCTCTCTGTCGTAAATATAAAGCTGCAGCTATGAGATGGAGAACAACTGAAAGCAGGCGGTAAACAGCTGGCTTTGCTCTGTCTAAAGTACTGCAAATTAAAAAACAAAAATGGCAAAGCAGCACTTTCTTTCTGAGTTTTGACATTACTCCAGGAAATAGTCAGGCACATTGCGCCATATGAAACCATGAGTTGATCTTTTATACTTTTTAGCTTTTTTTAAATTTTATTTTACAAATGAAACAAGCTACTACTAGGCTGAGGTAAGTTAACCATCCCCTGGTCCGTAGCTTTGTACTCATACTTCATTGTGTCAATAAATGTCACAGTGTTTGACCTTTTTATCATCATATATCCTTACATTCACACAGAAAAACACAGTACATACATAAACTAAGTATGAATATCAATACAGATGTTAATGATCATAGTGGATATACAGTACCATAAATATTCCCTTATAAATACACACCAAATAGTCATGCACAGCATATTGCACAGGTCAGCTAGAGTATGATTGCTTATGAATGTGTCATGTGATAGTCCGAGTCCTGAAGCTCACTCTATGAGAGAAATGTCCTGTTTGAGATGTACAATGTGCATCTGCCCAGCAACCTGATGTGCCCAAATCATCACTGTTGTTTTTCTGTCACTGCAGGAAGTTTTTTATTTTAATTCCTTTTTTTTTTTTTTTTTTTTTTTTTACTGCATGTTTGAATTTTTTTTCTTCGTCTTTTATCAATAATTAGTGTATACTGTACGTTCCACATGGGAATTAAAATTGTATCCATGGACTGGGCTGTGATTTTCAGACGGTGAGGAATGAGAAATAGCATTTAGGCTGTGAATCGTTTCTTGTATTAAAATGCTGTCAACCAAATCGAACAACTCTCCCCTTTAAGTGTGATGTGTTGGCCAGCTGGTTTCTTTCACAGGCGTTGTGGGACCTTTCTGCACTTCCAAATCTTTCATTTCCATAGCCGCCTCAGTGCGAATGTCTACTCAAGGCGGTGTTTCCCTGTGGAACACAAGCTCTTCATTATCAAAAGCCCCTCGCCAACAATCCCCCACACTTCTCTGACCTAATGACTTTCTGGAGAGCGGATTCACAGTTTTAAGCTCATCCCTGTTTCTTCTGCATGCTGCAGCAGCCAAGGCACAGCATCCTTGTTTTTAGTCCAAATGGTAGGATGAGAAAATGCGATTGCCCTTTAGTGGTGTTGTATGGTAGTGGTAACTATTGATGTATTTTCTCACACACACACACACACAGTCGAGAACTAAAGTTAACGAGACAAAAGAGACTATTAGTGTGTTTTTAGTGATTGGCAATTAACATTAAGGAGGCACCATCTATTTCAGACCGTTTCTTTTTAACATCCTGTTATGTCATTTAACTGTTGAACGCTCATTCTTCTTTTAAGTGGAAGCTGACACAGGGTTACCCATTGAATGTTGTTACAGTTATGAAGGTGTTTTTAAGACATCAGTGTTATTATTTAAAGTATTAAACACAGGTGCCTTCTAAGGTCTTTAAAAATATTACACCACAAAACCATTAACAAGCAACCAGCATTTTTTTTTTATTTTTTATCTTTGAACATAATTCTTTGAACATATTCTTTTTTTTTTTTTGCTGTGGCATTACTTACTTTGCTGCTTTCAAATGAAACCACCAGCTCTATAAAGACAACATTGAAATCTGTATTCTTAGTTTTCTTCAAACAATTTATATTTTATTTTGAAATGTTCAAACACAAACTGTATTTATAAGAGAAAAGTTATGTGTTGTGGTGTGTTTGTATAAATCAATAGGTTTCCAAAAAACTACATATCCATCACATTTCATATCAGTGGTTTAAAGAACCCAGACCTGTTTCAGTTGCTTTGTACAATAGTTAATTGTTGCTTGTCTGGATGCATGTGACCCCAATAATCAATCCTTAAAGCAATCGTTATAATCATCATAATGACTATCATTGTGTAATGAGGCATGTCTGCATTACATTTGTATTTGTAAATCTGTGCTAATTTACATCATAAGGTACCCAGCCTAGCAACTGCAGATGGTCGACGGAGGAAACAAACTACACTTTAATGTGGTGTCGCTATATTCTGTTCATTCTATATATTACATCTAATAAAAATGTCTAATTTCAGAGCAAGCAATGATGAAAAGCCCTTAGGGCATAAGGACAGTCTTGCCGGCACATTAAGACAAACGGCACGTAAGCAGCTCTACAAGAAACGGCCAATTTTGATTTAGAGTCAACATAGGAAATTGCTTTGTTGTACGCCCATTATTTCTTCTTTATAAAATATGGTTCATTCTGAAGAGTGTAACTCTTGAAAAACCTGTTGTCCAACTGTGGCTGCGAAATGTTATTACTAAGAGGACAAACATAGCTCAGAGGCCTCTGAAGCTAGTGGAAACTGAACATCCTGTTTTTAAGTAAATAATCCATATGTACTGTATGTAGCATTTTATGTAGCTGTACCCCATGATAGCCGCTCCAAAATGAAGCGTGCATACCATACGAGTTAAAAAGCGTATTTGAGTTTTTGTTTTATTACTTTACAAAGGGACAGCAGATGAAAATGAGCTTTTGTGCTAACTTAGGCACATTTACATTTTGAGTTTAAACGACAAATGTTAATTGATGTGCATTGTCCCTTTTTTAAATAAACAATTAAAGTAAAGTGAAAACAAATTATGTGTCAATGGTTTGTCTTAATATTCCAACCCCCTGATATTATGTGTCACACACAGTTGGACGTAACCCAACACTGACGTAAAAATAAACCCAGAAGGAAGAAAAAGTTAACAGCTCACTCTACTCCTACATTCACAGACAAAAGCCTATATACAAGTCGTGCTAAAAAAATATTGTGCGCTGTGGCTGTCATGGATGGTTAGTCATGGACAATAGAAGGAACATGCAATTGTTAAAAATTCAGCCAGTTCTGGAAGTTTTTGATTTGTGACTTACTTTTTGTCATAGTCTTATTCATTTGTCTTTTAATAGTGTTTCACTGGATGCATTTTTACACTATGAATGGTCTAGCTAGTATTTGTCGTCGGCGCTGGCTTTTTTTCTGGCAGTGCATTGGTCCATCAAGAAAACATATATTCTACTTCCCCGAATAATAATAGTCTACATGTACGTTTTTAACAATAAATATATATATACACAAACCTTAATTATGCCCTGACTCTAAAATGGTAAGTTTTTACTTGTGATTTGAACACAATGGACAGATTGTTGCATTTGCAGATGTGTTTGGGGAGAGAGTTCCAGAGGGAGGGGGCAGCTGTGGAAAAAGCTCGTCACCCCTGGTCTGGCGCTTGGTCCTGAGTGGTGGAGACATGAGGTTGGCATCAGAGGAGTGGAGGCTGATGGAAAGGAGTGTGGTGGTGGAGCAGGTCAGGAAGGGACCCTTGTTGTTGAGGGCTTTTTGAGAGAATAGAAAGACTTTGAAATGTTTATGTTGTGGGACAGGGAACCAGTAGACGTTCTGGAGGACCGGGGTCATATGGTCATGGGAGCGTGAATAGGTGAGCAGCAGACAGACTACAGAGTTCTGGATATGCGTACTGGAGGTTTTCTTCAGGTCTCTGGGTGGTGTACCATGAAGAATGTTATTGAAGTAGTCAATTCTGGAAGTGATGAAAGCATGGATCAAGAATTCGACAGCTGAGGAGAGTGATGTGTGGGGATGAGCTATGTTCTGTAATCAATAGTGTATATACAGCGATATTAAAGCCTTTCAGTTTCAGCTACCATGCCATCGTAGGGTGCCTTAGGCCATGTACATGCATTTAATGTCTGCAGTATACTTGACATTTTTTACAGTCTGGGAAATTACATTCTACCCTTTTGTACTCATGACTACATGGAAGAGTTATTATCATAATAACAGGGAATTGTGGCCCTGCTGCTACAAAAAGCTTTTAAAAACATATTTCCTTAGGATGGCATTGTTTAAGGCCCTATTGTTATGTTATGTGTCTGTATGTGCATGTGTGTGGCAAAGTATGAGTACAGGGCATGTGTGTATGTTATGTGTAGTAAGCACCTGCTTGTGTGAATGCATGGACATATTTAAGTACTCAACATCCATTTTGGGAGTGTGTGCGCGTGCTCGCCAGTCCGTCCGACCTTACAGTATATCTCACTGCTACCATTTATGAACATATATGATTTGTCTGGAACAGAAAGTAAAGGAAACTCTCCTGCAGTCTTTGTTCCACTGCATTTTTTAATTAAAGGAGAACATAAGACTGTGTATAAGGCACCTTGCCCCCTGGGAATCTACACACTTTTTCTATTCCATTTTAATAGCTGGTTGTATTTCACAAAGGACGTTCATCTGGCACATCTGACTGGTACTGTTCATATACAGCAGTTATTTGAGGAGAAAATTGAATTTTTACTTCGTCTAACTCTGACACAATGTCTTGTACAAGGGATGCTCTGAAGGCATGCTCTTGGTGAATTTCTTTCTGCTGTCTAAATTACGAAATATTATCTGGAGGATTCAGCTATGAGCTTGTGTTTGATTGAATTGTAAAACATGTGCATAGTATACACTCAGGTGAGTCCTGTATGATCTTTTCTATAACATAGGAAGTGCGGTTAACTGTTAATCTCACCAAGTGACTCTGAGGACTAGGCGAGTGGCATTAGAACAGCTGGAAACAAGCTGTAAAATGGGGAACTAAAGGGTGGAACCATTTCCTTGAAGAAAGAGCACTGAAACATGGTAAACCATTTCAATCAGCCCAGAGCAGCAGGAGACTGCAACGTCCACATTCTACATAGTCATAGATCGGTGCAATATGTGCGGCAGTGATAACAACAAACAGCATCATGCAAAGCCCTGCTGCTGGCATGACAAGTTTGAACTTTTCACATTTCTTTGAATAAGGATAGTGTTTTGGCTTGCAAAATGGGACATACTTATCATCTTTCTATGAAAAGAACAAAACACTAGTCCCTGCTGAGGAAAAAGATCCAAGTTCGAAAATATCAAATAGCTCTTGTGTACGTATGCATTGTTGAATATTTTATTGCCCTCATGTTTAGGGCATTTCTACACTGAACTTGGTCAGGACATTTCTTGAAGATATACCAGGTCATTTGAGAGAAACAATGGGTTTATATAAAGAGTAGCATGGCAAGAAAAAAAAAAAAGCATCTGAATGATCCGCAGGCTGCTGCTGTACTATTGACAGATGAGTCAAATAGCCATCCTCCTGGCTGATATAAGCCTCATTATTTCCAGTGAAAACTGACAGTAAGTGTCAGAGATGGGGGTTTTGTAGCTTTGGGCTATTTGCTGCTCCAGGAAAGTAAAATCAGAACACAGAGTTGTTCTAGAAAATACAGCAATAGCAGGAGCAAGACTTCAATCAAATGGTCAAAGAGAAAGAAATATCAAGTTTTGTCATGGTCTAATTAAAGTGTAGGTTTGACTTTGATTTTTAGAAACCAATACTTGCAGCATCCAATTACAGTATAAACCTAATGCAGTTTTTTACAGAGCTACATATGATGTTGCATGCACATTTCTTCAAAAAGGGCTGCTCGTTGTTGGCATAATAGCATGTCATAATTATTTTCCAACGTATGTCAGGACATTCTTGCTCAGTTCTTATAGTAATGTGTTTATATAGCAGTGTGGCATATTATTTATGCCTATATTTGCCTTAGTAATGTTATGGTCCTTTTGCATTTGGTTATCAATGCTCTCTCTTTGAATCAAACTAGAGTACCTGTTGAACATTTTATTATAAAATAGCAAACGTATGGTACGTATGAGTGTTATATGTTGCACTACATTATAGCGTAAATAAAAAGGTTTGAACCATTTTTTAGTTTATTTACGCATTAATAAAAAAAAAAAAACACAACAAGGCTTGATTCAAGGTAAAACCTTGTGCATGGAAGGCAAGAAACGTCTTATAAGGATACCACTGCTTTACTGTGACACTAGTTACTAAGCAGCAGCGATGATTAGAAAAAACAAAATAAATTTGCTGCTAGTTGTCATTGTTCCTCTTAATCAACAATTTGCCATTAATTTAGGATCCCTGAAAAACAAGGAAAATGTTCAAAAACCTTTTTATTATGGTTTATTTTTTCTATTGAGGAATGGCATTTTAGAAACAAAGGAGGTGTTTTGGAAAAGCGGAGACTCCAAATTCAACTATCCTGTCACTGTGAATGACTTACTGTACCAGTCGGGAATTTTAAATTTACCTTATGTGCAACAATGCCACCATTTTTCACATTCAGAAAACTCTGACATGGAATGATTTCTGTTGTTCCCTTTGACAGCGATGCTCTGTATTTTAAGACTGTGTAGGTGTCATACTATAGGCCATTGTCATCCTGTCTGACTGGAAGACAAAATATTCTCTTCAGTTGTGCTGTGACACAGCCTTTGTGATTTCATCACTTGGATTTTGGCTACTGAATATGCCAGTGGAGACCATAGCTTGGAGCCTTGCCACAGCATCCGGCTTACTGCTCTGTGCCTATGATGGGATTTACTGATAATGTTAATGTAGTCCAAGAACCCCTCTGTACACCAGCGGCCTGTCTCCCACCCCCACCAGCGCCCACCAATGGAAAAAGTGGCCGTAAACCAGAGAATGGAAACCTGATGCACTGTGCCAACACATTCAGTGTGAAACATTGTGTTTACATTTAAACAGTGCCAATTTACTGCTTAAGAGCAACCATTATCAGTTCCATAGAGGCCAAGATAATTGACTGAGAATTTGATTTTCTCAGTCCAAACATGATTATGGTGTTACATAGTGGGTGTCTGCAAATGTTTTGTTGCAGGTTGTTGAGGCTGGAATTCAATCAAAGAGGAACTATTGATAAAGCTATTGCTCTGTCTCTGAGAGAATGGCTCTTCAACAACGATTCACAATGTTTAGAAAGAAAAAGCTGTGTGTCCAATTGAACATCATCATAATTGGCATGTATTTTCTTGAGGAAAATAGTTTTTTTTTTTTCTTCTTCCAGTCAGCATATTCCAGGCTGACCACTATCATATTACCGGATATAATAGCCTTCTTTGACCAAGCACTGTGCTGCAGTGTATACTTTCATTAAAAAAATGCATCACTATAAACAACATTTGTATTATGTGTAAATAAAAGTGATTTGTAAATGGAAATGTACAGTATATGCTCAGAGAGAAGGGCTGTGCCACTGGGAAAATCCTTGTTCTGGCAGTCAAAAATTTAAAAACTGCTGAAATATTACCCAGCTCTAAAACATTTTTTTTGTCCATCATAACATTTTCTTGTGCTTCTCTGAAGGAAATCAGTAGCAGCTGACATTGAAGCCTGTTGTAAGATTTCCCAGGGGGCATGCCATAAGGGCAGAAGCAGGTGGCAAGGAGTCTTCAACATTGACTTAGAGGAAAATACATATTAATTAGTGGGAAATAGTTAAGACTGACTTTCACACTTTTGCACTAGATAGAAATTATCTTCCTCTTTTCCAAACCTAGCTTTTTTATATATTTTCCTCCTGTTTTTTTGCCAAATTAAGCACAGGATTATGCTGCTCTCTTTCTGTGAATACAATCTCTTATTAGCTTTGCTGTTTGTATAGCTTTAACTTCGATATACAGTACATGTAAGTCTCACAGACACACTACCACACAACAGGATATGGTCCAATGTGAGTGGAGAATGGTTGGAGGCAAACACCTTTTATTCTCTTTGTTTTAAAGCCAGAGATGGCAAAAGTACTCGCTTGTTGTACTCAAGTAGAAGTACAGATACTTGTGTTAAACAATACTCTGGTAAAAGTAGAAGTACTGATTTAACTTCTTTACTCAAGTAAAAGTAACAAAGTACAGGCTTGGAAATTTACTTAAAGTATAAAAGTAAAAGTAGTCTTGCGAATGACAAAGCTACCTGGGCCAGACAGATGCTACTAGAGAGCACGCTGACATGGAGAAAAGGCTCTTTATTCTTTATATGCGATTGGCTACATTTTAAATGGCTGTCTGCCAATAGGCCTAAAACATATAGCTTAATTATTGTGACAGAGACTGGGACTCCAGGTTAATAAGGTTCTGACCAAGTAGCAAGATATGAATTCAGTTGTGATTTTGTGAGAAGTCTGTGTATATTCCCATCCAATTAGATTCAATTTGGTATTGATGATGCAAAAATAATAAGAAACTCCAGTGAAATTATTTTGAAGTTAGTGAGGACTAGATTAGGACTGGATTTAAAGCTGATTCTGGTTCGCCCAGATTCTTCGGCCCAGGAGTGTCTGTTAAAACAGACGGAAACAACTTCTCTCTGGTGATTCTTTATAAAATCAAGCATCAGTATAAACATGGGCGTGGGTAGCTCTGCTATGGCTGTGTGTGTGGTAATAAAAGAAATAAATGACCTTGTAAAGGCTACCATACACAATGAATAGGAATCATATATGCTAGTAAATAATAACAATAAACCCACTGTTAATTACATTATCTTAATGAGCAAGGGCGTTCAACAATCGCCATTATTTCGCATCAACAGCCAGGTGTAACCTAGGTAACAGGTGTAACCTAGGTAACAGGTTTAACCTGGCTAACAGGTGAAGAACACAAACAAGCTAACTTTTAAATGTGCCAGAACTATAGACCAATACAACAACAGGATTAAATGAACTGACAGCATAAGTTATATGATTTACAGTTCTAGATCATATAACTTATGTTGTCAGTTCATTTAATCCTCTTGTTGTAATGGACATGCGCCTCACTCCGCAAGTGGGCGCGCAAGCCACACGGAGAAAAAAGTAAGAGAAAAGAAAAAGAAACTAGCTGTCTATGATCTCAACTGATTATCCTCCAGACAGCTAGTTTCTTTTTCTTTTCTCTCACTTTTTTCTCCGTGTGGCGTGCTCGCCCGCTCGCTGTGTGAGGCGGGTGTCCGCGCCATTCTCCGACATGCACTCCCAATCACTCCTGATAGACGAGCTTTAGTACAAAACTAAAGTAACGAGCCAGTTTTGTAAGGAGTATAAAGTACCGATATTCGTGTTAAAATGTAAGGAGTAAAAATAAAAAGTTGTCCAAAAAAAAAAATAGTAAAGTCAAAATATCTGAAAAATCTACTTGAGTACAGTAACAAAGTATTTGTGCGTATAACCTATGCAAGGTTATTCATACTACTTGCAGAAGGTTTACAAATCCGGTGTCACATTGGGTGTTTATGCAGCACAAATGATACTATATCGTATTGTATAAACCCACACTTCCATTATCTGACAAGAGTAAGGGCATTCTGCTCAGTGTTTGGTGAATCTGCTCCTGCTTCAGCAACATCATAGCTGGGAGATTGTGGAAAAAAGTGACACATGAGGGAGAACCTTAAGAGCTGTTTTTAATGTAGTTTTGGGATTTAGTGTTTAAAATGTGCATTAGTGTCATAAGGGGATATTCCCTAGGCTTAATTAAGGGCAGAAAAAAAAGTAATTTCTTCGATAAGATAAGGTGCACCCATTACACTAGCTGGCACAAATTTGAAAAGATAATAAGATCATTAGTCACAAAAAGCAAGTCTTTAACGTGGAGTCCGAGGGAAGTCTTAATTCACCAAAATTGCTCAAACAACAATATGGCCTTTTCTAGAAATTCCTTTGTGAATGGGTTTTGACTCTCGTTTACAGTCGGATCTGATTGTTGTGGAGATACTCTTTTTTTTGGGGGGGGGGGGGGGGGTCTGGGCCAAAGTGTTGAATGAACTGACAATCATGTCCTACTTATGCTGTGGTGCAAATCAGAACAAATTCAACATATGTCAATATAAAATATTGCTGGAATATTTTAGATTTGGCATATTTAGCTTCATCGAGAACATCCTCACCAAAGTGTTTTTATTTCTGGATGTGGAGAGGCAGAGGCTTGCGTTATATTAAGCAAAATTTCTGAGTTTGACATTGACTTATGGTGTCATCAGCAAAGTTTTAGGCTCTTATGTCACATGTTGCAGATAGTGAAGAATGCACTCACTATTCCCTGGGCCTTTTGCTGTAATGCTGTGTCATTGAAGTGACAGAGGCATTTCAGTGAATGGTTTCTAATCATGTCTAATGTTCCATGTAAGAGTATACCCTGTCTCTGTCCTCCCTCATCAGAGGTGTGTGTGTGTGTGTGTGTGTGGTTGTGTGTGTGTGGTGTGTGTGTGTGTGTGTGTGTGGTGTGTGGTGTGCGTGTGTGTGTGTGTGTGTGTGTGTGTGTGTGACAGACAGACAGTGGCACATTTGGCTTCTCAGTGGACCATGGAACTGCAACTTAGATTCTGAAGTGCTCAGATGTCTCTTCATAGCCAGGTCTTTTGGTGCATGACCTTATTCCCTGTGACATTTTCAGCCATTAATCTGCAGACGTATTGTGATGGAGTACCTCTCTGGGGTTACATTGTGCTCGTGTCACAGTATTTTCTAGGTGGCACAGAGGTCGTGCAACCCTATGGTGCTGATGTTGGGATGAAATTAATCTTTGATTCAATCAAGCTGCGATAGGAAGTTGTTTACGATGTAAACAGAGTTAACTGAATGGTCGTTAACAATGTTTAATTATTAATAATTGTTAATTGTGGCACTTCATTTGGATTTAGTGTCAATCACGTTTTAGTCAATCAATTGTTAGTTTCAGTCAATTCAATTTCATCCTTTTTCTGTAGTGCAGTGTATTCTATCTATCTATCTATCTATCTATCTATCTATCTATCTATCTATCTATCTATCTATCTATCTATCTATCTATCTATCTTTAAAAGCACATCTCTTTTAACATCATCTTGTTCCTTTAATATTTGTTATGAAAAAATGTCACCACATTCTTCCTCGTTGGACTTTATACCTCGTAGCTGAATAGTTATCAAAAGAGATTAGCTGTTAAGTGAATATTTATGAGATGTGTTTTGACAAAAGCGTCACTTCAGAGTTGTCAAAAGTGTCATGCATGTACAAGGACTGTAATCTTCACATCACTGACAACTTCTGAATGCCTCTGCAGCAGAACGTCTTAACACAGCATTGAATAATTACCCTGACAGCTGGGCTGCTTTCCTTACTGACCACCCAACAAATACTCAGCGCTCAGGCTAGACATTTGTAATCCCCACTGTGGTCGTACTTTACTTTAAAGACCCCCTATTTATCATTTTTAGCAGTGTATAAATATGTAATAAAGTTTATAATGCATTATAATGTAGGTATGAGAGTGTTTTCTAGTTTTTATTCATGTACAATATTTAACAACAATTAAAACATATTATATGAGGCCATATTTTTTATGTTATTACAACTGGGTTTTACGGTATTGCTGTTCATTATCTATTTATACACCAGTCTCCACGAACTTAGGACTTGCAAATCTGCATGAACTAAAATACAAAGACATTATTAACCCCTTTTGTCTGCTTACATCTACATTATAGTGTGTTAAAAAAACATGTATTAAATGTGTAAATACTGCCCGTTAATGCCAAACAGGGGGAAACAGTAAAGTGTTCCCAAAATGGTTTAGCGGTTTCTCGAGATTCTCCTGTGTGCCGAGCTTGATAGGGATTTACTGTCTCTCGCAGGAGAAATGCAACATCAGGATAACCAGGGGAAGTAGGCAGTGAGGCTGTCAGCCAGGTGGGTTGCAGTAAAAAGGTTAGGCCTGTCAGACAAACAGGGGTGTGGAACCAAGCTGACACGTACTTACAGCAGCACATCTGTCCCCTTCTATCGACATTGCTTTATCTTGAGCAGTAATAACATTTTATAGATCTGTTGACGGACTGTCCGTGGCAGTCATTACACACTGCTTCTCTCTTATCGCAGCCGGCTGAAATTGCATTAATGTTTGCTTTCTGTTCAGTGGGCATTATGGCCACAGGTTGCAGTGAGCCAGTGTCTTGAAAAACCCAGTGATATTTTTTCCCTGATAGTGTGAAATCTAGGGGTGTAATATTGTAATAATGTCACAATTCAATATCGGTTTCCGATATAAAAATAATTCTCAATTTATAAAAAAAAAAAAAAGATTCACAGTATGTAAATGGTGTGTGTGTGTGTGTGTGTGTGTGTGTGTGTGTGTGTGTGTGTGCGCTCGCGCTACTGGGACCTTGAATTTCCCCTTGGGGATCAATAAAAGTATCTATCATGTGTTCAGTAGATTTAAAAAAATTTGAAAAATATGAATAGATTTTTGGAATTCTATGAATCAATTCTGAATTGATAGCGCTTGAATCGTGATTTGAATACAAATCAATTTTTTTTTCTTCTTTTTTTCTTTTTTGCACAATCCTAGTGGAATCATTGCTGCCAGTGGAGACTTCAATTCAAACATGAAAGCCACGGCTTTGCATGGGACATTCATTTTTGTGGTGGCAGCTGTTGCTACAGTCTTTAATAATGCTTTGGCACCACAAACACTCTTGGCAGTAGACAAAAAAAAAAAAACCTCCTCCCCAAAAAGAGATAATATCTAATTGCACAATGATAATGTAGTTCTCTGTCATCTACTGTTTGAGCCATATTGCATCGTTTGCTTCCCCAAATCTTTTCTTGCGTGTGAAAAATGCTAAATAATAAAAATGCCTCACAGCAACAGGAAGCATAGTTGGATCCCCTCCTGAGCTTTGTTTACTCGAGTGACAACTTTAAAAAAATAAAAATAAAAAATAAAACTACTTTTGAACTTTATTTTCATGGACGTGGAAAATGAATTTGGATTCCAGTGGCACTCGTCTTGACCCAACATGTGGGCTGCAACCTCCATCTTTTTTTTGGTGTGGGTATTGACAGGTGGGCCAGAGAGAAAAGCCACCTCCAGCTGTTTCAATTTCTCATCTCTGCTTCTGAAATGATGCTGCTGCTCTGCTGTATGCTTGAAACTGAATTAATAATGTACAAAGTCAATAGGTCTCGGGATCCTATCCACCAAGGTGACTTTGCTCGGGTATTGAGGTACCGAGTGTGACGGGAAGTCCTACAAATTTACTGCTGGTGTAGGGACTATCTCTTGTGTAATGCCTGAGGTTTGAGCTTCTTCTTGAGGAAAGACAGGGCAGTTTCGAGGACAATTAAATTAATGTCCAACAGCATGTGGACACTTTGTATTTGTTTCCTTTTTAAAGCAAAGCCTTAAGGGAACCATCTTCTTACACTTGGTAGCCTTGTCGTCACATTTTCCTTTTGCATTCATTATCCAAGCCTTTTGCAAACTCTGCTGAGAGACATTTCAATTTCAGTGTGTGTAAGCACTCGGAAATGAGATTGTTCTACGTCTGTTCTGTTTTGTGCAAACTAATAAAATATGCATCAGCTGGATGCTATTTGGAGACCCGCTGATCAATACACATGCCTGTTTTCATGAGAATTCTCAGAAGAGAAGCCTTGTCAATCTGTCAGAGATCATTAGCAAGGCTGGTGGTGTGATAGATTGTGGCTCTGGTGGGAAAGAAAATTAAGTAGGCCTGACAATAACATCGCATTACCAATTTTGTATCAGTCTCGTTACTAAACCACGCTGTAAGGAAACCTACTCAGTAAGCACGAACTGGACATATTCCATTTTTCACTGCACTGGACTATGAGTTCTGTGTTTGATAAACACAAGGTTATCCTAGAACAGAATATAAGCCTCTGTGCATAATCCCCTAAACTGTATATCTCACAGCTCTTTGAGCTTTTCCAAATCATTTCTTTTCTTTTATTCCAAGACAAAAGACAGAAAATGAACAGGACAATAAGTCCAAAATTAAATGGTAAGTCCATAACAATTACAAAAGTTTTTAGTCAAAGAACAAGGGTATATAAGAAGTTGTCTGGTGTTGTAGTGTGTATGGGTGTCGGACTAGAAAGAATATAAAAGGTAGAGAGGAGAAAGGTAGGTGGCAAGCTAAGGGAAAGTATGGGCAAGAAGTAAATATAATCGACTGGTATTACTTTTTTATGCCAGTTTCAGAAAGATCGGTCAGAATGACCTGAATCAGCACATAAAAATGTTATCTCAACAAATATATAGTATAAGTAAGATATATATATATATATATATAATATATATATATATATATATTTTACCAGATAGAGTTAGTAGATAAGCAATGAACTGAAATGGTGAAATATTAAGATGGTCTATTTACCGCCAAAGGAGACAACTCAGGTTCAATACCAAGTCAGTTCACTTACTTTATTTCTATTACCAACAAGCACAATGTTCTCTCCTTCAGCATGACCAAAAGCTTCTTTTAACCTTTTAAATTGTTTGTCTTGCTGAAACCTGACATTTTCCTATAACCAGCAGGTGGAAATGTCAAATCCAATTTGTCTTTTTTTCTGTGTAATTCCTGTTTTGTAGAATGTTCCCTTCAATTGCAGCTTGGAATAATCCAAACAAAATCCTGGATATGACTACAGCTGGCCCCAGTTTATTGTTTTTAGCGCAACAACAGATCAGACAAAGTGGAATGAATGTCGATCCCCTGCAACTAACAAGGAGACGGGATGGAGAGTTAGGTCTTTTCGGCCAACTGATGAACAGTGTGGTTGGGAGATGGGGGTACATACTGTATATAGATATATAAATAAAGAGCATTTAACAATGTGTGCTACAATACTTTGTCTTTTGTAATACTATCCCACAGCTCTATGATGTTCAAAAAACAGTTCATTACAGTGAAAATGTTTTTTATAAAAATATTTATTAAACATTTGACTTCCCCAATATCTCATTCACTTACATCTGCAGCCTTTGCGTTTTTATACCTAGTTTAGCCTGTGTGCAAAACTACAATTGTTTTTGGATGCCTTGTATATAAATATAGATTTCAGTATTTTAAGTCTCTCTCATCTAACCTGTATGATACACAATAAATGCGATGTACGGGTTTCTGCTGTTACTTTTGCAGCTAATGTACAGCCACAATGAATCAGGGCAACACTAATTGCAGGCCGGCCTATATTTGCATACACAACTTCACAGCAGATAATTCATTATGCATGTACTTCAACTGGTTCTGAAACCATAGCAGAACATATCTGAAAAGTTAACAGCCCTATTATGACCATGCAGTATGGCAGGGCCTGCTGCATCAACAACAACCAACACACTGTCTAACTTTTTACAAAGCAGTTAATGACACAATAAGCGAATCACACATTTGATAGTAGTCGGCTAGTCAATCAAGATCAAACCCTTTGTGTCTCAAACATTGGATGTTATGAATCTGCCAACAGGCCAATGCACAGTGTGGAGACTGAAGGCCAATTCATTTTGGCTTGCAGCCTTGTCATGCTCCACACATGACCGCTGTTTCAGAGATTGTGCTCATGTTATGCTTCTGTGTTGTGGTCGATTTAGATTGGATTAAAACCACGAACATGCCATGGTGATTTACTTCTCTTCTGCCTCCTGTTGAATTAAATCCATCAGACCCATTCACACACTGTCCAACAAAACCACACTCTTGTACTTTTGGCTACCGAGCAGCTCCACTGGAGCAATCACAGATTCAATAAGTGTCTTGCTTTAGGGCACCACAATGTTACAGTGGGAGGGGGGCACCGGGGCACCTGCTATGTCTGGATTTAATCTGGCACAGACTGAACATAATCTTAAAAGCGCAACTGCTTTAAACTGTACCTTTTTTCACTGGGGAACAGCGAGTGTGAAGAATTTCATCATGGGACATGGCAAAGTACAGACTGAAGCTAGATTTCTATGTGCCAAGCATGCAAATTACTTTGCAACAATGCATAAATATATATACATATAGCCGTGTCAGTAAAGTAGACATTTTATGGTCACCTTTTCAGACTTTTCCTGCTTTGAAGATTCCAAAAATAAAAAGGAAAAGGTAATTCAGAAATTCTTAATTGTTATTCATTAAAACTAAATTTGGATGCAAGCTGGAGCCTGTACCTTCTTGTGTTGCTTTGGTTGTTTCTTAACATGAGATTACCTTTGATTGTTCTTTGTTGGAAGTAGGTGAAAAGCTTTCACAACCTGCCACATGCCAGCTGGTGGATGTTCATCAAAAGCACCTTGTAGTAGCCTAATAATTTTTTTTTTTATAGACATGGACCCAGTGGGAATGGAACTTCTAACCTTGCTTTTTGGCATTCAGTGTTAATACTGTGCTCGTTTCTTACTTTTTTTCCTGATGTCTTTTTCTGCAAAAGTCCTTGATTAGCCTGAGGTGCCTCTCTTGAATCTCTTTCTCAACTTAAAAAATGTTTGCAATGATATATGGTAGTCGAGATATGCTAATGATGTCTTTTTTTTCTTTGGCTAGATGCAGTTAAGTGTCTGTGTGTCTGCTGCCTGAGTGAAAACACTGGTCAATTGGGTAGCTAAATTACTGTCTGGTTGGGTGTCTTTCTCAATACTGTAGCAGTGAGGGGGAAAAACACACTGGCTCATTATGCTTCCCACAAAACTCTACTAACTGACAGTATGCCTACTGAAAACCTCTCATTTATGGACATTGGAGAATTAGCCGGGCAAATTTCATCAGGGGCCAGATTTACTGTACTGTTTAAACAATGCATACGCACAAAAAACCACACACATGCCTTTACCTTCACATAATCTGGTATTTATAAAGGAAGACCTTGCGGTGAGACTGTAAGGTATTCTTCGGGCAAGCATTTACGGTTTTATCTGAGATAGCTGCAGTTGATATGATGACGAGATTGAATATAAGTTGAGATAAGAGTAACACAGTTTGTATGTTGTTTGTCAATTTCACAGATTAAATCATTATTTTTGCAGTCTACTCACCGTTCTGTAAAATGACAATCAAAGGTGCATTTATAAACTTAATTACATTTTTTGTAATGAGTGCATTTCTTCATTCTTTTAGCATTTGATGCTGGATTCAGTAGTACTTCAGTAATCATACAAACAAAGCAAGATAGGAAAGAAAAAAAAATCCCTTGGCTGAGATAATGGTTTGGACTCTACAAATAGTCACAGCCGTGTGTAATGAGGGCTGTTCTGTCCCCATTAGAGAACCTCGCTGATGCTACCACAGTTGGTGAAATCACACTTTGTTTTGCTGTATTTCTCATTGACACGTGCAGTGATTACGTATTGAAATGCAAAAAGATGCTATAATGGTGTTCATTTACTTTTTTCAAAGATGAAAAACAAAAAAATAAGCGGGAGTATATGTATGTGTATGTTTACAGCAGGAAAAATCAATTCGAGAGGATTAAAAAAAAAAAGCATAAATTGTACTCATGCAATTTTTTTTTCATCACAATGAGACCAATTTAATAAGATGACATGTCAGTGTTTCCCATATATGGATTTATTTGTGGCAGCTAGCCACAATATCAACATCGACAGGCACGTATTGATTTTCAATTTTTTGTTTTTTTACTCATTTAAAATGAGTAAAATCTTAGTCCATTTGGATCTACAGTAATGGCTTTCAGAGTTCACTTGAAACTCTCAACCACAAGTAGTCTATTTCTCTCTCTGCCTAGCATTAGCTACGATTAGCTTAGGTAAGCGCTTGTTACCCTGGATTTCCACCAACTGCAGAATGGTTGCGGATCGGCTCCGCTGCGTGTTGGCCCTGTTCTCTGCTGTCCTACATACCCACCAGGTCCAGATATGTTGCGGAAGAGCTGCGGCCATGACTGACAGCTGAAGTCACAAGGACCCACGAGATCTCGCAAATGATTGCGCATATATCACAGGATGTAGTTTCTATAAACAAAACTGCAATACCTCTTACCTGTTGACATCAGGCCTGTCTCCGCCCATTATGACATTTTCAAAGTGTGGTGCAGGGAAATATGATCCGCCTTGAGCACGCTGTATTTTATTTTGAAAATTAACTGGTTGTTTTATTATGTTTCTGTGCTCGAGGAGGGCTGCGCATAGCCGGAGCCATTCCGCAGACATTCGCATTTTCAGTAATGGTCAATTTATGAGGACTGTGGTTGACTGCTCTTTAGATCCCTGCAGGGTAAATCCACACAGCTAGCTAGACTATCTGTCCAATTTGTAAACTAAGATTGGACAGATAATCTGAAACAGACTTAAATTAACATACCTGCTGTCTAGAAGTTCCAGGTGAACAGATTGAAGACAGAGCTCAGTGGTAGTGAGCACAAATTTTAAAATAATGTATGTTAATGGGAGGCATCTTTTTTGTTATAACAGCACAATTACGGTAGCGAGCAGTATTGAAAAGCTGAAAATCAGCGGGAGGAGGTTGGTTGGAGGACAGGTAAAACAACACAGGTCTTTTACCCCGGAGCCTGGGGATCGCGTTCTGCATGTAGTAGTTCCTTTCCACGTTCTTCTTCTCTTAACCACAACCATCCCGATGTTGTAGCGCGTCCTGCGTGTGGCAGTCCGTCCTGCTGTGGTCATCGGAGAGTGGCGTTTCATTTCCCCGTTGTTGCGTCCCACAGAGGCCGCGTATTGTGTCCTGGCGGCCATTGTTGTCACTGTCTACCACGTTTGGCATTTAATTTTCCCGTTGTTGCGTCCCCCAGAGACCGTGGATCGTGTCCCGGCAGACGTTGTTGTCCCCTAGAACAGGCTGCTGCAGCCCAGTCTCATGGCAGTTCATGAAATGGTCACGTTCCCATTTTTTGTGGTGACCACCACAAAATAATTGAGAAAATCATGTCCCTGTTGATGAATCAATAGATCAAAATAACGTTACCATTTCACATACTGCCGTGAGATGGGGTTGGAAGACATTACCGGATGCTGGCTGTGTGGTGATGCCAGAAGCAGCGGGCTGTGGGTCCAAAAGACTGACCGTTTCTCCAGATCACATGTAAATCACGCTCTTCTCTACTAATACCACACAATAAAAATCACATCAGAACGCATAAAGAATTCAAAATGCTCCCCTGTCAACCCCTTCCACATAACATTGCATGTGATGATGAGACAAGGAAAGCTGCCAATCTCGATGGACCTTGATAGGCCCCATTCATAGAGGAAGTACATTATGGGTTATCAAATTAAATGAGTCCCCATACTCACTGAACAATTACAGCACGAATAGACAGTATGACAATTGAACGAGTGCCGGATTGAATTTAGAACTTAAATGTAATTTCTTTTCAGTTGTAATTTTCATCTAAGTTTTATGATTAAAAATGCAAATATAGTAATTTTGTGCCATAAGGGGCAAACCTTTATGACTGCTCAATTGACAATTCTTACAAAGGCCTAAAGAATAGAAGACATTATCCCGCTCAAGTAGAGAAAATTGCTTTAAATGTGACATGAGAGAGAGAGAGACTCTTTACTGTATTTTAAATGACTGAGGAGACAGGGCCAACATGCTAGTAACAGAGGGATGGAGACTAGACAACAAGCTTTTCATGTCTGTAAAGGGCATTGGCTGTGATCTGAATAATAAACTTTGATTCTTTGATTGCCACCACAGACTGATCTCATGAAATGGTGTATGTAGGATACGTAAATTTGTATGCCGTTATTGGTGTGTTATCAAGACGCATACTCACTTTAGCGTGTTTATCAATGCCATTTGGCCTTCTTTGACTTGCATTACCTTGCGATAGTGTGTAAGTTTATGTCGTAGTAAGGAAGAGCGAAAATCCACATTGGGATATTGATAGGGGTGGTGGATGGGTAAAACAAGACAGGAGACCAGGGATCTTGTCTTGCGTGTCACATTTCATAAACTCAACTGTTGGTTCCTTTTTTTTTACTAATGCCAACCCCGTTATTCTTTTCCTTAACCCAACCCACGTGTCAAGTTTCCTAAACTCAACAGTCGTTTTCTTCTTGCGATAACACGGCGAGTGCCTATAACACGCCAAGTGGCGTGCGAATTTATGTCCGCTGTATATTGTAGAAATAAATGAGGCTAGCTCAAGATGCATACAGATATCACATCACTTGGCTTAAGAAAGTCAGCATGTATGTTTACTGTAATGGACTTTCCCAGATTCTGACAGAATTAAGGCTTTTCTTCATGGTATCAAACTTTATATTTACTTAATAGTACAAAACTGCAGCAAAATGGAATCGACTGGCTCCTAAAACAACCTACTCAACTTGACTGCAATACACACTGGTCATTAGGAGTGGGTGGATCTGGGCATTCAATTTAATCAGTCTGCAAAACTATACAAAAAATCTCACAGAGATTAAAGGAAGGATGTATTGCTCAGCCCTTCACAATCTACTGGATCCCCAGACTTGTCTATTCCTTTTTGGTGATGCCCTCCACTGTCTGATCGCCCAGATAAAAATGGGTGCTGATGGCACAGTGGATATGACACATGCCTGTGGTGTGGGAAATCTGGGTTCAGTTCCCACTGTGATACATCAACCAATGTTTCCCTGAGCAAGACAGGTAACCCCTACTTGCTCCAGAGGCGTGCAGCCTCCGACATATAATGCAATTGTAAGTCGCTTTGGAGAAAAGCGTCAGCTAAAAGACATGGAATGTAATAAAATTTTTAATCAAAAGATAATTGACATTCAACATTTTACGTTAGTATTAATTGGTGTGGCACATTTGTTTCTGTTTGTTTGTGTGTGTTTTCTGTTTCTGTGCAAGAAAAATAATAAGTAGTACATAGCCACAGGTGATTTAGTCATTGAGATGTCTGGCTTTCGTCCCACGGATTTATCTTGACCGCAAGGACGAGAAGGACTGAGCATATGCACTAAATGATTGGCAGAGCTAGTGACAATTAAACCGTAGCTGTTAAGCAAAAGTGAGGATTTGGATCATGAGAGATGTCCGCTAATGTCCCTGTGCGTGTCACTCTTGCTTCTGTCTGATGTGCCCTCCAGGCTTAAACGAACAAGCTTTGCTCACAACCGTGCCGACTGTAGTGGGCAATTATGCTATCGCAGCTCCATGTCTCCTGTATTTTAGTGCTATCTTTTAATTGGAGGAACGGGGGAGTCATTTTATACCATGGATGAAGGTGATGTGTTTTACCTGCCTTCAGCTTGCTGAGAGTAGAGTGGAAAAGAATAAGAATCTCTAGCTGCCTCTGTAATGCGATTTCACCCCTAGGCCACAATTTTTAATAGTCAGGTATAGCGCTCCCATTGAGGTTACTTTCATTTCACAGGCATGGCGCGTCTTTTGTGCTAGCCTTGCACAATGGGGATGTGAGATTTTTCAGCTTTGCCATTAACGGCCCTGTATTTAAAAATAAATTACCATCACGTTTTTGGAAGGGTTGCATTCATCATATCTGCAAAAGCGGTTGAGTCCAGTCTCTATGTGAACTCTTTTTGCAGGATGTAACCCTACATGAGCAAGAAAATCAGGTTACAGGTTTCTTTTCTGTGCTTGCTTGCAGAAGGAAAATTACCAAGAATTAACAGCGACTCATATTCAATTTGATTGTGCTGGCAAATGACATGATAAATTATGCATAACTTTTTAATTGGCTGGTGGATGGTGGTTGGGGGATTTCACTTGAGACGTGAAAGGTGAGGTCATGGCGTGTCTTGCAGAGGCAGTGCTGGATGGTTTCCAGAGGTCAAATAGCTGAACACTAGGAGATGGCTACCTGCTGGGCTGCCTCTCCCCTCCAAACCTCTTCCACTGCCCCCCACCACCCTGTCACCCTACACTGCCTCTTGATAGCAGCCAGTTTACCCTCAGGCCAATAAGAGGGACATATACCACATGGTCCTGCAGCATTGATTCTCTTTTTGTATAAATAGTCTTAATATAGCCGCCCTCCTTACAATGCAGGTATTAGAGAAAGGACATGCTTTTGACCTTCATTTGTTATCCTACAAATACTAAAGGGAAAGGCCAAGCTACCTCTGACTAAATGCATCTTTTTGAAATGTAAGAAATTTTTACCAAAGGAAAGGGAAATGTGTTAGCTGCATTCTTAAAATGTAGAATAAAATGGAAAATAGATGTAACATGTAATTCCACACAAGACAGGTAGTTGCAGCAGGATTTACTGTCAACAGGGAATTGATTTAGGAGTTCAAAAGCAGGTATAACAACAACACGAGGATCCATCATGTCATGGAAGATGTTGTTGTGGCAACGCCGAATGGGTGCCTCTGATCCAATGAGTAATCCGGTCTGAAGGTAGACCTGCAGTTTTGCATAACTAGCTTTACAAGATTAAACTAGCTGGACAATGGTAGGTAGCAGAACAATGTATCCAAGGATTTCAGGTGACAACAAGGCTTGTCTTTTTATTTCACTGGCCTTTTAAAGTACAAACTACGTTTGTAGTTTTGAATAATACATACTGACCTTGTCAGCTATGAAAACAAAGCCCCTTACATGCTGTAAAGTTTCACTGACATTTTTTGTGACAGTATACCTGGTGAACTTTACTGAGAGCCAATGGATGTGATTACTGAGATTTGGTACATCACTGTAATGGCCGTGTAAAAACCAGGTCATATTATCAGCTGCAATAAATTGCAATTAAGAGAGCTTTTTAAACGATTTCTTACCACTGCTAATGGTCCATTAGCTTTTCTATTGCATAGTGTGCCTATATGGTCCAGGTGCATCTATATTCGAGGCACTCGAAAAGAGACGTCATCAGTATGTCAAATGTGTGTTGAAAATTAAATCAAAAAATGTCTCACCTGGAGTGAGAGGTAATATTTGAAATTATCAGTGAGATGTGTATCTTTTAGGACCATCCTGTTGTACAGAACTAGAGCTAATTCAGTTGTCAGGAAGCAAGAGAGGTTTCTTAGATAAGGTTAAAGTAAATTAGCTTGTTTTTAGCAAAGTTGGACAGAGAGCGTAATTGAAGCTGATAACGCACGACTTGTTGATATGAAGTCTTGAATAAAGAACTAATGATCATTGAAATTTAGACATAATTACTTGGAGATTACCAATTAATCACTCTCATAGACTTTTATGTGAGGCAATAAAGGCCCAAATAAGGGCTGTCATTGTAAATAGTCAATATTTAACTTATATAAGTAAGACTTTATGTAGTGGTTATAAGGTGTAATCATTTTCTTTGTCCATCCTTTTATGACAGCTTTAAAAGTGTTGTTTTTATGAATAGTATAGTATGGGTGAATTAAGGGGTCTAAATGGAAAATGTTAAACTGCACCTAGATCATCTGAGCACAGATGCTAAATGGCAGAAAACAATTGCTAAAATAAATATTAAAATATAAAAAAAGCTTTCAAGACATAGAGTATTTCAACTTTTTTTTAGAGGAATCTGTGGTGTGATTTTGAATTGAGACACTTAAGAAGTTGTAACATCTGTGTATACTTGCAGAGCCTCAGGCATCCATACACTTAAGTGGGCTGTTGATGCTATTAAAGTGTTGAAGGCCAAGTGCTTTTACAGGAAAACTCCGAAAGGCCAATGTAGTCCTCAACTTCCTTTTTGGAAAACAGTCTTACAGCCTACATTTGCATCAACAGAGCCATTAGCCAAGGTAATGGTTAGCTTTGCTTTATTAGTATTCCCGCCTCCATGCTGCATTACATGCCTCATCTGCATTACAGCACATCAGTCACTCCAATTGTTAACCTCAAACCCAATCCTTATCTTTGCCGCACTGTTGTACACCATTTTGTCTATTATTTAATAATTGCAAAAGCACTTTGTGCCCTTTCATATTTTCAAAGAATCATTTTTAACAGTAGTTTCAAGATAGAGCATGTACTGTTACACTAATAGAAGGTTTTTGGGGAGTGTTAATAAATGACATATTAGAGTGAAGTGTCTTCGGCATGTGTCTCAAGCAGCTCACCCAATGCAGTAAAAACTCAGATTAAGAGTCATGCTTGCATGGTTGAAATGCCCTCAGTAATGTGAGAATAATGGGAGGACACACGTCTTGAAGCTTAATCCAACTAGTAGTATAAATGCAATAACATAATCAGAGTCTGACGTTTACACGGACCTCGTCTTATTCACATCGCTGCATTAATCACATTCTGATTGGATTACTGTGTGCATGTAGACCAATGTCAAGTTTAAAGTGGATTGTCAAAACTTGACTGACAGTTCACCAATTTGATCTTTTTTTTTTTTGGCTACTTGTTTTGTGTCTGACATTGCCTTCCTACTATGTCTTGTAGTCATGAATATCAAAGATGCATTTGAATGAAGTTTGTCTGCAACAAGGTGTTGCTTGTATGTTATTGGGAAAAGATGAGTACTGTAGATACTAAAAGCTTTGTCAGATATTAGTTGCTTTGATAAAAGCGCTGTCCGTGGTGCTGATGCTTAGCACTATTGTTGCAGTGCACAAGCATGGGAGGATTTATAGCGCTGTGGCAGCAGTTTTTCCACGTTATTAATTTCTTCATGGAAAAGAAATACCAATTCATTGAAACAATTCATTACATTGTCTGAGTGAGTTACTAAGTTTTACCAAGCAGGTTAAAACAAATGTTCACCTTTCACCTTACCTTGTAAAGACAACATCTAAACATGAAAAATTTGATGTTGAATTTTATCTTGGGACCTTTTTTTAACTAAGAAGTAATGGCTTTGAAGCCTATTTCTATTGATGCTCATAGTACTAATGAGTCTCTTAAAAGCCAACACATGACCTGCCCCCTTTTCCAACTGCTGCATAAATGGTGAACATGATGAAGGATGTTGTGCCAAGATGCAACTGTTACCTTCCCACCTGCTAGTGACATAGGTTCCCCCCTCTCCCTTTTGAAGCAATGCGTGATGGGAAGACCATCTGATGATCTTGGAAGGGTTTACACAGCACACTGATTTCTGAGGCAATCTCTGAATGCATATACACACACAAGAGGGAGGGAGGGTGGGGAGAGAAGCTGGTTGTTAATAGTGTTTTTATGCAATAATACCATCTATCCTTTTGTCGGTTATATAAAGAAACCCCAATTTAATGCTGTTAGTTTGAGTGGCCCACTTGGTCTCTCCACTGTAACATCAAGTGGTAATGGTGTTTGTCTATCACTCTTGAATATATGGCAACAGCCTCAGTATCTCTAAGTCTTGTTATGAAGCTGCAAGTGCAAGTATCAGATACTTGATATTTTTGTATTCAGCTCTGTCACAGAATCATGGTAATGGGTGATTTTTTAAGGCTGAGCAGAAAAAATAGTTTAGCTGCAGATCAAAAAGATTGGTATTCTTATTGCAGCAAACATCAAGATTGCACTGTAGCAATTCTGAAGACAGTGTGATATCAAATTATTAGGAAGCTAAGAGCGTGGGTGCTTGTTTGTGGAGCAGTGATTAGTGCTGATGCACACAGGGAGGCCAGGATGAAACATTTATGCCCAAAGCAGCCTCTGAGACCCAGCTAGCCTGCAGCTACATCCGCGAGGCACCAGTGCAATCCTTTCAATACACCCGGGAGACTCGCTAAGAGGTGTGACAACTTTATTCTTTTTAGATGCGGCTACAAAGTGACTTTGAGTACAACCGTTGGTCCTCAATAAAAGGAAATGATCCAATCCAGTAATGGAAAGATATATTTTTCAATGACTACTTTTGTCTGCCCATTAATCACACCATATGCCAAACCCAAGTGCAGTAACACTGTGCATTAGGAAATGTGTTAGGACATAACTACCTAATCCCTTGTGTTACACTATTGAAATTGAAGCTATTAAGGTCACGGACTGCAGATTATTTTCAATATTCTAGCTCAATTTCTTGAAAACTATGAATAACTGAACAAAATGGGGAAGGATAAACCTTGTTGACCCTCCTTTTTACTTATAGTTTTGCAATTCCTGTTTTAATACACTATTTTCTAGGGGTGGGAATCTCCGGGCACCCCACGATTCAATACCGATTCAGAAGCCAGCGATTCAATTCTGAGCAGAGTATCGAGGCATCTCGATGTAACAATTTTTTCATGAGAATTTCCATGCGTGATTAAAAAAAATTGGCATTTAAATCTGAGTTTGTTTCGATTTTGACAAATGCAGTTTTAATGACAAATTGGTGTCTATTGCTTTTTTATTTTGTTATCATTTCATGCTTAACCTTTTAAATAAAAATCACTTTTTTTAAATTGATTATTAACTTATCAGAATCAAGCATCGAATCGTTCTAGAGAGAATCACAATGCATCTATCACCCCTTCTATATTCTATCTCCAATTTTTTTTTTTTTATGACCTCAATGGTAAAATCTGTAAGTCTAAAAGCACATTTATTGTCTGTATCCAAAACATCGGAAGGTAACTCTTGTTGTCATCTCCACAAAAGAACCCTGTGGCATAGATTGATTGCTGCTCTGCTGATTCCTATGGACCCGCTGGGCTGTGCAAATGCCGTTTGACGTGGGGTGCATTTTTAATCTGTCAACTAAAACCTAGGGCAGAATTACCATGAACTAAATTACAGGCACAATACTCTTAGAAAATAACCTGCATATTTTAGGCTTTTGGGTGAAGTTCTCAAAGTTAGGCTTGGCTCACTGCCTGACTACCTAAATGGCAAGTGTTGCCTGATGAAAGCAGACAGCAAACACTAGGGTGACCACGCTTGTCTTTTTTTTGGCTTTAGGTTTTAGTTTGACAGTACTGAATTGAATTAAAGATATTTCTTTGAAGAGCGATGACATAAAAAGGACCTTGATCTAATTCACACTTAGTCCACATGTCAAATTGAGATCTTGACTACAGGCAAATGAGGCTCGTTTATCTATTGAAGGCTGTATTGGGGTCCTATGGCCAATTATTATCTTAACATAGTAAAATAACAAAATTGTTTTAAGACCTTATTTTAATGAGCTACTTTTACATCAGCTCAAAAAGGTGACATTGAGTTTCCTTAAAGGTTGGATTAAGGAATATCATTTTATAGGCCTGATCCAGCAGTGCGTAGGGAAACATAACTTACCTAGCTCTCCACACCAGGGGGTGAAGTTGTAAAGAGCTGCTGTTTGAGCAGACACACTGAGACCTGACCTGCATTCTACCCACATCTGATGAGTTTATTCTACACAATCTCGGGGTAGCATACTGGCTGTTGTGTTTGTACACCACTTTATTTTGCAATGGTTTGGTGAGTCATGTACCACAGTGGGGTGTCCACGCATCTGTGGAGGGCCATGACAAAATCAAATTACCTGAAAAGCAACATGTCAAAAATAACTATAATCATTGAGAACAAAACACTACAACGCAAAAAAAAAACAAAAAAAAAAAAAACATGTTTACAAATGGTGTCCTCGTTATGTCCCTTTTTAGCGTTCTCATAAGCTTAACTGACCTTTTAGGTGATACTAATCATCTGTTGCTAATTACTGGTCTACTGCATTATAAACATTAATCATCAAACAAGCAAGGAGCTGTCATAAGTTAGATAATAATAATTATACTTTGAATTATGGTCTACCGGTTGGACACTCTTAACTTTTTGTTAATTATCAAAGGTGATTTTTTTTTTTTTTCTAAACGGACGAGGGTATCTGGAGCTTTTAGCATGCGTCTGTGTAGTACTTTTAATAAACTTCAGAGTTGAGATAAGCTGATAATATTTATTTGAATCAGACTGGATGCATCTCATCACTAAGAAGCACTATATTATGTAGTTCATGGCAAAGAGCCAACTTACACAATTCACAGAAAAACTTTAGCCCCAGTTGAATGTTTTACCATTTTAACATGGAGTCATAGAGCAAAGCATCCGATTTTCCAATAAAGTAAAAGTATTTTTTTTAAAACCTCAAAGGTTGTTTCACAAAATTTTCCTCTGGACTTAACGTTTTCCTGAATCCGCTCTGCTGACAGCTGCAGACTTTTTCCAGTGGCGCAGACACGACGTTGCGTGTAATGTTGTGGACACATGCAACTACTTTTTTGGAATGCTTGCATATCCGTGTGATTGTCACAAGTCCGCAAAAGACATGTTCACTTTTTTTTTAAATAAATCTTTTTAACGGTTTAACTGATATTATTAATCACTCAACATTCTCATGGTCAACTAATCATTTACATCCCTAGCTCTGTGACTCACAATGGATTGATGTAGTGTAAAAACTGGGTTAAGGTGTCTAGCCTTGAGGCTATAGTTTCAGTTTTATGTGATGAGAAGAAATATGGTGATTCAAGGTATAATCCTGTAAGTTTAATTACTGCACCAGTGCTCTCATCCACGCTACTCACCATGTGTCTGTCGCTTGTTTATGGATGTAGCGGACTATGTAGGAAGACAACGTTCCCATCCCTAACCCCACCAACACAGCTGGAACTGGTAGACAATTTCTCCATGCGGGGGGAAATATCATCAATGGGCGCCACACCGGACCGGGGGCTTGGGCACAAAATTCTGGACCCTATACAATGACGTCCTTTATGGGCCCCTCCCCATATCAACAGCAATAATTCTAGTGTCTTTGTGGGCCCCCTTCTCACATAAGGGCCATGTATACTCAGTCCCCACCCCCCCAGTCTGATGCCCCTCCACCAGACCAATTTCAATGGCTGAACAAATCCTACATTTTAAAGCTTTGGAACCGGGCACCTCCCATCTCTAACACACCTTGGAAGCCATTTCGGTTCATGTTTTTTGTTTCTTTGGATTCTACCTACCACTATTTGATGCAGTAGTTTGCTGTCAATTAGACAAGGTATTATAATCAAGAGGTAATTCAGGTGTTGCATTGTATAAAGAAGCTAATAGTTTTTTGACCGTTTGGTAGATGTGTGTTACATTTTCGTTTGTGAGTGATAAGTAGTTGACTACAAAAGGTACCAAATGGCAGTATTTTGTTGTATTACAAACGATAAGAAATAAATTGTGTGTTTATTGGAAACGTTGGACATTTTGGTCATTCGATACACGTGTCTAAAACAATTTGAGTATGCAACCGTGGTGGTGTTCTTTTGGATGGCAAAGGGGTCACTACACACACAAACCTGTTTTCTATAATACTGTGCTTATGTTCCTGTGGCTGAAATGCCTTCATTTTCAGTAATCTAGTATTTGTGACAGCCCAAGATACTGCAATGCATACACTATTTCCGTGAACTGCTTACATCCAGTATGCTTTGTTGTCACTGCTCCAGTCCATCTCATTTGCTTTTTGAGCACTCTCTCATTATATTCTGATGTTTCAGTCGTACAGACTTGTTGAATAGATGCAGACAGAAGAGAAAGCAATGAAATCCTATTTACTCGTGGCTTTCAAAGCAAAAATCTGAACTAAATAAACTGTTGTCATGACTGGGCGCATACTGTACAAAAAAAAGATGGGTTCACCAAAACTGAACCTTGTTTTGCATCTTGCAGCTGCATTGGAATTGTCTGGCTTTCACTGAAACGTGATCTAGATGGTGAAGCCCAAAGTTAATATACAAAAAACATGAATTTCAGGGCAACTGAAAGCATATGGCACTTCTTATCCTTAATGTTATGTTACACATACAATATATAATTTTCTGCCGTTGGAAATCTCTCAATGGAAACTGGATGTAAACAACAGACTGTTGATGGCGGTGGCATGTGTGGGATTGTGGGAAATAGTGTTTACAGACAAGGTAATCTAATATTATTACCTACACGTTAGATTTCGTAATGTTTATTCATGTTATGTCATTCTAAATAGCAGTTTTTCTTACTTAATGGTGTTGGTGCTGATAATCAATTCTATTTGTGGTGGTAGCTGACTGATACATGAGCAATCAAGCCATAATATCACAATATATTCTACATCTCTGTGTCCCCTGCCAGATGGATTTAGCACCGGGGGTTAAGGGGTTTGTTATTCTCCCTGCCGCTGGGACCTACTTCACCGGTGTGGTGACGGACCAGATACCTTGGTTACCCACTGTGGAGAATCATTTTTGGCTAGACATAGGTGCCTGAGGTCTGATATGGTCTGTTCTCACATATCATTAAACTGTCTGTGTTATTTATTAAAATTAGATTTATCTGGGTTTGAACATTGTTGGAAACGTTTAGTATGATGTTAATACAAAACTAAAAATGTATGACAGGAATAGTCATTTCTAGGTCTTAATTCAGAAATCTTACACAATGTATCTTCAACAACTTAAAATAAAACTCCCCCCAAAAGATCTGTTTTCACATCAGAAGACTTGGGGACAGTAGAACTTTTGCCAAATTGGTCCAGATGGAAAGACATTGGCAGATGGTGGATGCTAGTGGAGAGAAACAGGTCACAGATGGGGAAGAGAGTCTTTTCAGTCTTTGGAGCTATTCTTCCAGCAGAGGTTGAACCACAGTGCCGCTAAATCTTTATTGAGCACTGTGACTTTTATTTGTTTAATATTTTGGTCGGTTGTTTGTTTGGGTAAGAAACAAACCCCTTAAAGAATTACCTTTTAAGGACCCTGGCTAAACCAGGAATTAGCAGTAAATGAACTATTTGCAGATGCTCCAGATGTTTTTTGACAGATGGGCCATCTTGTTGCAAATGTGGAAAGTGATCTGCATTCCTACGGTAAAACAGGTGACATGCTCACAAAAATGGCGTGGCACTGTGGTCTACAGTCTGAGAGCCATACCGCCAATACAGTTACTTGCTATTCCCTGCCCCGTGGTAATAGATGAATGTAATTACAAATTTTAAAAAAATGAATACTCAATCTGTATGTTTTAGTCTATATGAGTCTCTCACACTCATACTTGTCAACCAAATAAAAGAGACCAGAGAGCGTTGAATGTTGAGTGTATAAATATTCCATTTGGAGTTGTTTGCTGTCGGTGATGTCTGTGTGGGGCCGTTTCAGTGGAAAACATCACTTGATTAGAACCATTCATCAAGCAGGTGTGGAGTGGCAAGGGGTGATTACCAAACTGGGCAGTGTGTTTTGTCTCAACGCTCTCTCAACAATCTTCACATTTGATAGACCTGCTCTACCAACCCCATCGCTCATGCCGTGCAAAACTGTCCAAAAGAGTCATTTAGCGGTGAATTGGACTCTCTTTAAGCCCATGAAAACGTTCAAACTAATTTCTTGTTAGGCACAAAAACAATTACCCTCTCAGTGTCACTTTAGTCTCAGCATGGAGTTTTCTCGCAGGAAAAGCACAGTTAGAGATTAACTAAAACATGCAGAATATATTAATTCTAGACCTCTATCATTCCATTTCCATCCATCCCTCTGAGGATGCTCATAGCTAATTTGCCATTGAAGCTACATTTTTTTGTTAAGACTGGAGGGCTTTTCTTTCATCTTAGCCTTGCCTCTATTACACATGTTGAGTATGTCTGTATGTGCAGTGAAAGGCTAAATGGAGCTTTGCAATGTGAGAAAATTGGATAGGTCTTCATATTATTGCGCAGGAAAGCATTATTTGTATTCAGAGGATTGGCTGCTATGTTTGGCTAACATCTACCGTCAGGTAAAAGCAACGTCCAAAATATTTCTTCTTGAGTTTTGCAGAAAACGTCGCTTCAGAAGTAACTCTAAGAAGTGCATTTTGAAAAGAAGGGGTTATCTTTCACTGCCCGCCTGTTAGAAGGGTCTTCCTCTACTGAGGAAACACCTTGATGATCTTGTAAACCGGGACTATCTATAGAAACCCAATCTGTTGGAAACAACTGAGCTAAAGCTCAATGATAAGCTATAGGCTGTATGATAATATCCAAGCCCCTGAATCAAGTAAGAATGGAGTAACCTAAAGCTTGAAAAAAAAAAAAAAACTTTATTACTGTCAGCTCAGAGGTGAAGCTTCTCAATCATGTAGTATGCAGGGTAAAAATGTGTAACAAGGAATAGTTTAATTTGTCTCCAGCCATAGTGGGTCCTTGCATATCATAGCACCATGCGCTTATACTGCTTTTACATTAAAGTACTATAATGCCAATTATTTGAATTTAAATGTACTTTGTGTTACTCTACATTATATAGTATAATATATATAGTATAATAGTGGGATGTTGTTACTATTTGCTAGCATATATGATTCCTGTATGCTTTGTGTATAGAAGCCTTTACAATGTTATTTATTTCTTTGCAGAACCACACACCCAGCCATAGCCAAGCTACCCATTCCTATGTTTCTACTGTTGCTTCATTTAATAAAGCATCAACAGAGAGTTGTCTCCGTCTGTGTTCTAACAGACACACTTGGGGCGAAGTTGGAAACCAGAATCAGCTTTAAATACAGTCCTGATCTAGTCCTCACTAACAAGTTTCAAATCATTTCAACTTGAGTTACCATTATTATTGTTTGAGTCATTAATACCGAATTCAATCTAATTGTCAACACCGTAGGCTACTGCATGTTGCACTTGATGCACCACTACAAGACAACTCGACAGATTCCCATTATTCTCGGCCTTATCTAAGAGAGATGTTTGAGATAGTAGACTATGCATCAAGAATGACTGCTGGCCAATTTGCTGTATAATTCTAAAATATAGGGAACTTCTTAATTAATGAATATTTAGTAATTCATATTTTATCCTTTATATTCTTTCCAGAAGCCATATTTAAGCACACACACATACATGTAGATTTCTTTAAATGTTAAGGTGACGATTAAAATAGAGAAACTGGATCTGTGAATGCTCACAGAATCACAATTTAATTCATATCTTGCTACTCAGTCAAAATCTTATTAACCTGGAGTCCCAGTCTCTGTCACAATGATCATATATGGGATGTTTTAGGCCTATTGGCAGACAGCCATTTAAAATGTAGCCAATGGCATATAAAGAGCTTTTTTCCATGTCCACTGAAGTTTCTCAGCTTGCTCTCTAAAAAATGGTTGTCATTCACAAGACTACTTTTACTTCTATACTATAAGTAAATTTCCAAGCCTGTACTTTGTTACTTTTACTTGAGTAAAGAAGTTAAATCCGTACTTCTACTTTTACCAGAGTTTTTTAACACAAGTATGTGTACTTCTACTCGAGTACGGGAAACAAGTACTTTTGCCATCTTGACCAATATAGGAATAAATAAAATAAAGTAAGAACTGATTGTGCGTAGCAATAGGAGCCTATTAAAACTATGAATGTGATGAAAACTGGTGCATTATTATTGCACTAAACCAATTTAAATTTCACACCGGGAGACCTTGTGCTTAATGGAAAGTAAAGTTCTATTTGGGCATTTGCAACGAAGACTGTCCTAACCTGGTCCATCTTTGAAGTTCAATACTGTCTTTTGAGAAGATGATAATAATCACACAGTGTTAACGGTCAATAAGAAAACAAGACTGATTAATTAAAAAAAAAAACTACTTTGCACATTTTCCACTATTATACAGCTAAATCAGCTCAAGGGACAGCAAAGTGATACAAATTAACATTTGAACACGTTTGACTCTGACGCAGCAGTGTCACAACATCTGTCAGAATGCTAGTTTCCCCCCTGAAAATCACAATAAAGTCAAACATGCAGAGGAGGTCAAAGTAGTTGTTTAGCCTGTAGCCTTATAGGCAAAACAGAGGGCGTAAAAGTCCATTAAGCTCTCGCTTCCGCTCATAAAGCATACTGCTGTGAGCGCACAGTAATATCAGAAGAAAAACTACATGAGCATACCAATTTTCAAATGAGCTTTTCTCATCTGAAAGGTGGCTGAGCAGTAGCTGGGCTCCGTATAGAGAGATGCGAAAGTGCACGTTACGCCCCTTGTTTTCCATCACCGTGTCATTATATGTGGTTTTTTGAAGTTACTGTGTGGGGTGGGGGTGGGGGGTGGGGGCCCTAATGTTTGGCTAACTGAGAAGGCCAGGATTTATAGAGTGACTAAAAGGGCAGGGAAAATGGTGGGAGAGTTAAATACAGTGGTTCAGGTGGATGACGATCGTCTGGTAAAAATGACACAGAAAGTGATGAGTCATGGTAATCTGACTGGCGGGGTTATGGAGCGTAGGGGTAGGCTAATGCTTCCTGTGACACGAACTAAGTGGTATGCTCTCTTCTTTTATATATATTCAAACTATCAGACAGCACAACAAGCACTTTAAACATACATTATACGTTTTTATTTTACTGTATTACTGAACTGTATAGTTTATTTTATTGTATTTATGCTCTAGTTGTTATGGGTGTTTTACGGCAGATATGAGCACTGTAATTTCAATTTTTATGGAGGAAATGAACTTCACTTGACAATAACACCATGGCACAGTGTTTTAAAAGCATGTACATTTGCAGTCCAATCCAGCAGCAAACACACAGACACATCAATTGATAGCTGTGGTAATATTTTGTTTTGGTGTTAGGAGTCAGGGTTTCTGCCGCATTTATTTTTCAAACACTTAAAACAAGTGGAAGTAAACAAATGAATCCAAGCACAACGGTTTACTCACTAGCATTCAAAGAACTAAATAGCATCTCACTTTCTTTATTCCTCCCTGCCTAAATTAAAGCTTGCCTGTAATCTGAAAAAATGCAACCTGTTGTAAATACTGGGTGTATTTGACTATTTTTCTTGCCTCTCTGAACCCATGCAATGTCTAAGATTAAGCTGAGCTTCACAGAAAAAAAAGCAGTGGTGCATTCCTTTAAACGCTGGAAATATTTCTGCTCTGTGCTGTGGACGCTAAGAATCTGTGACAAGTGGCATTTGGCCTCTGCTCCTCTGAGTGTGTCGAGAGATGCCAGGTGGGAAAACTTCAGGCAGGGGGGAACAGAAACTAAAGTCACCTTGCCTAGGGCCAACTTGTGCCTTTTCTGGAGTACGTTGGTGTTGGTGCTGAAGCCAGTGACTCATGCTGGCCCCAAGGGCCCCTAGGTCTATCACCTTCAGATGACCATTGGCCCTTGGTGGAAGACACTTACTGCTAGTTTTCCGGCTCGGCCTCAATACAGAGCGGTGGCGGGGAAAATGGGTGCCAACGGGACTTCTTTTTTTTTTTTCGTCCTTAAAGAAAATGCAAAACTTATCTGGGTATTTCTACTCTGATTGAACATTCCCCACTGGTTTTAAATTTCACATATGGTTTTGAGAATTGTTTCCTTTTACGGGGGCAATTCTCTCCTATTAACCTTTATTTTACTAAATGGAATCGGCGAAAACTGGAAAAAAAGAAAAATGACAAAAAAAAAGGTTTCAGAGCACATTTCAATGTTCAGCATGGGAAAAAGGGTTTTTGCCGTCCCTATACTAGCGTTCTTTCACCAAAAGGCCCGGGGGAGGTCTGGATGGGCAACAGCATGGGGGGAAGAATCGCTTGGTTTTTTTGACCTTCTTTTAAACAAAATTTCAAACACTGGGCGGGGCTAACGCCGAGGGGGCAACGGGGCCTTGCAAAAAACCCCGATAAGAACTTGTTTTGGGGAAATTTTTACTTTAAAGGTTTTTTTTTGTTGTGCAAAGAAAACCCGATTGGGGATAGTCTTTCACTTCGGGTTTTCCCGCGAGATCGAGGGGGGGGGGATTTAAACCAAATCCCCCAAAATCCCCCCGGGGTTTTTGAATGCCAAAAACCCGAAATTGGGAAAGGAACGACATCCAGGGCCAAAGAAAAAACCACAGAATTTTGGCCCCTAAAAAATCCGGAAGGATTGAGCCCTAATATAAAAAATTTTCCAATAACTAAATGCAATCCCTTAAAAAAACAAGGCCTCCAGTAAAAGCTTGAGGAGATCCCACACCTAAGTTGGTTGGCTGTTTTGTTTAGATCTGCAATAGCAAATATTTGTGACTTGGGGGTGTGTGGGTTATTATGAAACTCAAAAAATAGGCCCTGGTTTCCCTCTCTCTCTCCTCTCTCTCTCCCTTTCCCCTCTCTCCCTCCCCTCTTTCTCTCTCTCCTCTTCCTTTCACGTGCGCTTCGCTTGCTCCCCGCTCTCGCCGCTCGGGGCCTCTTTCTCTTCTTTTTCTTTCTTTTTTTTGAGGGGGAAAATTTATCATGTGAGGGCAGGGGAAACAAAAGAAAAAAGGGCACATTTTGGGTTTAAAGGGGCAGGCGCTAAAAAAACTACCTACCCACCCAAAATGACAAAACAAGGTATTGACTTTTAACCCCCCCCCCCCACCAACTTTTTTGGTTTTAAACTAAAAAGGTATAGGGCAGCCCGGGGCCGGAAAAACGATGGAATTTTATTTAAAAAAACTCAAATTTTTCACTTTAAAAAAAAAGCAAGTAAAGGGAATTTTGTCAGGGTTTTAAAAAACTTAAAAGTGTTTATTATATTTTAATGAGTGTCGTCGTCAGGATGGGGAAAAAAACAAAGAAAAAAAAGATGAAAGTACTAAAACATCACAAATATGTTGGTAAAAGCTTTTTTTCTTCTCCCCGGTTTTACGGCTAACAGCCATTCATTTAAGCATCATTTTTTAAAAATACAAAGCATACAAATTAACTCTTTTTCCCAAAATAAAAAGGGCCTGAAAAATTTTACCTAAAGAAACGTATCTTTAAACTCAAGTAGGGGAAAAGTTTTGATAGTGAAACGGGAGTGCTTAAAAACTTTTTAAAAGTTATTTTAAAAAATATTCTTTTTGTAACCTTGCTTTTCGGGTAAAGATGACTTGTCAATTTAAATAAATGGCATTGTTTTTAGTTAAAGGCCCCTACTAAGGGCCCCTTAAAAACACCATATTACCCCCAAAGCTTGGGTGCTAGCAAGTGCGATACCTGCCTATTTTCTGCATTATAAATTTGGGATGTAACCCCCATATTTTTTTTTTATTCAAAACTCTTTAATTTGTATTTAGGCTGTTCTGTCTTTTTTTTTAACGATATTTTAAAAAATACCCATATTAAACTTATGGCTACTGTCAAATGCCTTTTTTTCAACAATGCAGGACGAAACAAATTCCTGATCAATACCGTTTTAATTTTTTAATTTTTTGTTTTGGGGGTACTGCTGCGCCCAACCCCCCAAAAAAGCCTTTTCAAACAGTGGTGCCAGATCCTGAGACAAAAACGCACCAGGCATGTGAAAACAAGCCCAAAAAAAGCAAATTTTTTTCCCCACGCCCCCTAAATCCATTGGCCCATTGGTGGAGAGACACTTTGACTGCTAGTGCTCCAGGCTCGGCCTCAAATACAGAGCAGGTGGCGGGAACATGCTGCCAACAGGGACTTCTTTTTTTGTTTTCAGTCTCTAATGAACATGCAAATCTTATCTGACTATTTCTACTCTGCATTGAGGACATTCACTGAACTGGTTTTTAATTACACATATGTGTTTTGAGACATTGTATGCCTTATAGCAGAGTGGCAATTCTCTCCTTATTAACTCTTGACTTATTACTAACAGATGGTAATCTGGCTGAAAACTGGAAGAAAAGAAAAATGAACAAAAGAAACAGGTTTCAGAGCATCAGTTGCAATGTGCAGCAATGTGGAAAATGGTTTTCGACTCGTCTCCTATAACTAGACGTTCTTTCACAGAGCTGCGGAGGAGGGTCTGGATGGTCTATACAGCATGGGAGAAGAATCTGCTCTGGTTTATTGACCTTTCTTTAAACCAATTACAATCATCTTGGGCGGTGCTAAACGCCGCACGGAGCAACGGCGCCTCTGCAAAATAGCCCAGATAAGGAACTTGTTTTGGGGGAACATGTGTACGTTTAAAGGTTTTTTTAGTTGTGCAACAGAAAACTCTGATTGGACAGATAGTCTTGCTAGCTGTCTGGATTTACCCTGCAGAGATCTGAGGAGGAGTTAACCATAGTCCTCAGAAATCCACCGGAGTTTAGAATGCCAACACAAAGAAAGTGGAAGGTAACAGACATCCAGGCCTAAATGAAAGACATCCAGCAGAATTTCGGCACCTAAACAATCCCGGAAGTGATTGAGCTCAGTAATATAAATAATTACCAATAACTAAATGCTAATCCTTAATAAAACAAGGCCATTCCAGCATAAGTGCTTGAGGGAGATCCCACACCATGAGAGTTGGTTGGCTGTTTGTTGAGATGCTGCAATGAGCAGAATGAAGTGTCTGTGAATCCTTGGTGGTGTGTGGGGTTATTAATTGAGAACATCAATAACAATAGGCCTTGGTTCTCTCTCTCTCTCTCTCTCTCTCCCCCTCCTCTCTCGCTTTCTCTCTCTCTCTCTCTCTCACTTTCACGTGCGCTCTCGCGCTTGCTCTCACTCGCTCTCGCTCGCTCGGTCTCTCTCTATCTCTCTCTCTTTCTTTCTTTCTTTCTTTCTTGAGGGGAAAATTCATCATGTGAGGTCAACTAGGCAAGAGAAAATAGGGCACATTTGGTTATAGTGTGCATGGTCTTGCTAAAAAAATCTACCTTACCGACACCAAAGTGACAAAGGCACAGGTATTAGACATTAACACCCCCCCCCCCCCACACACACACACATTTTTGGTTGAGACTACAACTGGTATTAGGACATGCCAGGCCTGGAACACGATGGCAATTTTAATTTAAAATCGGCTGGAATTCCTTCACTATTAAAAATAAATGTGAAGTAAGGAATTTTGTGTCATGGTTTAGAACAACTCTAAACCATGACACAAAGCTTTAAGTATATGTATATTTTAAAATAAATTCTTTAGTACGCTTGCTCTTTCAGTGGTAAATGATGACTTAGTCAATTCTAATAACTGGCATTGTGTTATTTAGCTTACCTAATGCTCCCCTACCTAATGGAAACATTAAATCACCAGTATTCCCACAACAGCTATTAACCAGCTAATGGTGTGCTAGCAAGTGCTGACTATCTGATGCAGGCACTAGATGCAGGCCCTTGATCTCAGATTGAAAGTAGTGTTTTAAAGTAGCTGCATGTTCTTCATCATTAAGATATTTGAAGAATTCCATGAAATAATTAAATTAAAATATATTCTGTGGGCTTACGGTTCCGTGACACGCAGGAAGAACGGTACGGATGGGTGTAGGAAAAGAAGAAAGCGGCTTAAGGAAACACGGGGGACACGACCCTCCGTCTCCCGGGTGAAAGTCCTGTGTTTGACCCATCCACCACCCAATGACCTCCTTATGCAGATTTTCTGGGTTTCATACTACTCGCTGTCATAGTCACTCCTATTGCTACGTCATCTTCTCACTGACTTTACATTGTTTTCCGTGGTGGTATTTTAACACATTCCGTGCCATCACCACGTAATGCGCTCGTAACAGTTTGTGATCATTTACGGAATTCTGTGAGACCAGGCTGACCGGGCCCTGTCATTGCCCTTTTATTGCATATTTTGTTGCAGATGAATGTGGCAGCAGATTTTGGGAAACGTACCATAACAAAATGTTTTGACTTTTTTTCCCCTAATGCTGGTCATTCATTATCAATCAGGTTCTATTTTAATCTATGCAGGCATATTTTTGACAGAAGCCCCATGTCAGCCAAAACCATTAAAAGATGGAATAAATGTTGACTCTGTACTCTGTATGCGGACTTCACCCCTGAAATTGTCACATGAAGCACACTGATTCCTCATATAAGAAGGAGCAGTGCCTGTATTGCCTTTTATGAAACTCAGTTTCCTGAGAATTAACTAAACGTTTATTCAACGTCTTTTACTGAGTCCGCTATGAGTTGCTCCTCTAATTTGTTTGTCTGACAACTACAGATATCAAACACAGGAATGCCCCACACTGCATTATTGACCAGGCCTGTACAATCAGAATGACGAGGCAGATATCTCTGTCAGAGCTTCGATTGGCTCTGTAAAAGACTATTCACACTGACTATCCGCCCCACGATGGATTCCTCCCTCTGGTATTGAGTGCCATCTGTCTAAGATGGGGTCAAAGAAATACAAAGTCCATTATCCATCAGCTATTTCTTACTTAAAATTAACTCCTGTTGGCTAAATGCGTGAGAATTGAACAGTTGCATTTTGTTAAGTGTTTTGTCTACATCGTCTATCCTTGCTTTTTTCTTACCTTTTCTTAACATCTTTTTAACAATCTCCTACAACTTAATTATTAATTTAAAAAAAGTTTACTTCCAGTGGTTTAATTTGAAATCCGGAATAATACAGTATGGGTATATATGGGCAATTATTTACAAAATTACATATGAAGTAAATTTCACATATACTGTTTACATTTTCAACTTTATTAAATATACCCCTCCTCATCCCCAAAAGATCACTCCTCCTCTCACTATCTTACATAGCGAAAAAGCCTCTGTTCATTAGGTGTCAGGGCCAGATTTAGGCATGAATCAGTGGATCGATCTGACCTGGTGTCTCACTAGGCTAGTTGTGCTTGGAAAACAGCTTCAGGCATTCTTGAATACTTTTAGGACCTATGCCGTATGATTCGAGAACAATATGTAATGCCATCTGTACAAAATGAGTAAGAACAAAAAAGCCAACGTTCTAAGCTAAGCATGTTTTGCACTTTATTCAACGGTAGCTTCAAAACCATCACCATGTACTGTACTTGACCAAATTACCAAATGAATCAGAGAAACCTTTGACATCATAGCTGAGTTTAAAAAAGTTAATATCTTATCTATTTTATCTTTCACTAAAATGGATGCATGTCCAAGGTCCCTTGATTAACATCCACACAGCTATAGCTTGAGTCTAAACAAATCTAATTCCAGTATGATGGACTTTTTCCATGGATGGATGGATTTTTTGCTCTGTATGTTTGCTTGTATTTTGTTGTACTTGGATTTCTAAGCATGATGCATTTCTGGCTGTCAATATCTATCTTTTATCCCACAAAACCCAAAAAAAAGCTGGTACAGTTGTCTTCAGGACTGAGACTTACATTTCCGTTCCTTACATTTTGTTATAATTGTCTTAAGCCATTTCTTACAATGAAGATACCCTTTCACACATCTAGCACACAACAGCAGATTGTATGTGTCAGAGGCGTTCTCACTTAGGGACCGTTCGGTATTTATGGATTGGACCACCGGAGGAAAATAGGGGAAGGTCATGTCTTTTTATTGCAAGCTTTTATGAATGTGCGCAGATTCACAAAATGGATCACAACGAGCTAAGGATTAAAATAAAAACCATTAGCTAAAAGCACAAAAAACGAGAGTTTCACGCCAGACCCTGTCGTGTGATTAAACATTAAAAGAAAATAGATTTTGTTGTTGGTGCTTCAAATTTACGAGGAGTTCAGAGAGTGTTGGAGGAGTTGCTGGTACCCTATGAAGACAAGCCATGTGGTGTCTTGAATATGGGTATTGCCTTCAAACTGTTTCCTTCATTTTTTTTGAGAGACAAATAATCAAAAAAGAATAGTTCTGGGACTGCATACTGAATCCGAAATATGGGACACCAGTTTTAGCGGGTTTTGGAGAATGTTCAGCTTCGGCAGCTTTACCTATGCTACAATACACAACGACTGAGGAAGCCTAGTGACGACTCCATAGCAACCATAGCAAAACTCCCCTGGTATCCCCTTAAATAAAAAAGGAATAGTCTCTTACTGGATATACTATGTTTGGTTTAGGCGAGTGGTGTCACCTGTAGAGCGTACAGGGGGCAGGGTATGGTGCAGGTAACATCGTGGCCACCTAGCCGGTTTGTAATTTGGTCATAATATATTTCCCTGAAATTTTCTTACAATTTCACTCTGAATCTTATTGTCTCTCCAGCTAGACATTTTCATCAAGGACTTTGTGTAAATCACCCTTGTTCACACTCAGATGTTTGTTTTCTTCTGGTTTTGTACCAAATGCATATTAAAAACTTCATCAACATGCCCACTCGCCTGCTGTGAGTTATCCAGACAATCGTCTCGCTTTGCCAGACCGTCCTCCAAAGAGCGCTGAAGCATTAGCATTTGGGGATGGGAGAAAAACGTGCTCTGGTTTAATGGCATTTCTTCAAACCAATCAGAATTGTCTTGGGCGGTGCTAAACTCCGCACAGAGCCGCTGCAAAAAATAGTCCTGCAAGAGAAAACTCAGATTGGACAGATAGTCTAGCTAGCTGTCTGGATTTACCCTGCAGAGATCTGAGGAGCAGTTCAAATTCCAACGCAAAGAAAGCGGAAGGAAACGGACTGCACTTGCATCCGGCGGAATTTCATGCAGCAATCCCAAAAGTGGAACGTGAATGATGCAGACAATGACCTGCTTTATTCACACATTAAGTATGGTTTAATGTCCCACTGATTTGGATGTTTGCGTTCTCACTTACAGCTTCTTCATAAAGTCAAGATCATTTCAAGGTGTCTGTGTGTGTGGAAATGTGCTCTACAGTTTAATGTTGTCGTTCATACACCAACACACCATCCACTTAAATCCACTTAACACTTAACTAAAGCAACACGGCCTAGTGCAAATTTAATCCATGGGGTACACAGGTCATGAAACTGTTCAATAATCATTTCCATTTTTTCTAGTTTTCTCATTTAATCTAGAATTGGATAGAGGGTGTCTGCAGAATCCCAAGAGCATACTAAAATCAAATAGTCATTTCACAGCAACATGGGCTCACAGGTTGGAATGTCTAGTGGTAGAAACCAAAGTGATTCATTAAATGAAGTCATATGTTGAGTCTAGTGGCACCACACCTGTTTCCTATTCAGACGTTAGGTGAAAATGAGTCATGGCTTTACTCTACACTGAATGTTTGTATATATCACCTGTAGGGGATTGTTTTTCTAATGGGTTGAAGTGAGACAGCTTTCTGTGCCAAAATACTTTTTGACTGTCAGCGCACGAGCTGTAACACGGTTGTTGAATCTTGTACCAAGTAAGGTCTTTATCAAAGCAACATTCCCACAGCCTTTTATTAAATATGTATAAGCTTAGAAATCAGGTGTTGACATAATGTAGCCTTGGGAGTCCAGTGAAGAATATGTTATGTGCTTGAACCGTTTAATATTGAGCGGTGTTCCTTTGAGTCTCCTCACGTTGCATCATCAAGTTCGTGTTTGGGCAATATGGCCACAAGCAGGATTTATCTGTACTCGAACTAGCATTCCCCTCTTTTTTTAATTAAATTCATTTGTTTGTTTACATTGATACACTTTGAACAACTTCAATTTTAAATGACCATTTCATGTCTCCTTCCAACACCCAACTGTGTTTGCACTGTGTCTTGGCAAAATAGCAAACGTTCAACGCTTATTCAAGCCTCACAAAACAGTTACTAGCTACTACCTCTAAAAACCTTTTGGGAAACAACCCACGTCTTTTACGTTTCAACAACAATGAAAGGCTGGTGTCGCATTGATGGACCATCCTCCATAGCGCCGTAAAGGAGGGTCTAGATAGTCCAAACAACATTTCGGGATAGGGGAAAAAGTTCTCTGGTGTTTGGCATTTCTTTAAACCAGTCACAATCATCTTGGGTGGTGCTAAGTGTCGGGTGGAGCCACGGTGTTGCTGCAAAAAAGCCTTGGAAAGAACTAGTTTTGGTGTACGTTCAAAAGTTGTTTTAGTAGTGCAACAGAAAACTCACATTGGACAGATATCCTAGCTGTAAAATTACAACACAAAGAAAGCAGAAAGTGAGGGAAAACCAGCCAAAAATGAGGGACATCACTCACAATCTCCAGCGTCACATGAACAATCACGGAGGAAAAAACTGTCTGCTGAAAGCCAAGCTAGAGGAGGACAGAGGAGCACGCAGCATGTGTAAATTCTTCCTTAAAAAGTCAATGACAAAACAAGTTTCACAATTTTTTTGTTTTGGACTATTCCGCCAGTTTAGATTTGACCTCATAATGGTTGTCTAATAAAAAATGTGTAGTATTTCTAATTTCAGCTTGCTTTCCAGACATTTAAGAATTGTTGTCGTGACTTTCTGCTTAAAACAGGGAGCTAAGAACTGTCAAAAAGAGCCCCTCCCTCTTAACTCTGTCCTTCAAACTTTGCATCAGAGTGCATTTACAGTATTTTGTTGGGTGCCACTCAGTAAACAAGTAGCGTACCAATTCAAAGTACAAAACCCTCTTTACCTATAATGTTTGAAAGCTTGAAAGCCTCTCGTCTTTTCAAGAGCACGAATTGTTTTTCTTGCAAAGCTTGAAAGCGTTCAACTGCTTTTTCAAAAAAGGTATTTCTATAACTCATTAAACAAGACAAAGTGGAAAATGCTGCATCGAGGAGTAAACCTTTTACATATGGGTGCCCGCTCTACCAACTGAGCAATCCGGGCGCCCCGATCAGCCTAATTTAAGACAGACCTGCTTAAACATTTACTCATATGCCAAGCACACTTTGACTCTCTAACAGGCTGGTTATTCCATGAAGATTTTAGTGGGTTGGTTGTAGCTTGCATCTTCAAGTAGGTGTCCACACAGTCAGAGGGACTGGACAGGCAAATATTCCAATCACTGTGTGTATGTACATATGAGTGTCAGTGTTTCAGGGTTAGCCCTGTGACAGTCCACTTTGGATGAAATATCCAATCATAATCTTTATAATATATTTATATATAGCCTGAATAATTATAGGAATAATACTACTATTTACGTCTTTACTTCTTTTAGTCTAAAGGTTTTCAGACTTAAATTGGTAAATGAATCAGAAAAGCAATTGAAATTTGTCTTTGATGTTGCTCGCTAGTTGTTGTTGTTTTTTACTGGAGACTAAGCTAATACTACAGAGCCCCAGAGGTTACATGGTGGAAAACTTTTGGGGCTCCGTATAATACTGTGTGACCACTTCAATCTTAATTGGATTCCATTAAAAATGCAGTGGTTAAACAGGACTTTGACAAGACCCAGAGAAAATTACTACCTTTAGAAACACCTTGTCTGTAAAAAATTAAAATGCTTCTTGCATCCGCTGATGTGCAACAATCAACAAGGATTCCCACTGAGCAAAAGGCAACCATACAATAAAAATCCTATACCGTATCTGCATCATTCAGCCACTTTGTAGTCATCGATTTTTGTGCAGAAGGAGCTGTTAAAAACCTTTTTGGAAGAACACGCCTTAAAATAAACATTCTTTATGCTTATTGTTTTATGATTTCTTATTAAACAGTAAAGCAGTGCAGCATGGTGACTACATGCTGGTTTGATTATGTGGTGTGTGTATAAATGTTAGACTGCAGTTTTCACTCCAATAACAGAATCTACCATTTGCACTGTTTGTTAGCGCTGCTGTGCCTAATGTTGACGTGTTATGAATATTTTGTTGACAGTGTTGATTAGTGCATGACAGAAGCCAACTGGCAAATATGTCTTCCCGCTGAACACACATGCCCCCATACAATTATTGTTGAGAAATGACAAAACAGGTGAGTGAAAGGATGAATCCATTGAATAAGTTACCATAGAAATGAAAAAAAAAATATATATATATATTTATTATGGATTAGAATGCACAGCCTTATGCGATGCATGACCATACTAATTATATATTCATTTGTACTGTATCTTGTCTGTAAATTCATGAAATTGGATTACATTTCAAGCGTGGCTCCTGGTAAAAAGACATGATAAAGTAATAGATCTCTATGAATAGTTATTTACTCAGTTTATATTTGATGAATTGTCCTTGAATTGTCCTTTGGTACTCAGGTATTTCCCAAGTCAATATATACAGTACATATTATAGGAATATGACGGCAATCGAGTGACTCTAGGTATTCGGATTGAAACATAGTTCAACTACTTTCCATTTCATTATTTTTGATTATGCACAAGGTATTGGAAGAGAAACATTACATATGCCATAAATATCTAATTAAAATGGAAGGAGGGAATATAAAATGTTACACCCCTGAACGGCTTGCTGGGTATTTCGCGGTCTTTGATGCTCGCTACTGTACATTTAAGAACAGATGAACAAAGAGAGACTGGAGAGACCGGAGGTTTCAAACTCAAACATTTCAAGCATCAGCGATCTAAAGCTGCAAGCCAAAATGGCCACTGAAATGTAGGGTAGATGTTTCTTTATTTTAAGATTGTATTGAACCCGCGGTTTACCCTGGTGTCAGAACTGTTATTTTTTTTCTCAGTAGACTGCTGGATTTCATTAGTAAACCCACACTTCACACGTCTAAAATAACGTTATCTTAAACTGTGATAACTGTTGTTGACAAGGCCGGTATAAATTGCAGGTACAGTAACCTATTCAGCAGATTATTTAGTATCTCAATCAGCCAGTCACCGTTGACTGGTGTCTTTGGCGCTCAGTGATATGTCTCTTATAATTTGTACTGGTAAAGTGTTACGGATTTTCGTTATGTTGCATTAGATATCTTGGAACACATGGTTCTGTAACAATGTAATCAGCTATGGATAGCTGAAGGCTACATTTACATTGTTACATTTTGGTTTAAAAATATCAATTTCTATGTTTACACCTTGCATTCACACTGCTCTGGCATTTCAGAGCCCCTAAACCAGGGAAATTTGAAAACTCCTTTGCTCCTGTTTTGGTTTTTGGCATCCGTGTCTCAACGGCCACAAACGGAGACCTTTGGTGACACCGACGCCGCTGATGTTTTGCTGCCGGATTGGGTCATGACGTCTCTTTCTCTGAGACAAAGCTACTAACATTTCAATGGCAACTGCGGGCATCAGGCGGAGTATACATGCTGCCTCCTGTTTACACTGGCACGCGCATGCTTAGTATACAACTATGTTGATGAGATATGCGGTTTGGACGTGTTACTTTAAACGGAGATTAGTTCTTCTACTGGAGCTGAAAACACTTGTAGCACGGAGATCGCTTTTGGCTCAAAACTCAGCTTCAATCCAAAACATAGCAATGTAAATGTAGCCAAAGTCAGTGTAGCTTTATTAATGTTGTCAAACTGAATAATTAGTAATCTGTGTCTTTTGTCAAAGCTGGAAGTTGGTATATTTTATGAACTACAAAACATTTGGTTAATATTTATTTTACATGACAATGTGTCACCACTAATCTAAGTGGGGATCTTATATTATGTAACTAGAATCACATCCTCTGATCCGTTTACTGTGTGTGGACTGTGTGTGTGGACTGTGTGTGTGTGCGTGTGTGTATGAATGTGGACTCTGTGTGTGTGTGTGTGTGTGTGTGTGTGTGTGTGTGGTGTGTGTGTGTGTGTGTGAGAGAGAGAATGTGACTGTGTGTGTGTGTGTGTGTGTGTGTGTGTTTGAGTGTGTGGACTGTATGTGTGTGGATTGTATGTGAGAGATAAGTGGGGAGTGTATTTTTATTTATTTTTTTAAATTGATCCACCTGCCCTTCAGAGTTTCTGGTCACGTCCCCACATGGTAATTCACTGCAATATCTTAAATCCTGGCATTGATAGATTATCCTTCTCCTTTGGTTATACCACGTCAGATTTAACAGACTGCTGCTCCCACAAATCTGTGCTCTATGTTGCCATGACAACTTATTACGGCTACAGTATATGACCCCCCCCCCGCCCCCATGATTCATCAAAGGCACAGTTAGAAGATATGTTGCAAGTAAAATAATTCCGTTGTGGGGGACTGTTAATATGTAATTAAAAACCTGATGCGCTAAACATGATTGCTCTGATTCATTTTTATTTGCATTAGTTACTTTTCTTTCTGCAATATCGAGACAGACACCGATGTTGACTTCAGATCTGCTCAGTGTGCCATAGGCATGTTAATGCACACTTATTTTCTCAAAGTGCAAACTGCTAACATGAGCCCTAGGTGTCTTTATGGCTATGCTAGTGAGCTCACTCTGTTTCTTTTCACTGATTGACTTTTAAAGTAAAGCAAAATGGGGTTCTTACATCCCGTTGTTGCTGCACTGAGCTATGCGGTATAGCTTATGTATTTGTAGTGATGGTGATGTTTAACAAGGCAAATAGTGCATGTACTGTGTGTGGTGTGTTGTGTGTGTGTGTGTGTGTGTGTGTGTGTGTGTGTGTTTGTGTGTGTTTGTGTGTGTGTGTGGGTGTGTGTGTTGTGTATATATATTATATATATATATAATATATATATATATTATATATATATATATATTAATATATAATAACCTAGATCCACAACTTGATGACAACCATGTTAATTAGCCGTATAAAGATAATATTCCAACTAAATAGGGGTCACACAATTTCACTACAACTAGACATTGTTTTTGGGCATTAGGAGCAGTAATGCTGGACTGTTATTTTCACACCTAATTAGACTAGAGAGTGTATAATAAATCACTGCCATCACTGACATTAAGTATTCATGCGTATTGGTACTACCGTATTCCCCTGTCTGGTAATATAGGCAAATTAAATTTTGCATGTGTTTTCTGTCTATTCTATCATTTTCATAAAGAACATAATAAGCCTAGAGAGCTTATTGCATATAACAGTATTATAGTGCTGTTGAAAATGAGTGAAAACATGAAATTGGATTAAGTGAATTTGATTTAGCATGCAGCGCACAATATGACGGGTTATTCGTTTCCATACAGCAGTGATCATTACCAGGCCATGTCAAAATAGTCGTCTCATAATCTTTTAATCGGTCTGTTTAGCATGACAGAGCACATCTGATGACCTTTTCTTTCTTTTTTCTTCTTTTTTTTCCTCTGCGCCATATGTCATGAATCATAGTCATGGAGTTGTCACAGTCAGCTTTCGCCCTCAGACTGGACTCACTGAGTAGTGAGAGAGGAGCTTAACAATCTCACATTGCTCATTCCATCTCTCCACCTTCAGCATGGGCACACCAAATTGATTTTAATCAGGCAATAAAGTAGATCGGATCCTCCCTCTGTTGACTTACTTTCATGCCCCAAAAAGACCGATCTGATCGACTTTCCTGATGGATTTTACTCATAACTGCCCTTCAATACGGACAATCTTTTTCATTTTAGTAGCATTCAGAGAAGACTGATGCTGTATTGGTGTTTGCTGTGAGGTTCCAAAAGTTTATTTATTAAACACTTTGATCCTGCAAATCCTGTCTCCATGAGCTTCTCAATAAGAAAACGAGGTGCAGCTCTTATAATGTGAGAGTGAGCTTTTTCTTTTTCATAGGAGCATGGAAAGGTTCAGCACTACACTAAAGATACTGAAATAATCACCATTCTACCAACATTTGCTTGCTGACGGCATTATTCACGTTCTCTTTACTTTACTTTATATTCTCTTTTACTTTACTTTATATTCTCTTTTACTTTACTTTATTTTCTCTTTTACTTTTCTGGTGACGCCTGTAAATAAGTGGCTGCATCTATATACAAAAAATGTGGTAAGCACCAATGTTCAGGCATTTCTAAGGACTGGTGCAAATGAAATTAAGGGACACATCTTTTTTTTATATCCAAGTTTATGTTTTCTCCTCGAATGAGAGGTTAGTATTATGAACTATAAACTAAATCTTATCTCAGAGAGAAGAACTATAACTTTCATAGAATTTAAATTTCTAAAGTGGAAGTTTTTTAATCTTCAAACTGACAGTGGACTAATCATGTCAATTAACCCATTTAATTATTTAAACTTTAAATAGGTATCTTTTTTTGGCTGTTTATTAAACAGTTGGATCTGTTGAGTTTAGCCTTACTGTGACTGTGGAGGTTAATTGAAAACTGTATAACAGTCTATAAATAAAATATTGTATTTTTTCAAGCATTTAATGAAAGCAGTGAAACTAGAGCTACCAGTTGTCACTTACATTTGATCTCTTACTTTACAAAAACACCAAGCTGCAGAATTTAAGGCTTTATCAGACATAGCTGCAAAGCTCATGCAAGGAAAAAAGATTTTCCATTTTAAAATGTGACCTTATCTTGCTAAGTTAAAGGGCAGATGCACCCTTCAGGTCCATCATTTTATTGTTTGTCCAGCTTAGTTTCTGCTTCAGATCGCATCTAATATTACAAGTTTCTTTGGAAATGTTTGCGCAACCTGAGCATTGCAAAAAATAATGGGCACTAGTGATAAAACTGTGAATCTTGATAACAATAGATTCACATCATTTACTTTGAATAAAGTCCCCAATGTGTCCAGAATGCCCATGGCATGTTTGTAAAACGACTGGGGAAAATACAAAAACAAATAGGTGGTCATAGGTCATGATCAAAACTACTAATGTCTGGATTGGCTGTTACATTCTTTGTTCATTCAGAATTCTACAAGGGCTTGCATATAAGCCTATAATACAAATCACACAATATATCTGCAGGGCAAAAAGACCGTTCTTCCTGTCCCACAGCTTTGGAGAGGAATACAGATATTTTCTCTTTTAGGAAGTATTAATGGAACAAGATTAGTCTTTGCTTCAGGCGGGGATGTGGAAATCACTCTCTTCTCAGCTTTGTTTAACATGTAATATGTGTTGCTTATCATTTCCTTACTTTCATTAGCTTTGGGACCTGCAGCGGCTACTAAGCACACACACTGTACAATGAATATGCATTGGCATACAGCTTCAGAGACAGGCGCTAAAAGTGTGTGTTTCAATTTCCGACAGAAGTAAATTATTTTTAGATAGACGGTATGAACAATGTAAGTATTTTTTGAACATTAAAGTATGTAAACATGTTCTAGTAGAAGCCCAAAATACAATTATCTGAGTTGGAGAAACTCTTCAGTTATTTCAGATATTTAAAACTCCTTGAACTACGTACACTACCGGTCAAAGGTTGGGGTCACTTACAAATGTCCATTCCACTCCATTGTAGACACAATACCAGCTGATCTGAGTGGGTGGCTGATCTTTAATGCAATATCTACATTGCCCATTATCAGTATCCTTTCATCCAATGTTCCAAAGGCACATTATGTTTACTAATCTGATTTCATTTTAAAAAACTAACAAGAAATACATTGGAGAACCCTTTTGCAATCATGTAAGCACGGAATGTAATTTGAAAACTGCTGCCGTGGCAATGCAACTGATCTCAGCTGGTGTTCTGTCCATAATGGAGTGCGATGGAAATAGGTAGTGTACAAATGATTATGCTTGTTGAGTTGACCCTTAAACAAATACTTCAACTCACATCAGTGAACAAAAAAGCCAGATAATTTCCTTGAATAAAAGTAACAAGTGAAAGACATCAGTTTAGTTTTCTCCCGCTTATGAGAAAAGACTTGTTAGTGATAATTTACATTCAGCCCAACTTCCACTGATTGGAATAATTAAACAACAAGTATATCTGGCAATTACTGTATACCAAGAGCATGATGATAAGATGAAGGGAAATGGAATGGGACACACTTTAAACCCTTCTGAAGATATTCAAAGGTCGACTCATCACCTGAAATCCATGCTTGATTTTAGTGCTAACTACAGTATAGCAGTGCAGAGTCATCTTTCTAATGTCATATTATTGCTGCCATATGCACCTGCTTTATCAAAGATAACTACTGAGTCAGATGTGATCTAATTGTACTATGAGTCCTGCTAAGCATGTGAGGAGAAAATTAGAGGCTATACTAAGCTAACACATGAGCTACAATCAAGTATTGCACTCCTTGGCTCTACAGATGATCACTGCAGCTACAACAAACACTTCTGTGCTGGGTTGGATTTTTTTGAGGAGGAGAATATGTTACTTTTTTAGTTTCTTCTGGGTAACACAATAAGATTGGTAATAATTGCATGGAATTGATTTCATATTTGGAATGTAGTAACAACACTTGATTTGTGGATGTTACACAGACTAAATTAGTTTTAGTTTTGTTTTTTTTTCGATTGCGAGACGATAGTCGTCACAACTGGAGCCACATGTGCAAAACTGTAACTCCAGTCACAGCAGCAGTTCATGTGGACCAAACTGTAGTTTGTTTTTCATTACTTAAACACAGTTTTCAAAAGTGTACACACTTATCCCATGGCTTTAATGAGACGACAACAGAGAATAAGCGCAATACCAAGCTTGAGCGTATGGTCGTTTCCACGCAAAGCTTGGCATTTGTCAATATGGACGTGAGCGGGGGCATAGATGAAATGTCACGTCAAATTTAAACTCGTTGACGCACGTTTTTGAGTTAGTGTGGACTTGCGGTGCGGCATATAATCACTTTAACAGGAGAAGAAGTTGTCAGTTGGTCACTTAACGGCAATGGCAGATCTGGCTCTTTTAGAAGACCTATGTGAGCAGAGCAACAGTGCCCAGGTAGCCTTCACACACGGGCCACGATGGAGCGCTCCATCGGATTGATTAAGGGCAGATGGCTCTGTCTTGCATCAGCGGGGGGGTCCAAGTCCCTACTATATACCCCAGAAAAAGTACCGTTGTTTTAACCTGTGGGGTTCTGCACAACATTGCGCAGGAAAACAGGGCACCGTGACTGTAGTGATGGAGTCAGATGACCCGATGCCCAGAGAGCAGTGTCCAGCACAGCCCTACCTGGGGGTTATAAGAAGGAGACAAGATAGTATTCCTCGCTTTCAAAAAGGTATAGTGTTATGTTTGGCAATGATAGGCTATTCAGTACAGGAAACCTGATGATGCACAACATTTTTATTTATTCTTCAGGTTTGCATTTGTCTTTTAAAGTGTCGTTAATGGCCACAAGTGAAAATTACTTTCTGCCATTGACCGATATATTTCGGCTTGGAGACAGGGTCGAGGTGTTGGTCCAGCATGGAGGGCGGAGGACATGCTCTCTCCCTCACAGCCTCCAGTTGTCTGGCACTGACTCATGAACAAAAGAGAAACAAGTAAAATAAAAGACACTGCCTAAACTCTGTTAATGTATGTTTATTTATATATGGTACACACACGTAGGCCTATATAAGCCTGTATATTACTATTAGGACTACAGCATACAAATGTCAAGGATGTATACATTAAATAAACTTCAACTGGAGTCTGATTTACTACACCCACACTGTTGACTGCATCTCTTTCTATTCCGCATTCTACCTACAGCCTAATACCAGTTTTTAGGCTGCCAAATAGGACACATGTTACTTCAAACCTGAACCTGAGATATCACCATTTCAATCTACATCTCTGAAATCTCCATCTCTTAGCCGGATTACGTCTCGCCATGTCCTAAATTTTAGAGGTGAGGCCTCAAGACCCAGAATACATTAGGGTGTGATATTTAAATTAGGATTGATTCCAGCCGCTGCATTTATCAATGTACGACCATTCTTACGCTCTGACTGGTGTGATACTAACATTTCATGAATCCCACGTGAAGCCTGTCATAAGATGGTCTCTGCGCTCATATCTGTGCTAGGTTCTATGTTAGCTTGATAAATGAGGGCCAATGTGCACAACACTGTGGATATACAGCACTTTGTTCAAATGCTAACCCACTGCTGTCAAACACTGGCACACACTCAAAACAGAAACGATTTAAATCTGGTGCCTATCAAACACTGCTGATTGCAATTTTAGCTGAAAGCCAAAGCAGTAGTTAGTGAACATATATGGTATTTAAATAGAGAAAGCTTAGAAAGCCTTCTTTGTATACAAACACCAAATACAAATGAAACAGTACACTGTACTGTTAAGAAACACAGGTAAAAGAGCAAAGATACCAATGTCCAGGTAAGATGTTTGAGATGTTACTGTACAGCTAGGAAAAAGTTAAAAACATACCATATCTTTTCAACTGTAAATACTGTGCTGTTTTGCTGTTTTTTAGAAAATAATGGAGGTGAAAGCAGTGGCAACACCACATTCATTAGTATTTAGAGAGGATGCAGACATCCAATGTAATGAAGAAACCGCTGGAGAGAGGCAGCTTTAGTCACACTATTCTTTATTACTGTCATGCACCTTTTAGTTTTTTTTTCCAGTAATTCCATAAATTACTTGAGACAAAATGCTACACTGCTTTATACTGAGTTTACTATAAAATATATATCTTTTCTTTACAGAAACTATCGAGTAGTGTGAAGTCACACAAATTGTTCAAACTGTAAAAATGAAAAGTTTGTAATTTCTATATTGGTGTTTGCCGCCAGTGTTTTTACTCAGTGTGTTCTCAGTGACAGTGTGTGTTATCTAGATGAGGATGGTCATGGTGTTTGGCAGCACTGAGCCTGTTTAGAGGTGTGTGTGAAGAGTTGTGGTCCTTGGAATGAGTTCTGCAGCTGATGTGAACTGTTTAGTTCAGGTGACTGTTGGTAATGCAGACTGTAGTCAGAGTTTTGCACATGGGGTTTCATTTATGCCCACTGTCATTTAGCAATTGAAAAAACTAAAAAGCTAGCTGTGGCTGCCGAACAAAAACTGTTAAAGTAAAATATCCCAATTCAGAAACATTTCCCCACCACTGGGTCTGGATGGACATACATCTTTATACAAATATAATGAGCTACATATTTCATTACAGAGTTATTTATTTTTGTTTGTAATTTGAGAAAGGAGAAGAAATACTGTAAAAATCCTTTTTTCCGTACAAAAATGAGAAATGTCATAAGTCATTATTGGCATAATACTTTAAAAAAGAAAGTTGGGTTGTTAATTTACAGAAAATGTCAGAGTAAAACCTGAAAACTATAACATTATTATTATTTTCATGAAATTAGGATTTTATTTGACAATGTTTCTTTTTTCTCACCCATAAGTACTCAAAAAAGAGCTAGATGTCTTTTTTTTATATCAATTCCTTGTGCTGATACGAAACATATAGCAAACACGTAGCAGCGGTATTATGCAGGCCTATACAACTGCGTTAAAAAAAAAAAAAAAACTGCTTGGTGATATCTGACTTAACCACCTTAGAGTCTACTGACTCTTTAATGAAACCAGTGGAATATAGAGTACAGTCCCACATGTATCCAAGTGTCTGGCAAAAAGTGCAGAATGGCACCGACCCTGCAGGGTGAACATTCTTAACCCTTGTATTGTCTTCATTTTCGGGACCCTCTCTTATCCCTTGAGTCAAATTGTCCCGTGACTTATATGGGGTTTTAAAAACAAATTCTGAAATAATATTTTACTTCACAATCTATTACCATATATTGTCTTTCTCTCAATTTCAAACCTTTGAGATAACATAAATGTTTAGGGAATGCAATGAGTCTCTACTAGAACACAATTAAAAATGGAAGTGTGATTAGGTTTTTTGTCATAAGGTTATAATTCATGTTAATAATCCTCTATGTAATCATTTTTATCTTGGGAAAAAAAAATAAGTGGGACAATGTTTTGGAAGATTCTTAAACTTAAACTTAGACTTAGACTTAGCTTTATTAATCCCTTTGGGATATCTCCCGCAAGGAAATTAAAGTTACCAGCATCCGATACAGAATGAGAAGGAGAAGAAACAAGAATACAACACAAAAAACATACTGTGATTTAGAGGTATTTATCTCTTTTTTCCCCCCCACCCATGATGTGCAGGTGCAATGCATATAGTGCGAGAAAATAGTTTGATGTATCAAACGTTATGGTGGACACATGACAGGGAGCGGGAAAGAGAGAGCAAGCAGCTTCTCAGTGCTCAGATTATAAAAATGCAACAGTGTGTGTGGTGTGTGTGTGTGTGTGTGTGTGTGTGTGTGTGTGTGTGTGTCTTTCTGTTAAAGAGTACAGGGAAAGAGAGAGCAAGCAGCTTCTCAGTGCTCAGATTATAAAAATGCAACAGTGTGTGTGTGTGTGTGTGTGTGGATTGTGCGTGTGTTTGCACATGTGTGTGATTGTGTGTGTGTCTGTCTCTCTGTGAAAGAGTACAGGGAAAGAGAGAGTGAACAGCTTCTCAGTGCTCAGATAATAAAAGTGCAACATATTGTGTGTTTGTGAGTGTGTGTGCAAATGCATATGTGTTTGTGCTTGCACGTGTGTGTGCAAGAGAATGTGCGTGCATGTGTGTTTGTGTCTGTTGGCATGTTTCTGTGTGTCTCTGTGTAGGCGGGTCAAACTGACCCAAAGACCATATGAAGGATGTAAATATGCTGGGTATAGTAGCATGTTCTCCATTTTTCTTTTTATGGTTTATACATGTTTATCCCAGAAAATGAGGTAAGGCCATTGATTTTCAGCTAGAAAAAATGTATTCTTATAAAAAATTTCTTGTAAAAATTGGAAACGGTTCAATTTGACCAAGGGTTAAAGTATTAATAAATAATAATAAACTATACCTGCAGTGCTAGTATCAGGCAATATGGCACATTAAACTATACCTGCAATGCTAGTATCAGGCCATATGGCACAATAAACTATACCTGCAATGCTAGTATCAGGCAATAAAGCACAATAAATTATACCTGCAATGCTAGTATCAGGCAATAAGGCACAAGTTACTAAGCTAGTCACCACAGTATAGTCTATTACTATTTTACCAAGTGATGGGTTACAAAATACGGTCACACTTTATTTGAAGGTGTTTATGTTTTATGACACGTTCATGACAGTGTCATGTCACTCTTATGTAAACACGTCATAAACATTCATGACATAACGCTTCTATTAGTGTCATTCGGATTGTTATAAGGGTTCATGTGTCATGACTGTGTCATGAAAGTGTCATGTAATCTTGCCATTGTCATGTCACTCTTATGTAGAAAACTTCAAGTAAAGTGTTGCCAAAAATACCACAAAATGTTCTGTTATCGGGGATGTCAGTCTATATATAAAAAAGTGCACTATATCTATTTAGCTAATTCCACATGAAAAGGACATGCAATGGTCCTAGTCGCCATTTTCTCCAGTTCATGGTTCATATCACAGTTTACACAGTCACACTGCTATCATGCTTAATAAGGCTGGTTTGTGTTGTAAGGCACATTGTAAGAGACAGGTTTCCCCGTTTCTAATGGAACGAAAGCTAATCCGATCTGTGTAAGCTGAGGCCCAGCTGTGCAACTTTGTGGAGTTAAGTGGAAAAACTTAAATAAAGGGCAAGTCCATCTCAATCACATGCTTCTATGGTACAGTGGCAGGCAATGAGACAGAAATGTCACATTGGCAATGTCACGTGGTTAATTCAGCAGAAAGACGGTTAAACCAATGTGTCATTTGCTGATTTTGGCCTTTTAATAAACATTGCATTTTGACCGTTAATCTCCACTGACGATCTCTATCTGACATTCATAGACAGGTTTGCATTAAAAAAAAGTCAACGGTTTCTTTTTCTGTGGACTAAATAAGAAAAATGTACTGATGGCAAATCATCTCAAAGAAAATCCTTGTCAGTCTCATTCAGCCATTTATCTCATATGTTTTAGCTCCCTAATTACATCTTGTGAAGAGCCTCATGAAGATGTAAACTAGTAGGCCTGCAGCATGAATAGTATTTACACTTGATTAAAATCATCTCCAGTAGGTGATAACGGGAGAACATAAATCTAACGGAATCTTTTTGTTTTGTGCGGTTTTAATTTTGAGTGTAATTTTTTCATTTTGTGGGGGAGTATACTTATTTGGGAGATCTCCCTCTAATGTAACACCAATTCATTATTTAATTTCCCTCATTAGACTTTGATTATTTTATAGAAACCATTAAAATGTGTTCCCTTAAGTGGCACAATGCTTAAAGGATCTTTGTTTAGGTGGTTACATTTCAAAAGTTGTTTATTCCATTAGCTTTTGTAATACTGTAGTCACTTGATGTATTTAACCCCTTGTATTGTGTTAGGGTCAAATAGGATCCGTGGTTAGTTCAGACTTCTTGATGTCATCAGAAACAGGTATTCTAACAACAACATTTTAGTAAACTCTAAATCTTTAAAGGTTCCATTGCAGGAAAACTTCACATGAGGTTGTTTAACATGAGTTCCCCCAGCCTGCCTATGGTCCCCAAGTGGCTAGAAATGGCTATAGGTGTAAACCGAGCCCTGGGTATCCTGCTCTGCCGTTGAGAAAATGAAAGCTCAGATGCGCCCATCTGGAATCTTAGGTTACCTCCCCTTTCTCTGCTTCGCCCACTCACGACAGAAAGACATCATGGCTTTCAAACAAGTGGTTGGTCAAGGCCACACCCCCAGCCTCCACCTTGCGCACCCATAATATGAGGTAAAAACAATATTGGATGGTAATCATGCTGAGTTGTATGAGTTAAATCACAGATTAATTTTGACCTAATACTAACGATTTGTGCATCTTTCTGACACATTTTGAAGGTTAAGAGATAAAAGTTGATCTAAACTTAGTTGTGAAATTGAAAATGTGTTTATCAATTTTCCAGGTCCCTAGGATGACATGTATGGATATGGAGTTGTTAGATAATGATCAGCTCACTTAGTCTGTGCAGTGGTCACAGTGGGGGCCAGGCAGGATGTGATCCCTCACCATAAAAGCTCTCACTCCAGTCCGATATTACGGTTTAATCTGGAGGCTACACCCAAGGCACTGACATGCCCCACAGAGTATCAGCCCGCATTGAACAAACTCACTGGAAACCTTGACTGGTGCTTCACCCCTCAGGGATGACAAAACCCCATCTGCTTAAGCAGCTATTACTCCACCTGATTGGTAATCATGACATGGAGTGAGGCATAAATCCCTCAGACTGCTGCTGGTTAAGATAGAGGTCTTTGAAGGAACACGGTTATTAGGTGACCTTGGATGGAGCATGGCTCAGGGGGATGTACGTTTCTATTATTGGCAGTATAATGACACATTCTCATGCAAATTAAATTCAAATATGAAGGCGACATTCAAACCAGTGAACAGTTCAGAGAACTTAAAAATGGTTTCTTACAGGAGTGTACATTACAGCTCACTTCAACGGTCTTATTGATCAATAAATTCATTATAATGCATTTTATATGCATAAATTGGGTTCATTCTATTTGCCCAAATTCCGTTGTGGGCTTGTATAACACTAGACCTAAGCAAGTTTTTCTGCAATTTTTTTGATAAGTCAAAAAACACTAAAGAAATGACTGGCCACAAAGCAGTCTTAAAGACTTAAAGCTCTCTAAATTTTAAACTGGCACATTTTCAGTGGTTTTAGTAGTACATCTGCAATACATATATGCTGCAAAAAGTGACTATAGCTGGAGAAATTCTGGATCAACAAGACAATATAGGTTGTTTATTCCTACCCTCTTATACAACTCAAAATACAACATAAAAAGTCGCAGTGAGAGTGTTTTCCGTCCTCATATCTGAACCAGAAAACGGTCGCATTTTTTAAAACTTATTGTTTATGTTGCGAAATGGTCAAAGTTTGAGTACATTTAGGCCCTAAAAGAACTTGGTTAGGTCACGACGAGTTCAATCAGCCCAGGGTTTCCCAATCCAGCGACGCACACAGGGGCGTCGGACTGGGGGAAAAAAAGGGGACTGAGTACCAAGGGCCCTCATGTGAGGAAGGCCCAAAAACATGCTAGAATGAATAGCTGTGGATGCGGAGAGGGGCCCATAGAAAATGCCTTTCTACAGAGCCCAGAATTTTTTGCTACGCCCCTGGACGCGCACGTTCACATAAAAGAGGAATTTTATTCTGCTTAACATCTATATCTTTCATAAAGATACCCATCGGGGAATGGTAATGGGGTTTTCGGTCTCTAAATGTTTTAACTTTTATGAGCGCACCCCTTTCTCTCTGCTCCCCAGCAGGTTTGGTGTTCAGCTTAAGTTACCGCTGTGAAATAACCCGGTAACAAGTGTCGTGATACACAAAACCCTGAGATGAACCTGAAGTTACCTTGTTAGTGCCAAATCGGGCTTTGTAGTTAGAGGCCTCTGGTTGAAGGTCCTGTGTTTGTTTAAAAAGCGCTCATATAGCTCGTACCTCCTATAAACTCCCTGTTTTTCTCCTGTCATAATTACTGCGGCCACTAGAAAGCACCCCCATTTTTTTTTATAGTAGCCTAATTATGATCACTGCTGACCCCACACCTGCAAAACCAGATTAAATCTATACAGCAATATAGCTGTAGCAATTGACTTGGTTCCATGTGGAGTACATGATGCATATGTAATGTCAATCAAGATGGATGTGCTAAATAAAGAACCTGGAACTATAAATTCAGTTTGCCTGGCCACCATTTCTTTGACCTATTGGTTGGTACTTTGCTAACACGCTTTAGCTTGTAACTTTTCTGAGTAAAACCTGTAACAGGTTTTTCAGACCCTGATCTGAAGTTGCAGATTTTACTCAGCAAAGTTAATTAGATAAATCTGAACCTGCTTCTTTGAACAGGCCTTGGTAGAAAGGTAATTAAGGATTAAAACATGTGGTAAACATGATAAACATGACAGACTTGATTACTGATTCTGTCATTACACAGCAGTGCTGTTTCTGTCTCGAGTTCACATAAACAAGGCATAGACATAATTGTTTTTGAGATATGCATACATTATTGTATGTTACCTCTCAAGGTGACTATTCAAGGGGTCTCTTTATGCATTTATTGAACATACTGCCAAAGCATAATTGTGAGTTGTTGTTTTTTTAGGCTCTGATATCTCAAAAAGCCTCATAAAGTGCAGGAGCGTGTGAACACAAGTAGTAAACATAACCCAACATTCTCATATTGGGTGTCAGAGATACTAAAAATGTAACATAGCAAACTGCAAAAAATGAATATTTGCTTTGGTTTGTTTATGGTTTATTATACACGTATAGATCATATGAGTTTGGATGTCGGCATACTGTACCAACAAGTAGACCAAAATGGGCTCTCACACACAGGTACGTGCATGCTCCTCCTTAAGTAGAACAGGGTGAATAGCAGCCAGCAGGGTAAACAGGGTGTTTTCAGCAATGTAAAAGAAGGATCAAAAGGACACTGCTGTTTAAACGTGTGACTGTTTCAGTGTTGACAATATGTTCTTTGGTTACACTTCAAAATTGCCCTGTGTATGTGGTTATTGTGGATTACAATTTTGGACCAATATGAATGCAAATGCATTTAAAAATAAGGTCCAGGGTAAATGATTTATTGCATCTCATAAGATTACTTCTCACCTCTTTTCAAGCCACCAACATGATAATTCACCTGGTAATTATTTCTTAAACAGCTCAATAGCACTATCTCCTAGTCTAGTCCTCAAGACCCACTTGTCCTGCAGACTTGTTCTACCACATCTGATCCAATTAAGAGCTACGCATTAACCTGACAGCCTGATCAGATCAGGTGTGGGCGAGCTTGGCCCAAGAGCACATTAGAGGACTTTAAATGTTCTTGCATGTGGAGTTAAATGACAGTAAACAGCATGCAGCTTAAGATTCGACTTATGAATCATTGTTTTTATTTTACTGGTGCAGGGATTCATGCCAAGGAGCAGGAGGCCATTCTTTCATTGTGTTCTGAAATTTTTCATGTGGTGCTTCCTTGGAATAATTTGATGACATACCCCTGCTGTTGTAGTGAAAACAAAAGTGACCTAACTCTATGGTGAAGGTCAGGCTGCATCTAATAAAGACCCCAAAGTCTCACAGCATTGATTTCTTACCCATTGCATGGCTAGAATACAGAGCTGTTGAGCGTTGCCATGGGCGAATTGCCCTGGGTACAAGCTGGTGTTTCCCAGAACCAGTTATACCTCGGATTTCCAACACAATTACTTCTCTCTCTTTGTGCATCATTATTTTTTCTCTCTCCTTTTTTCTGACACAGATCTCAAGTTGGCTGAGTGATTTCTAGGAATCTTATGTTTTTTCAAAGTTTTATCTGGGATCTTGTGAGAAGAGAGATTTGTGGGCAGCCCAACTGACTTGCACAAATAAGTTATGGGCATGCGTCCAGAAGTGCTGTGACATTCTCAAATCGTTCATCAGCCAGCAGAGTCACGGTTCCCTCTCTAGTCTCCATATTCTGATCAGACTTGACGTTGATGGCATTTAAGTCTAAATACCACATGGCACATGTCACTTCCAGAGATACGGTTGTAATAACGATTCATTATGCAGGTGTGAGGAGTCATTGGGATGCATGGCACTACATTGCATCTTGTAGCAGATTAAAGATATGAAGATTAAGGGAGAGACCACTTTAAACTGTTGTTCTACTTAATAACCTGCTTAGTTTGGCTCATAGTCCTAAACCCATCCATAATGCATATGACCTGCAGCAGCTGGCCAGGACACTAAGTCTGCTCTGACAGTGAGAGAGGGTTTAAACTTGTGTGTGTGTGTGTGTGTGTGTGTGTGTGTGTGTGTGTGTGTGTGTGTGTGTGTGGTGTGTGTGTGTGTGTGTGTGTCAAACTCTCTAAGTGCCTTTGCATTTTTGTGCCCCAGTTGGCCTCAATAACTTGTGAAACTGTTTTATGTGATGTATTCCGACCTGTATGATTGATTTATGTTACACAATCCATGTATCTTTAAGCAGAATATTCCTCCCTCATATACTCAAGACATTTATATATCATCAGTCTGACATCAGTGCTTTTGCAGAGTTAGCACCCACTTCCCTTTCTCTCCACCCATCCTGTCTACATCTACTTCAAATAGTAATTTCTCACATTTCCCAAAATTACCTTTTAAAGAAGACCTAAGACAGGTCTGCTACCTGTGAAAAACATTCATATTTAAATGATTAACTGTTAGACATTACAATTTTAATTTATCATTGTTGTAGGCCTAAAGTGATTCTTAATGAATCCCTTTATATAACAGTTCATTCAACTAAAATGTGCGTCATAGCCTATGTACCTCTTTAGCCCAGCGCCTTATCTTCTAAATGTTGCCCATTTTGTAAAGACTGTCAAAGACAGGGCTATAAAAATGCCACCAAACATCATATGAATGCTAAATACGTCAAGGAACTGACGATGTATGAATTATGTATGTGAGAGTGTGGTATCAATCTTCTCTTCTAATTCTTGCCCAAAAAGTGAGTAAGGGTATTTTCTAGGGATCTTTTGCTATTTTCCCGTAATCGGAGCTCGGCTACATTACCTGACTAGTCGCGCCGATCTTTACGGCAACTGCCGTAAAGTACCCGCTTGTTACTCTTGACGGTAGTTGCGCAATACAAACCTCCACGGCGGTGCAAAGCAAGCATGTCAGAAGTGTGGAAGTATTTTACTCTCGCAAGTGAAGACTGTGAGAAAGGCATAACTGGAAAGAGCATTGTGGTTATTATAACTAAGTATTCAGGTTTGGTTGTTTAGTTGTTTTCAGGACTACGTACGTATTTGTTCAGGACTGAAGAATGGTCTTGTTGATTTTGATCATGTTTCAGTGATCATGCTACTTTTAAGTTGCAGTTTCAAAGTTTTGAATTCATTTGACTGACTTCTGTTTACATTTTAAGTTGGATTGAGATGTTTCACATTAATTTACTGAATTGTGACTATTTGTCAATCTGTTTACACCATATTTAAGATGAGCAAGTGCATTTTATTTTTGCTCAGTGGTCAGTGCACTTTATTTTTATTGACTTTATGGCAGCCTATGTTAAGCACTTACAAGCTAAAAGTGGATCTTGAATAGCACTTTCTTTTTGATAATAGTGTACCAAGTCAGTGTTTTTCTTTTTACTTTTGTCTAAAATATTAAATTGAAGCTGACCTTTAATTCTGGGTAAGATTTTTCATTTCATGGGATATACAATAAGAATAGTAATGCTTTTTGATAAAATATTAGTACAATAAAAAGTTGGGTTACTTGCTCAAATTATATTTGAGTTTGATCAATTTCAATACTAAAGGCAAAATATTGGTTCGTTACTCGAAATCGGATCGGATTTGAGGTTAAAAGATTGGATAAGGATCGGAGGCCTAAAATGCTGATTGGGACAGCCCTAGTATTTTCCAAAATGTCGATAACAGACACCAAGTGCCACATTACAGAAACATATTCTAACTGCTTGTCCTATCTTAACTTGTGTTTCAAAGATGGGAAAAATCTTCCTATTACAGAAGCAGTTCCTGAGCTCATGGCTATGTCCTATCCTATCTCCGACCTCCTATCTTAACTTAATAAATCAAACTGTAACATAACTGTTAATTTGATTGTTCAATCGATACTCGTCCTGTCATTTGTGTATCTTTGATTGGAATGTACCGGTAGGCTACTTGAGAGGGACAAGACATAATATCAACAGCTCTCAATTGTCAATGGTAAGCTAGCTTACTATCATGGACCAAAAAAGGACAATTTTCAAATTGTAAAGGAATGGCCTTGGCAGACAATATGGTCCAAAAAATGTAAAGCATCATCAACTAACTCATGACAGTTTGGTAAAAGCTAAATTCCTGTCCTAAAATAAGAGTTTTATTTACATATATGCAGTTAACCCTCGTGTTGTCTTCCTGTCAACAATGAAAATAAACCCTTTTTACTAAGGTTTTTAACTTTTTCTTATGTTTTTGCCCCTTTTTTCAACTTTCTTGATGTCTTTTTTCAATGTGTGTCACTTTGTTTTGACGTTTTCAACACTATGTCACACTAACTTATTAACTTTAGTTTTAAAGTTATTTTTGGAATTTATGGTCAATAAACCTCATTCATAGGAAATTATACCTAATGTTTGAGTAAGAAAAGCAGAAATTTGGAATTATTTAGACTTAAATTAAAGGAATGGATGTTGATGGAATATCACAGACTGGAATATGTCAACTTTTACTCAATACTATTTCAAAACCACTTTATTTCCATAATTCCATAATTTTTTTTTCAAATGCTATAAAATTAATTAAGGCGCCCCAAAATTAATGGAAGTAGAGATTTGTACTTGCCAAAGAGCATTGTGTGGAATCAATCATGTTATTTTGGGGAATTAAAAGGAACATTGATATAGGAAAACGGGTCAATTTGACCCGAGGACAACACGAGGGTTAAGAGAATGTGTCATCCTGGAGTTTAGGCACCCCTGATTCTTTGTTTGAGAGTAGTCTGTTGCTTTCACATTTTCGTGTTTGGTTTTCAGATGTATTAAACCATTATTTTCTCTTTTCCTCCCGCACTGGTTGTTGGATGACCTTGAGTCCCCTGAATGCAACATAGGTGTAATGGACTATGAGTGTCCTGAGAAGTCCACATACAGCTCTTAGAGCCAAGCAAGCTGAACAAGCTGAAAAAAGCTTTGTACCTCCTTCTCAATCTGCAACTGTATGATAGAGTGAGGACTATTCTCAGATCTGCTTGTTTTCAGCAGTACAGCACATCTTACATTTAATTCCCCACTTTGAGCTGTGTACTACACTGCTGTTTTTATAACACAGGTTTTGTTTTTTGTTTTTTTTCTGAATAGGCCTGTGGCTTTCAACTTATCCACTGTACCATATTGTGAACTGTGTGTCTCATGCAATTCAGGGGACTGTAATGCCTTAGTGGTTTGTAGCTTACCTCCTTGCAATATTATATTATTTAGAAATAGAATTTAGAAAGCTTAATGAAGACCTAAGCTCAAATGTAATCCAGAGTTTAATAAGACTGAGCAAATAGGTGAGTAGATGCTACATTGCATAATGCAGGATGAAGAGATTTGTTTTACTGTCTAAGTGCTCATGTTGCAGTATACCGGACGTGTTTTGTAATTGGGTCAGCACTCCAGAATTCATACCTCATCTCAAGCACAACAAACTACATGATGCAAGGAGTGCTGGCTGGGCCTCCTCCAGCAGGTTTTCAAACCGTCTTCTCTGTTGGCCTGACTCCAAATATCTCTTTGTTCGTCAAAATTTCAAAGGCTCAATGGCTTGAATGTGCCGGAGGTGGCTGTTTGGTGTCAGTAATAAAGCTCATAATAATGTGCCCGGCTGAGAGCCACTGTGTTTTTCCCACTGTAATGGTAATGGAACCAGTCTGCTTTTTTTTAATCTGCTATCCCTGTCATTGTCCCTCATTTGATGTTTGTATATAATTATCTGCAAAATACATAATGCTGTGTAAAACTGCAACTTTATGTATCTTTCTCATGCCAATACCAGCAGCATATGGAAGAGGAACAAAAGAACAACCGAGCGGTTACTCTCCCTGCCATTGTGTGTTTGTCCCATTGTTGTCCCCCTAAAGATGCAGCAACGGTGCAGCCTTTGTCAAGAGGAGAGGCTGTTTTGAGAAGCCAAAGGGAAAGATGAATTGACATAAGAGGTCATTTGGTTGACTCATATTTGGCCCTTTAACTTTCAAGGTAAAGTAACATGAAAGGAGGTAGAACATCAATAGGTAACTGGGCTGCTCCAAGGTCCAGGGGCAGTTTCTTTCATGGCTCCCATTGCTAGTTAAGGAAATGGTCCTTTCTGCCACCAATCCTCTGCTTTCCAATGGCAATCAATGTAGCTTTAAAGGCGAAGGAGGTATCCCTTTAGAGACTTCAGCAAGCTGAGCATGTCTCTGCCAAACTCAAGCCCAGCATGTATCTATTAATGCCTTGCTATTTTTTCAGAAGGAATGTAAATTATGTAGTAGACATATTCAGCTCATATGTAGTTCATTTATGTACAGCAGTCAGTATAGTATGTGTTTAAGAGGTGCCATTATTTAGACTTAGCTACTTGTTTGAGAAAAGTTAAATGATTAGTTTTGGATAGTAATTAATGTCACAATATTGCATAGCCGATTGTATTTTACCACTGAACTGTCAAATCATGCACTGTCCATCCATATTATTAAGGCTAGTTCTTGGTTATTATAATATTTATTGCAATGAAAATCAGTGTCCATTGAGTCTGACGACGTGTTTTTCGCTGAACATCACAATATTGTATTGCTTGATGATGGTTGACTTTTGGCTTAACATAAAAATAGTCTGTTATTATTGAGTTAACAATGTTTTGAGAAACATTTGGCACAAAGTTGGTGATGTTCCAATGTTTAAAAGCAAAATACTCTCAAAATACAACTCTCACCGCTGAAACATTACATTACTTTTTTTTTTTCTTTAAAAGGGGTTGATTGCTTGCTGTGCAATTTTAAGAATGACCCCCTTTTGAATATTTCAAAAGAGAACTTGATTTAAATGGGAAGATTTCTGATATATTGCATCAGTGGGAATAGGAGAGGCAGAATTGATGAGATGTTTGACCTTTTCAGATTTGTCCCTAGGTAGTAAATTTGCTGCAGGATGCCAGGGCAGGGAGCAACGGTGCGTTGAATCATCACGCTCACTGTTCAAACGCTGCATACCTGATCTTCCACTTGCTCCACTCCCACCGCTAATGGGTTAGAAACACACTGGGTTAAAGATGGAGCTAGAGAGCGAGTGGTAGTGCGGGGGGAGTTTGAGCGTGTCTGATTGTCTCTGGGTTAAGCTTAGAAAAAAATGACCATTATTGCTCGGAGCTGAGAAGTAACGACAGGTCACGTTGTGGTGTCAAATATTTAGCAAAAGCTGCTGCCATTGTGCCGAATGATTGAGCTGAGTCACTTGACAGCTACCGGCAGCAAACATGTCAACAATTTGACGGATGCTTGCTATATTGAAAGGCTATGATGACTTTTTAGTTGACTGGGCTTTCACTGAACTCCACCAGTCTCACCATCGAATGAAAGCACTACACCAAGGAGGCAAAAAGATCAAAAGAACAAACTTTAAAAACTGCTTTGTGATAGTTTGCCATTGCGTAAAGGTCTTTGTTAGAGGACAGTAGCTGTCAAAATCACAATACCCGGGCAGCATCTGTGTCTGCCTCTTCTGGTACTATAATCTTGTGGTTTGCAAAAGACATGCCCCTGACAAAAGGACATACAGTACTCTGTCGCTTGTCATCCTTCAAAAATATTCGTACAATAGACCTGCAGCATCTCGAAAAACATTAGCTGTGTTTCTGTTTCAGTCAGCGTCATGCTTCCATTGATGGAACTTTTTTTTATAAAAATTTTCCGTACATCGTAGCCTCTTCACTAGTTCCATTTACTGCATGTGGTTCTGACAAATGTCCAAGTAAAGCCTCTTCCTCTTCACTCACACCCATGTTTCCTCCGGTGAAACATGCGAGCCACCTGTTCACAATCATCCCTTCATTACTGCATCTTTTCTGTCTCTTTCTCCACCCTCTCTTCATGCCATCCAGAAGCCATCTTGTGCGACGTAGGGGAGTTTCACTGCCACGACCAGGAGACCTGTATTCCCGAGGCCTGGCTCTGTGATGGCGAGCCCGACTGCCCCGACGACTCAGACGAAACTTGTAAGTCATTCATTCCATCCATTACTCACTAATGCAAAACTGTCATATGGAATTCTGCCGCAGCGCCTGTTTTGTCAGCGAGTGTCACTTTTATAGTATATGAGGACTTGTGTTAACATGCATTAACTCAGAAAAGGTCTCCTTTTTAGTATCAAACACTCCCTTTTTCTGCCTATTCACTTAAAGTGTGTTAGAAGTCTGCAGTGTCCTCCTTCACAGAGACCACTGCTGTGGTAATTTCGAAGACATGAAACTTGCTCACATCTTCTTTGTAGCTGCCTTGGAAGAAGGCGACAAACGAAGAAGTGCATTTAAGTGTATTTTGTTGAAACTTGGAGTGTTTGAAACACACTTGGCATCCAGGTGGACAGCAGGATTGTGCTGCAGGAATGCTTTTTTAATGTATTTATCCTATTTCAAATATGATCAACATGGTAGTACACTGTAACTGACATACAGTACATTTTGTGCGGCCTCACCCCTGACCCAATGTATACTGGTATAGGGTCCAATCTCTCTTGTAACCTGCACATGGCTAAGCAGGTGGAGAAAATCAGTAGAAACAATTACTTCTTTAATGAGTATCTAACTAGTGTCACTATTGCCATTTAAATTGAGAATTTACAAGTATTTTCATTTCCGGTGTCTATTGATTTGTAATACAAAACCATTCAACTAATGAATATTTAAACTTTTTGTTATATTGTTTTTGTTTAGTGTGTAACACTGTCTCTAGTATATCATTTATTAGTTTGTCTAGTTAGAGGCCATGCACTTGAGGCACACTATCCTCAAAGATAGTCCAAATGAGGTGGCACCAAATCTGATGTTTTACAAGGTGATCAGCAAGTAACTATGATTGTGATTTCACCCAAACATTGTGCTAATGGCACCATTAGCCAGTCACACAGTGAATGGCTGTTTTCTTCATGTTTAAATAATGAATTTGTGCTTGGTGATTGAGGTGCTTATCCTCTTATTGCCACCAGTGGCACATGATACAGTTTGCAGCAAAATGTGGACTGTGTCTCCTGTCCAGTACATTGAACTCATCAAATTTAGAGTGTAATGTCAAACTGTGATGGACGCCATGTTTATGATATAACACCACATTGACGATTGTCATAATTACCTAACCTTAACTCAAACATGATCTAACTATTGGGATTGATGTTATAAAACTGTGGCACAGGTTTGATACCAAATGCATTTTGTTATGGTGTTTTGCACTGCACTTGGTAGAGATCCATGTTTGATCCAACAACATTCTATTTGACTACTACTTACCTACAAGCGCTTGACAGCACAAAAAGCAGCTCATCATTTCAGAATAAAGCTGAAGACAGCCAGTCGGGTTAAAAATGGGGTTTTATTGGGAGTGCTGTATTATTCGGTGAACGAGTGGTAGTGATGTATTGTGCTGTAAAAGAATCTGCTTGGCAGATCTGACTGCACTCGTTTAAACCTTTGTTCTTCCTTCATATCAGAACAGGATTTGTCATGCATGCTCTTGGGTATTGTTATTTACACACTTCGGAGACATAGATTTCCTTTAATGGATAAACAGAGCACTCATTTCATGTTATTATGGGCTGGATTAAGCTTTGTAAATTATGATGAGACTGTCACTGTCACGCAGTCTATCACAGCCCAAAAAAGACAACAAAGCCAAACTATTAACATTCACTCCAGCTTCCTCGCCAGTGTAAGTTATTGGGTATAATTAGGGCTTTATAGTTTTGGCAGTGACATCTGTGCATTAATTGACCACAGTGCACAATAATTATTAATGACCTGTGCGAGAGGTCATATATTAATTATAGGCTAGTTGTGGTGGTACTAAATGCATATGTCAATGCTACATAATGACAGACACCATCTGTTAACATGTTCACAGCTGTTTGCATGCTCTCTAATGTATGAATGTAATAGAGTGGGGACTTGTTGAGGGAGTGGATGTTGAGATAGGGCAACACAACACTGTGCCCCTCAATATGAGTCAGTACAGGAGATATGACAAAGTTTTTTTGATATTATGCCTATGTCTATTGCATCCTTTCCCATGTGTTGTAGGATAATCACTACATATATCAATCCACCCTTAATATATTTTGCTTCTCTTATTGAAGGCCTAATCTTTCAGTCCAGTCCTGTGTGCCATACATGTTTTCCCATGAAAGTCTGTCTAGGAGTGTTCAAAGACGCACTCCACTGATTTTACACGTGGACGTCAGTGAGGAGTTTTGACTCACAGACAGTTCAATGTCTTCTGCGTTCCTGGAGAGGCCTTTGAGTTTGAGGATGTCATCGGGGCATTCTTTACTTGGGCTTGAGTCTGTGTTACAAACTGGAGGTATGGGCTTTAAAATAACTAGGCATTAACTGCAGGAGGCAGGGACATTCTGATGACAAAAAGTCAGGATATCTTCATTTTTAACCATTCTTTTTTAATTTACTAAATCGTTTCTGTATGCAAGATTTGCCAACAGTAGGGTGAGCAAAACATTAGCAAGAAGAAGAAAAGAAGAAGATTTACTTTAATGATCCCCAAGGGGAAAACAACAAACAAGCAAAAGCAATAGATATTCTGTAACGAAGACAGTGTTGAATTCATATTTCAACCTAAAAAACAAGGGAGAGTTCTGAAATGAGTTTGGTAAATATTATAAACATTTAAGTTAAGTTTAAAGTATGTTCATTTCATATTCAGATTTAGTATATTTAAAGGGGGTGCTCCGTTGGCAGTTCCCAGCAGATTTCTGATATTGTCTCTGATTGGTTTCTCTGTCACCTATGATCTAGGGCTGCACAATTAGTCGAATTTTAGTCGCGATCACGATTTTGACTTCCCACGATCAAATTTGCGTGATCGAGCGATTTTTTTTTTTTTAAAGCGCCATTTCATTGAACGCTCCGTTTTTTTTGCAAAGCCAATCTACCACTCCATAAAGCCGTCCGCTCTTAAACCAGTCAGAGTAGTTCCCTGCACCCCGTGCAGCTTAATTTCTTCAGATGTAGACTCTGTAGTTATTCTGTCACAGAGGACAGAGTAACAGGAGGAAAACTCAACAGATAGCAGTCGGTCATACGTCGGTCTCAAGGTTTCACCAGTTTACCAGTAAACGCAACCTTTTGTCCCGTCTGTTGTTTTTCAGACAACAGCAGTGGCTAGTCGGTGCCAGTAGCGTCTGTTAGCTGTTAGCTCCTCTAGGACACACCGGTGCCAATGTCCTCGCATCCGCTGCAATGCTGTTATATGGATATGGTTTTATTTTGCGTTACATGACCCATTTCATCTGTAAAGCCGGGCCTGTGTTGAATCTCTCCTCTACTCTCTCTCCTCTTACTCGGCACCCGGCCACACAGCGGCGCCGGTCCACACTTCTGACATTTGTCCACAGTTTTAATTGTTATTAACACAGCTGTATATTGTTAAGTATGAGGGGCAAACCTGTATTTGTACCAGTCTTTCTGCGGGTAACTCTGCTATCACGGCCGCCATGGCGAAGAACACAGAAGAAGTAATTTAATGCAACTAACTTCAGTTGGTAGAGTAACAGCGTGTGAGACGGAGCTGCTGGACCGACCTGGGCCAGAGATTGACCCATTGCGAGAATAGCATAGTTCATAAAAATGCAGCGCAGTGACGATACAGACGTTTCATACACACGCCGTGTGTATCCGCCGTTCGACCCGTGCTGGACCCGTTCATAATGAGTCAGTCGTCTCTCTGTGAGTAGCGTCCATAACACTCCCTCTCGCAGTTATAAATAGCCTATGTGACGATAAAATTAGTTTTGGTTAAAATCAACAAATAATCGTGAGAACAATCATGCTCAAAATTTTGATCAAAATAATCGTGATTATCATTTTGGCCATAATCGTGCAGCCCTACTATGATCTGTCACTCCCTCTTTGTGGAACTGTTTTAAATATAAGAGATCTAATATAAGCTACACGGTTGCTGTGGGCCATGTCATATAATCTCCAGAAGGCAATTAATTATCACTTCAATTAATGTTGGCTCCATTTTATTTACAATGCCTGCAGAAAGAAGACCTTGCATATTCATCTAAAGAATTTGGCACAGCTCATTATCATGGATTATGTATTGATAGAAAGGGCAATTAGATCTGCCTTGCCCTGCAAACAGAAGACAGGATTGGAATGTATTCTGCCCTCTTGATTAAAAGCAAGGGCTGGGATAACCTGTGAAATAAGATCCTTTTATACAGGATGATATGGACTGAGCAAAGCCGTAGAAGATTAAAATAAAAGCACAATGAATGCACGGTGCAAAGCCACCAGCACTTTGATTTTACTGTGATACGTGTGGGCATTATATGGGCGAATTTATTATCTTAAGGAAAAAGGCAAGGTAATACCTTAAACTCCTGCTGGAAATATCAAAATGTTGGTGCACTGATGGCCTCTCTCTTCCCTGTGCTGGTTTGGTGAGGGAGATGTAATCACTGCATCTTCAGGGATGTGGGGAGGAGGGGAGGAGGGGAGGGGAAGGTGGCCTTGGATTGCCTTACCTAGAGACTAGAAGGATGCACCGGTCCATCCGCTCAGCCGCGGGCCTCACAGGACTGGACAGCTGACGACCGTTATTCAGGGAGCTGGGAAAACAGTGCGCCTTCAGGAATGTCTAAGGAAAACCCAGCTAAATGGCTGTTCTTCAATTCTTGCAAACGCTTTCTGTGCAATACAGCGTCAAATCTTTGCTTTTGGGGCCAGAAAGCTTCTTGTCTGGTAACCATTAAAGTGGAAAGAGAGTTTACTTAGAGTGTGATAATCGCATTCTTAGTTTGTGCATTATGCTTACAAGGACGTCTAAATATCAAGGGTGTCGGGAACACACAGATCTGCAGTTTGCTGGGCATGTAAAATAAAGTGGAACAGTCATAATTCACTTATTGTAAATGTAGTTTCCAGTATAATGTTATGAAAAAACGTTGGTGCTAATGGCTGTCCGCATGCAGTTCTCTCCCTGTATTGATGCTAAAAGCTTGCAAACACTGTCTTAGAACTTGAATCCTTCATGAATCCTTCAGGAAAGGATCTCATGGACTTTTGGCTTGCCTCAGTAGTGCTGCCCTAGGAGCTTTGTGAATCTGGTGGACGTGGAGAGCAGGGAATCCTTTGATTGAATTGTCCCTCCCAGAGGAAAATGCAATAAAAGGGGTCAGTGGCTGACTTCAGAAACATGGTCACAGAAACTGTTTCATGGCTCTAGCTTGGCTCGACCCAATCAACACCGATGATGATTTCAGTGTCCTCGAGGCACCGGGGAGGAGAACTGTTCAAAGACAGCTCTCTCTGGGGTTCTTGCACTTATTCCTGTTTGACAACAGGGGATGGTATCTCTCCCCATGGTTTCCTCTAAAGTCCTCATCGTCTCTATACTGAGCTCATCAGTATCCTACACAGAGCTTGAAAACAAGCAGCTTGATGACCCAACGCTGGGGTGCAGTATGTCAATCTCATGGTTATGCCACATAATGTATTTTAGTGAGGCTAAGTGATATCTTAATGAAGTATCCATATGTGGGTGTCTAGTCATTATAATGCTTATTTGTATTAGAATATTTCTACCTAAATCATTTTTGCTCGAAACTTGTTCTATACTGCCGTGCAAAGGCAAACAACCTTTACTTATTTTGTTGGATTCACTGTGTGTACAAATATCAATTTGGTTGTTTGTTGGAGAAAATAGTGAGTTGTCTTTGCTGTAATTTCCAAATCCCCCAGAGAAGCCAAGGCAGAATCCTGTAACCTCAGTTACAGTTCTTTGTCTTTGTTTTTCTGCATGCTCCAATTGAGTTAAGGATCTCTGCTTTTGTTTTGCTGTTCATCAAAGTGAAATTATGTTTTATCACGCTTGATTGACAGTGTTATGCCTTTGTCTTAATATTACTCATCAGATTTATGACAAACACACACAGTAGCTTGAATAAAGTTTTAAAGCAAATAGTGTTGCAGTTTTTTTTCCTTCCACTAACGTTACATCTAGCTTTTAAGAATGGCCCATTGTGGGCGCCTGGGTAGCTCATTCTGGTAGTGCTCAGTCCTCGACACAGTGGCCGGGGGGGAGACCTGCGGCCCTTTGCTGCATTTCATTCCCCTCTTTCTCCTCTTTCACGTCTACGCTGTCCTGTCACAAATAAAGGCCTAAAATGCCAAAAAATCTTAAAAAATAGAAGAAAAAAAAAAAGAATGTCCCATTGCTTTTGGGCTAAAATGTTGGTGAAGAGCAGCAGCCATGGAGGGAAACACTGCACACATAAGAACACACAGAGTTGGTTTATATTTGACAAAGTATCCCTTTAAATAGATAACCTATCTTTTCTTGTAACCTCATTAAAATCTGTCGCAAACATTCTATGAGAAGTTAAATACAGTTTATGTTAGGTTAATTTTGCCAGTATGAGAATACATAAATTAACATGCTATGTATGAAAAAAAAAAAACACACACACATTTATCATTACTGGGGGCGCCACGATTCTCCAAATCCTTGATTTGATTACATTTCAATTCTAAAGTCACAATTCAATTCAATTCTCAATTTTTACTTCTTCTTTTTTTTAAAGCACAGGTTGCTGTGCCATTTTTAGACCAGATCTGACCTTTGTTTGCAATTTACCACACTACATTGTCAAATATAAAACAATTACTAACATAAATTATAATGTTACGATAACATTCAATAATTCAAGTTGATTTGACATAACAGTTAAAAAAATAATTTGACAATAACCTGCCATCTAGTTTCTCAGTGTTCTTCACAGAAGATGATATTTAACGTCACAAATACACAAAAATAAAAACAATGAAACAGGTTCTAGCACTCTGAATAAATTCACAAAACTTTTGTCATTTTTGGAACATTAGAGATCTGCTTTATCATGTGGACAATCTTGAGTCAAATGTATCGTTTTGGGGAGAAAATTGTGTTGTGTTTGTTCCATAACTTTGAAAGCCGTGGAGAAGCAAAGGCAGAATACCATAACATAAGTTATGGTTCTTTGTTTCTTTGTCTTCTTTGTCTTTTTTCTTTAGAAAGCTCAAAATTGAGTTAAGGTACTCTGCTTTTGTTTTGCTGCCCATCAAAACAAAGTTACTCTTTGCCACGCTGAAGTTACGGAGTTACAGACTATAGAGTATATTTATGACTGTTATTGATCTCACGTTGCGACTTTTTGCCCGAAGACAGTATTGGTGAGAGTGAAACGGGAGACTAGAAAAAGGCAGCTGGTGTGTTGTTGTTAGGATAGCTACAGTAAATCATAGACTACTGTTATCTAAAAGATTTCCAATGTAATGGCTCAATATCTAAATGATTTTGACAATGTGGACGAGGTCGTTAAAATTGGATGGCCGTCTGTATTCATTTACGCCAGATTATAGGCTATCTATCTATTTTATTACAATTCTATAAAACCATATTGAATAGGGTAATAAAATACAGTAGGTGATGTTGACCTTCATTTACAAATGAGTTACTTCTCATTTACATTATTTTATATTTACCTTTATATTAGGCTAAGCATAATTGTGCCAAGATGATTTTATGTAGATGTCATCATTAACATCATGACCTGATTTGATTTAGTGATCAGAAACCAAGTGAGTGATAAAATGGAAGTTGATGCCTTTTGCCTTTGCATGACCCCTTGTTATCTTGTAGATAATACAAAGGCAGAGTACAGTAACTTCCAAATAAGGGTCAAACGTCAAGTTTGAGTTTAAGATTTTTATGTAGATAAATAACTTAATACAAAAAAAGTATTGCCAAATGTTTAATATCCTGCCTACAACTCATTTGGCTGGACAACAAAATAAGTCTAAAGTCATTTTTCTCAATTCTATACTCTGGGGAGTTAAGGTCTTTTGGCTTTGTATGGCAAAATTGTCCAATATCAGTTTTCCTGTCTGGTGATTGGGGTTGGTACTGTATATCACAGCTCTATTTTTGTTTGGCTCTACGCGTGAGATCCTTTGAGATTCCTCTAACAACATTCGACCGCTAAATTTAATTCTGATTGTGAAGTACATTTCTTAGATGGTAAGCCCACATTACCGTTTAAACATTTGGGAGTAGTTTGGCAAAGCCCCTCTAGAAGCTCTGCTTTAGGAGTGCAGAGAATATTTGATCTGTATGTTTGGGATGAAGCTGAAGTATAGTCAGTGTATTTCAGGCTTCCTATCGACATCCTGCAGGGTATTTTATCTGGCAAGTCCCATATTGAAATAAATGTATCACAAATGTGGTGGGTTCCCATGATAATTGGCGCCCGTATAATGGAGGTTTAGGGGGTAGTGTAGCATAGCACCCTATTACTGAGCAGAAGGACAAGGCGTTTTGCAGTATGTGAAGTTAAATTCCCTCCTCTCTATCTTCCCTCTGCTGACACGTTACCCTTCTGTTGACTCAACAGAAAACGCCAAACCTAAAACATGCCAGTGTTCCAAATGCAGCATGTTTCCTGTCAAGCATCTCTTCTACATGTTGTGAGAATTATTCACTTAAAGTGCTAGACTCTTTGAACCTCTATGAGAACATTAAAGTTGCATGATTGTGCTTTCACATCACTGTCTTCTGTTAAGATGACCTGTCTATGGTATTAGAAAGCTCACAGCCTGTCATCACACTCTCTCTACAACATTTAATGTGACTGAGTGTTTGTGCAGCCAAAGTTAATTGGATATCGTGTTTGGCTCTTCAGCCCTGCGTCTGGTGGCTGATTGAGGATCAAATGCACTACATTGTCCTTTGCTATCAACGTATTTAACCTGCCACACGTGTATCGTGTTTGCGTGTATCGTAATCAACTCTTTTTTTCAGCAGCAGCAGCAGCAGGAGACTTTGAAATTAGACTTTTAATTCTCTGTTTCTCTCCCTCTTCCTCTCAACATTTGGAACAGAACTTATGTACACTTCCTCAGGCTTGTGCCATCTGTTTTACCAGTAATTTCAGTAGGTGGGGGAACAGACACAACAAATATTTTGTGTACTTGTGTTTCTCTGTGCTTAGAAACATTCATTCCCATGGAGGCAGTGTCATTCTCTACGATTAAGACCATCTCTTCTGTCAAAATGTGATAGATGATTTAAAGGAACGTCATCTATTTTGCCTTTAACATTTCATCTGCTCATGGTCCGTCCTGTTCTTTCTGCATTGCCCCTGTTTCTTCAGTTTAACACATTCCCGTATGTTTGAGCGTTTGTCTTAGGCAAAACATTAGTGTGGGATGACTTCCGTTGCCTGGTGACAATCGTAGACTCGCTTTATGTCTCATCCATGTCAGAAGTGAAGCACTGGGGGGAAGAACATCACGGCTTTGTCTTTGCTCTCACAACCCCCATCTCAACAGTTAAACTGCACTGACACATTTTCCCTTTTGCCTTCCCTCCGAGAATGAGTATTGTAAAGGACATCGTCCCAGCATGTCACCTTCAGAACCAAAGAAAAAAAGCATATTTTTAAACTTAGCGTGCTGCTTGGAGTACTAAAGTCGACATTATCTCCCTGCTGCTGCGGCAGAAAATAAAGCATCAGAGCGATAGGAGAATTAACTCAGAGCAAACACAGTGACACATTCTTACCACAACACCCATTGAGAGAACCAGCATGTAACATCACTGGGATGAGTGCTGTTCATCTCACAGTTATACAGTAGCCAGGACTTGGCTCTCAGTAAACATATATCAGTGGCCTTTTATTTATTTATTAATCATAAATAATGGGTAGTCTAATAGATAATGAAATGCCTTCTCTTATAGCCACTCTATAAACATGGTCATAGTCCAATGATCATTTCAAGCGAGCTGAGTTAGTGCCAGAGGATATTTAGAAAGAGAGAAAATGCATGCCCTACCGCTCCCTGTGTGCATTCTACTCTAACCATGGTCCTCATTAAAGATGCCTTCAAGCCACGAAAGAAGACACATTTACTTGCTTATAATCAATGGATTTACACTATAAGCGGCACACCAATTTGAGCTATGAAACTCATTATATAGTGTGAAATATAAACAAAGCCAAAGGTTCACTGAACATTATAATTGAATGGAAGAATCCAAGGCCAAGACATATAAGAACTCCTCCATAACATTTGAAAGACATATGGTTAGTTTGCAGTGCAATCCGCATACGCAATTCACCTTTTGAAGTGCTCTTCCTCCTGCCTTGATGTGTGATGTGAGCAAATCTTGACTGTAAAAAAAACAACAACAAGAAAACAATTAAATAAAATGTTGTTTGCCATTGCTTTTGGAAAAAACACATATTAACACTTTCTGATGCTCTTCTATCCTGCCGTCTATCACACGCAGCACAATAACTACTTGGTTTAGGTTAGCAGAGTGTAGTTAGTAGAGTAGTTAGGGGCTAGGTTGTGAATGTAGTGGGACAAACTTGTTCAGCTGCCCACAAGTGCTACTTTTAGGTTTTTAAGATTAATCCTAGAAAAAAGTGGTCGTAGGGGACGGGATGCAGACAGCAGACTCTTGTGGTAAAGTCACAGGCTTTGTTGAATGTAAACCTACTGTAGTTCATCATAGGCAAGTGAACAACAGACCAATGTAATTGTATTTTTGTACTGAGGACATTCCCTTCAAAAGTTTGCCTTGTTTTGTGCAAAAATGCATTTTCAAAGGACGTGGAGTGCATTCTAAATGGGGATCTATTTTATCGTTACAATAATGCAATCCAGAATTCAACATGAGAAAGTAATGCAGTTCAGATAAACCTTTGACGTCACTATTTTATTGCATGACTGACATTAATTTAGATGGGATTATGACAATTTTGTGTATTGATTTATTTGATAGAAGACTGCTAGCGTTAAACACAACACTGTATATCATGCTCAAAATGAGACCATTTTCTCTGAGTATTGGTTTCAGCCTCTCTGACTACAATATACTGTATGTATTATTCATTGGAAGCTGGCCCCAGAACAATTGGATTGGAACATTTGCAAAATGGGTGGTCACCAAAGTATCTCCATTGAGTAATTATGTCGTTGTTTTACAAATACTCATAAATTGGCCCTTTTGCAGTGTTTTTTATTTTTTATTTGTATGGTGTTTCTGAAGTGCAGCTTTACTACATTGTCCTGAGGCTTCTCATTCCTTTCTGCGGACTGATGTATCGATTGTTTATTATAAAGTAGAGCCGGAATGTCACAGATGCCAACACTCAGCTTTATTCCACTAAACAGTAGCAACATTCCTCCTCGCTTTAAAGTACATGTGATTGAATTCTCAGCATAATTCAATCACATAATAACAATAATAACAAAAGGCAAATGGGTCCTTTCTTTGGTATTAGTAGAATCACCTACATACCTGTATGAATGCTGCCTTTTCGATTGAATACACATAACTTGACCCAAAGCCAACAATAACAGTAACATACTATGCAGTAACATATTAGTATTTTCACTAAGTATTCTTCTTTTTAGTAGAGCTGTCTGTCTGACTATATCAAAGAGGGTCAACACAAATACATTAAGGCAATCCTATGCAATGCATTTTTGCCTTTGCTAGACAGGATCATATTAATTTACTATTATTAGTCAAAGTTATGTCAAACCTTGGAATGTTCTTGATTGGCCAAGTCAGTTTGGTCTCTGTCCAAGTCAGTATGTCTTCCATGTGCTGAAGACCAAACTGAAGGTGTAAAGCTGCCGAAACAAGCAAGAACCGAAGATGGCTGCAGTAAAGGCCTGGCAAAGCATCTCCAAATGCTGGCCATGCGTATCCACAAACATGTAAAGGCATACACTTTTTCCCACCAGGGAGTTGTCCAGTTTAAACAATGCCATTGGCTGCTTCTCAACAGCCCCATGCAACAAGCCAGGGGTCAAATTGTCAAATGTCCCGCCGAGGCTGAGAAAGGAGGCAAGATGTATTCAGTACATAGTCCTTCACAACATTTAATCCTGTGGTCATAAAGTAATTATGTTTATTTCTCTGTGTGTGAGGAATCTCAGTCTTTGGATGTTGTGGACAATATTGCCTCAATGTGTGCAATCACAGAAATACAGCAAAAAAGTCCTTTTGACTGAGTGCATCTTTTCAAATGGCAAGGATGTAAAGGTCACACAGGAAAGTAAGTCTTTTAAAGAGACCCTTCAAGTTTAAACTACTGTCTTTTAAAAGCAGAACATGCTGGGGAGAGCTTTGGTTTGCATTGAAATTCATGAACTATTTTTTATTCGTAACGTTAAGAATACTGCTCTTGTTTGCAACATTGTACATCTAGTGCAGGGGTTCTCAACCTTTTGCAAGCTGGGCCCCCCCAAAGCTGGTTCATTGTAGTTGGGGCCCTAGTGCCCAACGCCCCACACACCACGAACGATAGATAGATGAGAGAGATAGATAGATAGATAGATAGATAGATAGATAGATAGGCTATTATTTTTAGGCTCACATTATTATTATTAATATTATTATCATCAGTAGCGGTAGGTATGCCTATTATCATTACTAGGCTATTTTTATAATTGGCAGTAGTACCAGACTTCTAATGTGAGCTTGCAGATATTATTATTATTAGTAGTGGTATTATTATTATATTAGATTATTTGAGTAGTATTAGGCCTATCATCATTACTAGGCTATTGCTATATATTTATATAGGTTACATGATTTATTGTTATTATTGTTATTATCATCTCATCATCATCCCATCATCATCATCATCAGTAGGCCTATTATTATTACTAGGCTATTGCTATAATTGGGAATTGGCACCAAACCTCTGATATTAATTTATGCTTTATTATTATTATTATCACTATGTCTAATAGTAGGCATCATCTGCATTTTTTAAAGAAGCTTGCAGGTTGGTGATATTAATGTGAGACCTGAGCTTGCTTTGCCTTGCAAAGATCCTCAATTCTTGGCTCAATGTTTGATAAACATAGCCTCAAATCATCCTCGATTTGTGCACGATTACGGTATTTAGTTTTTTTACGATTTTTCTCCCTTTATTAGATTGAGTGACAGTGATGTGTGAAAGGAGAGAGAGGGGGGAAGTGACATGCAGCAAATGGGCCACAGGCCGGATTCAAACCCGGGTCCGCTGCGTCGAGGAGCAAGACTCTGTACATGGGCACCCGCTCTACCCACTGAGCTATCTGGGTGCCCGGTATTTAGTTTTGAGTGCAGTCATTTTTGAGAATCCTGCCTCACACAAATATTTTTGCCCGCGAAGGGAAGGAAATCTTCAAGGCGACGTCACAGAGTTCAGCGTATTCCTGCATCAATGATGCCCAGAAGGCGAAAGAGGGGCAGGAGCTAAGGGGTTCCTTCAGTTCGACTGTCACTCTTCAGCTCAATAGTGTCCTGCATATCATTTATAGCTCGTTTGCTGTGCCACCAACGGTTTCTCGAACCCACGCAAAGATCGATAATCCTCTTTAAAGTACGTTGCAAATTTGTTTTAAATAGTTTGACTCACCAATCGGTAGTTTTTTGTACATAAATCCATCCGAACGCTTTCCTCGTGAAGGCGTCGATCAAAATCTTTGTAAAACTCGCTTTACGGCCTTCAGTTTGCTCTTTCTCCTCCGGCGAGGGCTGGAAGACCTGCTGGCCCGTCCGGTTCCGACTGGATCCGTTTCAGGGTGGACAATGTGCGATGCTGTAGTTGCCCGGGATTATATGAGCTGACGGCTTTTCCTGCTTGTTAAGCTGCGGGCGGGTTGTTCAATCCAGGACCCCGTAGAGGTCCAGCGCCCATGTTAGCACGGCACTATGCCACATCTCTTCTTCCCTACCAGCAGTTTGAAACGATGCACGAGTATTTGTCCCTTTGCGGGAGTAGTCCATTTAAGGCTGGCGTAGATCTCCATCTTGCTATTAGTTCTTTTTTTGAAATAAGTTCGAGTTTAGAGAAGTTCCTCACCGCTGTGATATCGGCGGACTCCGCTGCTGTTATTTTGACTTTGAATTTCGCGGGGATTGCGCTTACAACGTAGCTGGTGTAATGACGTCAGCTACGCAAAGGGACAGTAATATCTCGATTTTAATTGGTCCGTGTTTGATATCTAACGGAGACGATTACTGGCATAACACATTTACGTACAAAGGCACGGCAGAGTTGTGCCTTTTGACGTACATGTTAAAGAATACAGGATCAAAGTGTGCATGCGCGGAGGGTGTGTGTCTTCTCTCTGCTCTGACTGCAGGCTGTGCCTGCTGCGCGAGGCTACTGCTGACTGTGGGTGCTTTTGGACGGGAGAGGGGCTCACGGCATCTCCCGTGGTTGAGCACAGTAGGTCTAACTGCAGAGTGATTCGTGCTTTCGAGTCTACAAACACTACAAAAGTCTCCAAAAACACCATTAAAAGTCGCTAGATTTTTAGCTTTTGGAAAAAAAATATACATATATATATTATTTTTTTTTTTTTCAGTTTTTTTCCCCTCCCATCCTGTAGTCTACTCGCGCCCCCCCGGGAGAGAGTCCGCGCCCCCCCGGGTGGGCGCGCCCCACCGGTTGAGAACCACTGATCTAGTGCAAGCATTTTAGCAGTTCACTTTGTTGCCATATAAGACTCCAACAGGTCCCCATATGTCTGTTGGCGCATGCTGTCCATAACAAGTAGCAAGATAAGCATCGTGCACCTCCACATATCTAGAATTTGTCCAAGGATGGTTTTGAGTTTGAGATATGAACATAGAGCTGGGTACAAATCACCCCATGTACTCAAATCAAGCTAAGATATGGGGAAAATGTCTCACCAGCAAAGCTGTTACACGACATTTGTGAATATATCATCCCTCTCCATCAGTTATTCAAGTTAAGCCGCAGCATCACAGAGCCCAGACATCTTTTAACCCAAACATCCTCAAGCTTTTAAGCGTGACAACAATAATGACTTCACCAGTGTCGACAATACACAAACGTGAACAAGTCACTATTTTCCATTGGTTCTTGATGCTTCAGCTCGCGTAAACACACACAAAGAGACACACAAGCAGAATAACCGAATATTCATGACTTTTACACTATATATGTATTCTTCCACACCAGCAACACAGCTTATCAGCCTAGAGATTAATGTTATCGTTACACAAAACACTTCTGGCAACTTATCTGTCATGGTTTGTTTTTACAAACTGCTCGTCCATGAAGTCTTCACCACTGTTCTTAAGTAGTTAGCACTATTTGTCCTACAAAGGCAAAGTACAGTCATCACACATTAATATGCTGTTAACTTTCAGTTGATGCATATGTAACTCCGAAACTGTGCAAACGGTAATATTGACTGCTCATGTTCATTGTGTAAAAATGTCTAAGTAAGGGGAAACAATGAAACTCTCTAATCTTCCCAGGTGAATCTGTGATGGTGTATAAGGCGAGCAATATGTAAATTGGTCCTTACTGGGCTAGAGGCCAAGTAGCTGCATCCAAGCACAGTGCAGTGAGGGAAAACTCTTGCTGTCTCTGCTGTTTCTGACATATTTGCTTTGGTTTGGATTCACCAACATGATTTTGTCATCATGCTTATGATAAGTTAGTTAGATAGATTGTGATTTATGTAGCAATACTAATAAAGGCTGTGCATGCAATGCTATTGTAATTGTGGCATTGACCACAGAAGAGCACGTTACTGCTATAAAGTCATTATGGGAAGTCTACATTGCACTTGCCTCAGGTCAAGCGTCAGGATGTTACTTCGATCAACTGTACATGAAGAAAATGAAATTGTTTTGTCTTAGAGATATGATGAATCCCAATACGTAGACGTCCCCTGCTAATATTTTTCTTTTAGGAATTCATTAATCTGCAGAAACTGGCACTGGCTGAGATAACCTTGATTATCATAATGAACATAGCGGTTGAAATTCCCCACTAGAAGCCTCTTATTCGTAAATTAGATAGAGGTGTTAGTTTGCCCCAGCTGATTCCGCCTCATTCACTCCTCAAAGTAGGCAAATGGCAGCATGGTTTTTAATGAACATGTCCTACAATCGTGCATGAGTCATTTCTTAGAATTCTTTGCTGCAAATTATGTTTTAGGTATGGAGCTCATATTCAGTACAATTACTACACAAATATGGGTTAGATTCCAGCAGTGCAGGTGATTAGGGTTGTCTCAATCAGATTTTTTTGACCTTGATCCAATTTTTTAAATATTAAATATCTGCCTATACCGAATCCAGATCCTATCCTTGTAGTTGATCAGAAAAAAGAGCTGCATACGGTTGATTATAAAAATAACTTAAAGGTCCCATGACATTTTTTTTAGATGCTTTCATATACTCTTAAATGTCCCCTAATACTATATCTGAAGTCTATTTCCTGAAATTCAGCCTTGGTGCAGAATTACAGCCACTTTAGTCAGTCCCACAATAAGCTTGCCTTAGGACGTGCCATTTCTGCGTCTGTAGCTATTGAGAAAGTGAGATTGGGGGGGTGGGGGGAATTCTCTGGAGGGCCAAAGCAGAGAAAGAGGAGAAAACCTTGCTCCTTATGCAAGATTTCAGTTAAGCTTAATGCATTTAACTTAAACTTAAATGAGTCTTTCTTCTCAACACCAAAACAGTTCTCTTTAGAATCCCACCAAACCCCAAACCAAAGAATAAACCGTCTCAAGTTCCCTGAAAACGTAACTGTTTCTCTTGCACTTAATAGTCCCTCTTTGATTGTTTTCTTGTGTTTACCAATGTCAGTTTAAGGGAATAACCTAAGGAGTGTGAAGAATTGGAGTAACCTACTTCTGTAAAAAAAGGGTGACTAAGAAACTCTGGATAGACAATGGTGAGCCCATCTTGGTTCAAAAGTGCACGCCAGCTTAACCAGGCAGTCTGGCCAACCAATCTCGGAAGTGGAATGACGTGGAAATAGACAAGGGACATCCCTACCAGTAACATATGTGCAGGATTTACACTAGATGGCAATGTTTTACGTCAATGTATGGTTGTGTTATTATAACATAAACAGACCTTGAATATTATCGAAGAACCTAAATGTTTCCCACTTTACCTGAATGCGCATATAATGGTATGATTTTTTTTTTTAACTTACCAGGGGGGTGTGGGGGGGCATCTTTCTTCTGTGTTTAACCCTTGTGTTGTCTTCCAGTCAAAATTGAAAATCAACACTTTTGTTGACACTTTCGATCTATGTTTGTCACTTTATTTTAATTTTTCAACACTACGTAACACTAACTTATTAACTTTAGTTTGACAGTTAATTTTGGAATGTATGGTCAATAAGCCTCATTTATTGGAAATTATACCTAATGTTGGAGTTAGAAAAGCAGAAATTAGGAATTATTTGGACTAAAATTAAAGGAAAGTATGTTTATGGATAGTCACAGGCTGGAATATGTCAACTTTTACTCAATACTATTTAAAAAACACTTCACTTTCTTTTTCCAAATGCTATAAAATTGAATGAGACAACCCAAAATTAATTAAAGTAGAGATGTGTACTTGCCAAAGAGCGTTGTGTGGAATCAATCATGTTATTTTGGGTAATTAAAAAGAACGTTAATTTCGAGGACAACATGAAGGTTAAGTGTGCTTGCCCATGTCATCTCTGGACATTATTAATTTGTCAAATCATTACAGGGATCTTGAAGTCTCAATCTAAAATGATTGGAGATGTATGTAACAGAAATTGCTTTATACAACAGACTATCTGTCAGTCTGTCGGCCTGTCTGTGTCTCTTGTGTAGAGTATGTGAGAGTGTACAGAGGCACAGAGCAAAAGTAATTTGGCAGATTTTAAAACATGGCCCAATTTCAAGCAAAATCATACAGTCAGTGGTATACAAAACATTTTCGATTACTAAACAGATGAGTCCTCAACTCAGTTTGAGGTTGCAAAAGCAAACTTGCATTTGTTTGCCTATTATCATGTGTTTCTGTGCACATTTATTATTATTTATGCTTTCTCTGAATTTTAACGATGACAGCTTGCTACAGTACATTATTTTAATACCCCTATACATCTATGGTACACCTCTCTTCTCACTTATTCTGGCTGATAACAATTAATGATAGCTGAATTTTAGGTAGCTGCTTTATTGGGTCCTGGTATTGATTATGCTGGCTTTCTGTCATAACTTACTGGGCCACTTATATAAAACAGAGCAATTTGTTATTCCTACTGTCACATGTCAAAATGTTAGCAGTTTCTATAACATTGAGATGGATTCCTCTCCGTTTGGAGGCACAGGGTCTAAGATTTAAAAATACTTACGCTTTAACTAAATGGACATAAACAGATCATATAAATGATTTTATAAGATTTTTTTTTTCAAGTGACTCTAGAAATACAGTAGCACGTAAACTTTCAGTGCAAGACGTACTGTTAGCAGGCATATTACTGAAGTAATATGTATGTATTTACCAGTGAAGATGATCATCATCACTGGCCTGTAGTGTACTGTTGTACATTTTCCTAATTCTTTTGTGCCCGATCTGATCAGGCACACGCAGTGAGCAGGATGTTTAGGCGTCATTCAGCACCTTGGAATAACAATCTAAGGAGAGAGAAGCTCCAGTTCAGCTGTCAGAGGATGTGTTGCACTGTTTGGTGTACTATCCTGTATACTCGACTTTGAGCGATCATCCAGCATAGTACAGTAGTTTGGGAATTGACAGAGGAATTCTGAATACCTCAGCTGTTGAGAGACCATCTGTGTACCCCTGCATGGCAGATCAGAGCCACTGAATATTCATGCACCATCCCTCCCCTTATCACATTAGATTAGAACCCATGTGGCGAGATAGCAAGGGGAGAGGCTGACAACGCTGTTACGTTGTCAGAGAGTCTTACAGCTTTGTGTTAAATAGCACATTTGCCGAATGGACATACCCCGCGGTGTGGCACTGGGTGGAATACTCTGTGGCAGTGTGTCTCTTTTCTTTAGTGAGTGAAAATGTCCCGTGTTTTGAAATGTTTTCAGTTAAACACAAGCATCTAGCATGGATTTGAGTTTAATCCTAAATGTGTGCAACGTTTGCGTTTGTCATTTCTTTTCAATTTTTATTTTAAATGAACACTGACATAAAGTCAATAGTGTGTAAATACAGTGTACACAACTAGCCTTTTCAAGACAATTGGCGGTACTTTGAAGATCCTCAGTGTATATTTATTTCTAATATGTAAAGTATTTATGTATGATGGATTTACAAATAAATGTTTGTATATGCAGTCTGCAAGCAGCACAAATATCAAAGTCCACCGCCAAAGTAGCTGGAAGAAAAATGAAAAGAGTGATGCTTTGAAGACATTTTGGAGCCCAGCAGATGAGGCTGCCAGTTTGCTCATGTATGAAATATGAACTCTCAGAGACAAGGTCACTTATATTTGACTTACCTAAATATGGCATATATATATAGAGTGTGAATCACCGGGGCTTGAAGAGATAGCCAAGAAATATTCATTAAAAAAGAAGCCTCTCTTGCTGCACTTTTAAAGCCATAAAAATACTTGGGAGGAGAAAACGAATATGAGTCATTATTGTGTCAAGACAGACGCACGACTACTTCTACCTATCCCTTCTGTAAATCAACCGGGGATGACAGCCCTCCTTGCAATGGTCCCATTAATTGCTGCATCTCTTACCTTACTAAGTAAAAATGGATGCTGTGAATAAGTAACTGCCCGGTCAAGATGGTCCGAGTATGCTCGGATGTGAACTCCTGAAGGTGGGAAAACTCCAGGGATTGTTATAGACCCCATCGCGTTGGTGATAAATCTTTCTATTAAGTGGCTGCAGAGGCGTATTGGTAATTGATATCAATGTAGCCAGGGTGAAGATGTGACACATTTATTGTGCTGGTGCACTGGTCAGCTGTGTTTTATGTGCTCTCGTGGCTGCCACATGAATGAGGGTCACCTATGTGCCTCATGAATCCTTAAACAGCTGCTATCTGCTGTTTGCCTGGCTGGCAGGGAGGGTTGGGCAGTTTGTTATAGGATTTCACCAGGACGTCTGCAGAGCAGTGTGGCGAACATCTGTTGTGTGTAAAGAACAATGCTGTGTGAAGTATAAATACATTTACATATGCATAGGTTCTTCTGCTTCCTTAAAACGAGGTCTTGAAGTATCAGCACTTTGAGAAGGCAAATATACTAGAAAAAATGTATTTACCTGCAAGAAATACAAACGATATTGACAATGAAATATGCAAATTCATTTCACAAATGATCTCTTGCTGTAATGGTACATACTGTATGATGAGTACAACATTGTTGAAGCTCATTAGGCTTTGCAGTGCACTGATGCAGTACGTTGTGTCATATGTTTTGTTTTATATTTTATGTTTTGTTGTGTGTGGACCCCAGTAAGAATATTAGGATCCAAATAAATGTGTTGAAATAAATGGAGATACTGCTTTTTGACACTTTGCCGTTTCTTTTCTTCAGGTGCACAGGAGGTGGTGATCAGATGTCCTCTCAATCACATACAGTGCATCGGGTCCAAAAAATGTATTCATTTCAATAAACTCTGCAATGGGGCCAGAGACTGTGAAGATGGCTACGATGAAGGCGTCCACTGTCGAGGTAAGAGTTAAGGATGCTTTAACATTCTGATTCTTTTTTGCCTTGGGTTTAGAAAACATAAAATAATAAGTGTTCTCATTATTATGTTAATTAATCAGATCATGCTCATCTTATTTGGATTATTAAAATAGTTGGATTTATTTTACATATTAAATCTGTTGCATCCGAAAATATATAGCTGTGGGAAATGCTTTACTTTTATTCCCTGTTAGAGATATTCATTATTCCAAAGTTTAATCAAGTTAAAAAATGTGTGTTTTTGGTTGATTAGATGAAAGGATCATTTTCACATTCACTTAGATACACACTGCTCAATCTGTCCTTTGTAACATCCAACTTTTAATGTATGATGGTTGATGATACAAATACAAATGTATGATCTGACACTTTGTAAGTGTTGTGGTTAAACTAGTACTACTTGCCAAGGTGACTTTGCATTATCCTTTCTGTCAGATCAGGCAAGTTACACAGCATGACAGTAGCACCAGGTATTGTGTCATACACAAGTATTTGTTGTTTCTCGCATTCATAGCAACTCTACCAAGCTGGACACCTGGCTTCTGTGATAAGGAAGCGTCTGCCTTGTGATTGCTGCAGTCTTGGCACAACAGTTGCCCCAGTCTGGCAGAGACCTCAACCTTTCTTGACCTGTAAGACAGCTAAAGTCATGCTGGGCTTTGTCTCTGTGTGAGTGCTAGGTGTAAGGATACGGTAGCCGCTGATTCACAGTGGTGAAGAGTCCAAAAGCCTGTTTGTTGGCACGGAGCAGAAAACTTTTGCTCAAATGTCTACACTATTACTTGCATTGATGGATTTACTTGGCACCATCCCTTAGACCAGAGAGTGGAATTAAATCCAGATTGATTCAAGTGGAAAGGCATCATATCAGTGTGCAATATGTCTGTTTTTGGTTAAAAAAATGCCATTTTAAGTTAATAGATCACCTAACAATGGCAGTATAAAGATATCTCCCATTCCATATTTCATGCTGCCAAAGTGTATCAACTGATGCTTTAAAGACAAGGTAATTGAAATCTAATTTAAGCTGCTATATCAGATACCTTCTTCAACTTTGTCCTTCAAACACACAGCAGTACTAAGTAGCGTCATGATAATGCATTCACACTGCAAGCAACTTGTTAATGACTCTCTCTATTACAGATACCCCAAAAGGAAACCGATTAGACAGTACTCTAACATCCTATAGTTCTACATTCAATTAAAATACGATAGCAGTAAGCGTCACTTTGTCCCAGACATATTAAATGAAATGTAGCAAAAACGAAGGTCAGACAAAGATTTTTAATGAAATTCTGTTCTTTAGAATGTGTTTTTTCAGTTTAGTTTTTTTAGACGATGCAACAGCATACAAGACTTCCTTGAACATCATCCACAAGTAAATCAATGCAACACAACTTGAGGGCAAATAATCTGGCTACAGAATATAATAATAAGGCTTTCATGGCACAAATCCTTACCTTTTCTACTTACTTTACAAGCCAACAATATATTTTATATCTCAAAAAAATATATTGTAGTGAAACGGCTCTTTTAAAATACAACATGTAAACAGTAATTCATACACACTGTCTACTACATATCTGTGTGATTTATCTTCAAAATTGGACTCAGATTTAAATAGAAAAAAATGTATTATTGGCCATGCAGAAATTTTGGATTTTTAACAATGTTCTTTATGGCTCCCATAACTCTAACATCTGTGTTTGGTTGTTGTCTTATGATCAATCAAGTTAAATAACCTTACTATGGATAGACTTGTATAGACCATAAGCTATTTTACCTTCCTTATCACAGGTCTATCATCGGCCTCATCTTCATTGTCTGGCCTTTTGCATTCCTGTTCCACACTGCCTCTGTGAACTGCAGACATTGTTTTCTTTTCTGTCCGATGTCATTTCACACATCCCTTGTCAACAAATAGATAATAGGGTGGCTCTGTTTTAAGAAGGCACTGCCTGTAACAACGTGTGGCCTGAATTTTAACTATCTAGCTCTTAATGCAACACTGGAGTCAGCTGCTTGGATGTCCTTGTCTGAATCAGTAAGATTGATTCTTTTTTTTAAAGAATCAATTAGTCCTTTAGAATTTTTTTTTTTTTTGATTTGATGTTAAAACACAACAAGTTATATTCATTACAGTTTGTGTGGAGCCAACCCTTCTGCTTAAGTTGACTCAGAGACACAGTGGCGGTTCTACACGGAGGCCTAGGGAAGCGACATTTCTAGGGAGGCCTGTGCCTCCCTAGAAATGTCGCTGGCCACCCCTGTGGCCCGCCCCCATTATGACCAAATAAAAAGAATATTCATTTAGGATTTTACACGCAAGCGCCATAAGCAGAACTGATGTGCAACGAAACATTCTACACGGGTAAATTAGAGTGGCGCAGGCTAACACTGTAACCGGCCTGCCACGTCCACACGTAGTGCTGCTGGGTGAATCAGGCACTACTCTTGGAGAGAATCAGAATCAGAAATACTTTATTGATCCCCGAAGAGCTACTATTTCTCCTGTTGCAAGAGTCCAAGGTAAGCAAAAACATTTCATCTCGTAAGTGACTTGTTGTTCTTGCGCATAACCGTGTTCCTTTTGTTCCTCACACGGAGAATGAAATCAAGTTAGTAAATGCCGGGTCTCGATATGTTTAGAACTTAATCATAGCTAAGCAAACTCATCAAAGCAGAAGCAAATATCCAAATGTCATTATCCTTGCTAGGTCTACACGATGTTGGGATGTTAACACATTAACTTCATCTGTCTTGGCTGTTGCGTTGCGATAACAAATACATTTGTGTAAAGTAATCAACAGGCTTTATGCCTGTGTTAAGTAGGGAGGGATGGTTAGGCATGAAATGTAATGCTTACCCCTACGTTTTTTCTTCTAATAGTTATCATTAAACGAGGAAAGGCTATATCCTCCTCTTCGCCCCAGTAAACAAAAAGTGAGAAAAACAACAATGAGAGAACAATCAAGGGGTTGAAGTGAAGGAGGAGGGAGAGCCAGAGGAGTAGGGGGAGGTTGGAGAGAGGGCATGTAATGAAAGTGAGGGTAAAGAAGAGGATGAGAAGGATGAAGAAGAAGGTGAGGAGCATGAAGAGGAGGGTGAGGAGGAAGAAAACATACAGGGACAGAGAGAGGATCAGCCAGAGGGACAGTAAGTGGACCCATGTGGATCAAGTACTGCACCATCAGGTTTGTGATGATCTTACTATTTCCAAAGCAATTTTTTATTCCTCTTTTAAGTCAGCTGTAGCATGGGTATCTAAACTCGTGCATACCACCATAAGTACATAAATGTCGTAGTTGTGGCCTATGTTTACTGTACATCTTTCTACAGATACCCGCAAGTCCAAGAATGATGTAGCTACCAGTAAAGCCCAACTGGAATATATTCCCAACCATTTTGATGGGGGACAGAAGATGGAGCTTCAGGCCAAACTGCTGTAATCTTCATCTACGGTTTTAGTATTCTGTCATCATATTGCTATGCATGTAGACATTTTTTCCTTTTTTATGGGCCTACCTCTCTTGCACCTGCACTCACTCTTGTACAAAATAAATGTTTATATGATTTTAAAGTAAAATAAAGTCTATCTTTAAATATCATTTGTTGCCATTTTTAATGTGCCCCTATGGTTAAACACTGGCCCTTCCTTGGCCCCCCTGAGTAAAATTTGTCTAGAACCGCCACTGCAGAGACACACAGTGTTCAGTGTGCTTAGTCCCACACGGACAGACCAAACTCATTGGAAAGCAGGAGAAATTGAGGTCACCATAGAGAAGTTTCAGGCAACCAGCTGGGTCTCTTACAAAACTTTTTCCCCCCTCCCATTCCTGCTCACCTCTTATGAATATACATGCCGAACATCCCAAGAGGCCCTAATATGAAGGTGCCCAGATGGAAAAACCACCAACTCTTTTCGTTCACCTTCAGGAAACTTGCTCATTCTTAATCGCATGCTCATGGCTGTGCCGTGGGATCTCGGAAGTCTCTGCTGCTTGCATTGAGGAAGACAAATGTCAGACTTAAGTAAACACAACTCAGCTTCAGACTTCATCTGTTATCCAGTAAGTAAAATATTTGTAAGTACTACGCTCCGGGGTTTGCATCCTGCTGTTTTGATAGATACTGTATTTGTTACGCCCCTGAAAAGGGGGAGAAATAAAAACGTGAGTGATACGGTTATGTTTCCTCACTGAGAACTTTAATGTAATTCATTTTACAAAAGTACCACATTTTACACAACAGTTCTACAGGAAATAAGTAGTTTTGTAGGGTACAAGGCTTGTTAAAGTCACATCAGCATACACTGTAATTCACTGAAATGCATACTTGAAACACATACAAATAACACGGCAAAATATATCATTAAAGTACCCATATAAATAAATATCACTTTTTCTGGGATTTGGGGTGTTGTTTTTTGTCTCTGGTGCTTCCACACGCATACAAAACTGAAAAAAACTATCCATGCTGTTTTTAGTGAGATACGGTTTCTGAATGTCCTCTGCCTTCAGTGTCTGGGTGAGCTGTTCAATATCTGCACGGCTTTCTACGTCACTAGCCAAGACAAGGTGGCTAACAGTAGCACATGCTAGCGCTAGCATGCTAGCTCATTCTCAATGGCAAAACACTGCTACAACACACACTAGTTCACCAAAAAACTTCCATGTCCCTGTTCTGCAGGTATTCTACAAGTGCCCCTCATTTAGAAGACGTCTCCCAGCTAATCCTTCCTTGGACTGACCAACGTTAGGGAAAGAGTTATCTAGCTGATGGGATCTTACCGAGCTACTGCGCATGTGCGACTCCCAACAAAGATAGTGTAGAAGTGAGATGTCACACTCTGTAGCTGAAACAGAGACCTAAACACACAGGGGGAAAACAGGATCTGCAGCAATGTGCAGTACAACAAAAATATGGTGTTTTTTGAAAATTAAACCATGTAAACCAATTCCTGTACAACCTCAAAATACAATTATAAACCTGAAAATGTGCATAATATGGGCGCTTTAACAGTGTCCATGTTCATTCACAATTAACATAAAATGACAGCTACTCTCAGTACGAAGCTATCCTTTGCTGTAACCAAACGGGGGCTCCTCTCACACACACATATGATACACTCTGCAATTGTAACTGTAACTAACTCAAAATGTTACTAAAACACACCTTAGACACTCTTGACATGTTAGCAAGTTATTACATTTAAAGTAACTCTGTTTTACATCAATAACGTACCTGGAAAAAGGGGAGAAATAATCACGAGAGAGATACAGTGATGTTTCCTCACTGAGAACTTTAGTGGAATGAGGAAAAGACCGCGACTTCCTTGGATGGTATTTAGTAGATCACAGATTAACACTTTTACCCTTAAATTAGGCACCACAAAATAAAGTATTCTATATAATGTTTACATATTCCTCTTACAGATTTTACCCTTTGTACGCTTGATGGACTTTAACTTGTTATCTTAATTATATGAATTTTGAATCAATCTCTATGAACTAGTACTAAATGCATGAGCTTTTTACCTTTAGATATTTTGAGATCTCACATACTATGAACTAATGCTATTCAGTGTATAACAGGCTATGAGTTTTTCCTTTTTAACTTTTCACATATTATGGCAGCACATTTACAGCAGTGTCATCACAAAGATCACTGATAGATTGAAGCCAACTCAACACTGTCATTTTGCTGTCTCCAAAGTGAATGTCAGCAATACACCATTGACTATATTTAGTGCAGTAAATTACACAACTTATTGATTAAAACTGAGTGATATTTTGCTGAACACTGCACACAGGGGTTATAGTGATAGTTTTTGTACGATAATTGCATTTCAGTTTAAACAGGTAAGGGCATTTGACTGCTTAAAACATCTTTCCACTACATCCGCTAATTGAATTTCATGCCCCTAATATTGCTTTTTCTTCTTCTACTTTAGTTTGGCCCAGTTGTAATATTATGATACTGGTGGTGGATAGCCACAGGTTTAACTGAGATTATTTTTCTACAAGCCAAAAACTGGTCAGAATTTATCAGAATTTAGGAACATTAGACATAAGATTTAAGATACTTAATGTCGTTGTTGGCATATAACAAAATGATGTACGTAACATTCATTAAACCGTAGCAGGAGAACAGGATAATAAGAAGATAGAAACATGATAGCAAGATTAGAACTAGATGATAAAATAAATAATAAAGTAATTCCAACAACAAGTTAGATGGATGTAATAAAGTGTTGGGGTGGATAATCAGCAGCTGGGGGGTGGGTGGTATTATTTAACGTCTTCAGTCCTTTAACAGCTATGGGAGGGTGGGGGTTAATGGAGGCCAACACTCTGTGGGGGAAAAGCTGTTCTTCAGTCTGTTTGTTCGGGCTTTGTTGGATCCTTATCTCTTCCCCGATGGCAAGGAGACGAACAGACTGTGTGACCTAGATGGGTTGGGCCCTTACTGATGTTGCCAGCCTTCATGTATGACGGCTAGCAGTGTGTGCATTGTGTGCAAGTTTGGGAGCACAGTTCCTACAATATTCTGTGCCGTTTCTACAACCCAGACCAGTTCTTGGCAGTGCAGCTTGCATACCACACCATGGCACAGAGGAAACTATATTTGAATGCTTGATTCTGATTGGTCAATCACAGCATTCTGCGGTCTGCCATTTCTGTGTAACAGACCGTTGCTAAGTATATAATAATAATAATAACAATAATACTAATAATAATTAATAATAAACTGTGTAATAAGCGGGGCAATGAAGAACGAGATGGTCATTATTGTGATTTAAACCCCTTCCGGCTGATTCAGGTCCTGCATCACACTATCGAGGTTCTTATTCACAATAATGACCGTCTTGCTCTACATTATCCCTTACATACAAATGTACTATGATATGTAGCTACCATAAACATGCTATATTCACATTAAATATTCTACAGATTTGCTCTATTCACTTCACTGACACTAGTGTAATGTAATTGGCACTTTTCTGTGCATATTGTGTCATTGCGAAGGGGAATGTAGCCATTTTTGTGGGAATGCCTACAAAGATCATCAGCATTAAGTTTTTTAAGAGTTAAATAGCCTACTGCTGATAAAGAACATCAAGGTCTGGGCTCAGTCGTCATGGCAGTGTGAATACTGGCATAAGCAGGGCTGTACTATTGTTGTCATGACCTTGCAGTGGTATCTGTGTGCCCTTCTCAGTGCACATGGTGCAAAAGTAGGAAAGCATGCAGTTAAAAGAGAGTTGCATGTAAATTGTAGTGCAACAACCGATAATTACACGTAGGTCACATTAAGAAATGCATGTTACTATACTATACTAAGTAAGAAATACCAGAAATACAATTTCCAAATGTTATCGCATTTGCTGCGTGCAATTTCTAGAGTGAGACCCTCTGTCAGTCTCATTGGAATACTGATAAGTATAATATATATAAAAAATGTCTTTATTTATATACTTATTTTTACTTGAGGGAAAACACTGTTCTGCTGTGATTATTTTTCCCAGCATATTGTTTTCAAAAATAGTACTATAATTGGAAAAAGTCTTGCACTGCCGTAGTTTTTGTTGACAAAATTGCACAAAGCCTTAATCAACAAGCATATAGTTATATATTTTGTATGGCAGTTAATACTGCTAGGTTGTCCTCTGTATTCGGTCTCTATCTAAACTAAAATCAGTTATTTATTTCCTTCCTGTACTATTCCGGATTAAATGTTAATTCAAAACAGAATTGGGAGACAATGTAAAAGATGACTGCTAACATGAGAATGGCAAGCATTTCATAAAGTCTTTCACCTTTTTAGTGACATTTCAAAATGTTAATAAGCACTCAGGTATTTCAATCCCTGACTGAGCTCAGCCCGAACCGTTACATTCATCATGAATTGCTTCATTTAGTAATGGCTCATGAAAAGTTTACATTTACTGCAGAATCAGTGGGCATCATGTGTTGATGTTGAGATGTGGGGCAGAACAAAATCTTACACAGAAAACCATAGATACAAAATTATTCTTTTACCTTCCAGCCTAAAAACAGTGAGGCCTGTGTAGCTAGCTCAGACAGCTCAAGTCACGCTGTGAAAATCCCGCAGGATTCACTGTAGGCATATCCAGAGCCCTACTCTAATATACTTTTCTATGAAAGCTCTCATGCATGTCACTCCCTCATTGCCAATGAAAGAGCGGCATCGCTGCTCACAATACAACCGTAGCTGCCACAGCTATTGCTTGTGCTCACTGTTCCATTTCATCCCCCTGTAGGCTCTGTTTCTGAGGTTTTCCCCCAGTGGGGAAGTTTGTTGCTTCCTGATCTCACGCCTCTCTCTTTGTGCTTGGGCTTTCAAGTGAGTTCTCTCAGGGAAACATGAATCAATGTTCAGTATCAACAATCTAATATCTACTCACACATAAATAAACTGTATTTCCCTCTGTGTGCTTATTCTATTGTTAAAAATTGAGGATTTGAACGAGAATCAGTCCCTCCGTTTAAGTCAGACTGGAACCTATTGCTATTAATCAATCGACATCAGTAGACTTTATTACCTCCCTCTGTGTTGCCAAGGTGATCCAAGTAACAGGTTTAGTCTGTGTCCCATACTCCAAAACTGGGGGAAGTACACTACTGCTATTGTAAGAAGCCTAAATGAAGCTAAACTAGTTATTTTACTTGTAAATACATCATAATCTAGATGTTGACCCTTTAACCCACTGAAGTTAAGAAAAGGTTAGCGACATGGTTTACTTGGAGTGAAAGTCTAGTAGAAGTTGAGTAGAGTGCCCTGTAATGTGTTCCTGCAGAGGACGCTGCAATTTCAGGAGCACAGTCCTATGAATGTATTTCTTCAACCCTAATGACTTAGCGAAACTGGTACACTGTTTAATGGTCAACACTTAAGTTAGCAGGTAGCTTACCATATGAAGGCTTAGGTTAAGTCAAAAGACAGGGTCAGGGTTACAGAAACTACATTGTAGCATCTACATGGATAAACTAGGGTCCTAAAAATGTTCTTAAACCACAGCTTCCACTTTCATGGAAAGTTTTTCAGGAACATGCTACTCCTTAAGCCAGTGTTCATTTCACCCACTATAATGACAGTGTAAGCAAATTTACTCAGCTGTAGCTAATTGGCTGATCTTAAATTTGGCCAAACAACAAAAAAGAAACTCTTGGCTGTTGTCAGGTTAATATGCTCTGTGCATGCTGGGATAATTTACACTTGGCAAAGATGGTTTTCTGAAAAAAGAAAAGTCAACATGTGCCATTTGTGATGCTTGAAAAAAAATAAGGATTGGGCTTAGTGTTTTTACTTTTCATGTCACCAACAGAGTGGTGAGTGTTTTTTTACTTAACCGATGTAGATGCTTATCATAAAGTTCACTGACTCATGCTGTTGAATTTGACCGTCTATTATGGATCGCAGTCATACATGAACGGACTAGCACATAGGACCTTAGCTGCTCCGACTTATTTCAAAACATGCAACAACTGAAACCTAGAAGTCCCTGCTCTGCTGTAACACTGCTCACAGTCTGCAGGGACTTCTTGTGGATTCTAACGTAAATAGAGCGGCAACTAAATCACATCAGATTGCCAAGTTGATCTTTCAGAGAGGTAGATAGCTCAACATCTAGAGTGTAAAGTGTTGTCAGAATCTCTGTTAAACCTTTTAGTACATCATATCATCGTTTAAGCTTACCACTTTAAAAGCTCTAATTTGTGCGATGAACCAACTTGTCATTTCAGTCTGTGAATCTAATATCATCAATAGCTTAAGCCGCTACAGTGCAGCGCCGTCAACATTATCATAAGGGGTTGTCGGTCCGATATCAAAATATTGGCAGACGTGTGTTAGGACTGGCCAACTATTCAGTCAAAATTAATATAATGCCACTTTTCAATGTCGTGATTAAATGTTAGTATGCCTAGTACCACTATAATGTCTAAATTAACGTGGGCTAAATCGGTCAATTTTTCTAGAAAGCTGGGCAAAGTCGACTTTTCTTACCGACCGCTTTAAAAAAACAGAGCCCCAATACTTGAACTATTAGAAAATGCATTTTTTTATTGGATTCTGCTCGAGGTAGGTTGGTGATGGTGCTTATTGTTTTCTTATGTAGACCACAAATACAGACCTGTTTTTAAATTAAATTCGTAGAAAATCTACGCAATTTAAATACCAATTGCAGTATTGGTCTGAAATTCAGCATCTGTTTATGTTCCCCCCTATAGTTTAAGTTACACCTTACAGAGCGTGCTGATTAGTTGAAGTACTATACCTTTACACATTAGATTTATTTTCATTTTAAAAAAGCTCAGGTTAGCCTGAAAAAGAGAATGTGCAATTGATCCCTAATTGTTAGTTTAAATCCAGTGGTAGTGATCCTAATGTTTCTTCAGGGGCATCCTGACACTGAAAGCATTAAAGGTTAAGCCTGCATTTCCATGTTTTCTTATTGAGAATTAGGTGTGATATGCAGGATACATTTTGGCTCTGATCTGCAAAGAAATGACTTGTAAAATGAATAACAAGGTTTACGATGCAGAGAGGAAAGTTGAAAGAACAAACAATGTCAAAGATTGCTTCCTAGAGAGCAAAGTGTGTTGTGATTAAATATATGATCGGACTTTTAAAGTCAACCTGTTTCAGTTTATCTCACTCCAACAGAAAATCAGCACTCAGCAGAAATATTTCACTGAATGCTGCAATATTACAGCGATTAGGTGTGGCTGCCTCTCCCAGCACTCTGCTTTGACAGGCTCTCTAATGTATTTGATTCCAAAATAAATGGATCTGTTTCTGCCACGTAAGGGTAATCTGGACTTTATTCAGCAATGACAACAGCATTGCTGCGGAGAACACAGCCATTTAAGCTATTAGTGGATTTGAATCATAGTTCAGAGTACACTGGCTGTAAAGTAGCAGAAAAGCAAATCTCATTACGGTCATGGAAGTGAGAAAACATTGTCCCCTGGTTTGTCTTCTTTGGCAAACACACACCTTAGGGACTGTTCATTTTTAATTTAAGAGGCTACTGGAGGAGTTTTTGGATCTTTAGTCAAAATAGATTTGACGTTCCCTTCGCCAGTACTGCATGTTTTTTATGACCCTCCAAAAAGATGGGGAAAAAGGCCTGACCCTCCCCAACATTTCATTGATGCCTTCTGTTCTGGTTTGATCTTGGCAAAGACGTACAGATAGCCACTGTTTTTTTACAATCACGACATACATGACTTAACTTCTGCTTTCTCATTTTACACATCACATGGCCACCAAGATGGTGGCCATTTCAGTAGATTTACTCACATATTCGGGATTCAGTATGCAGTCTTTGAACTATTCTTTTTCGATTGTTTGTCTCTCTAAAAATGACGCAAAGTCCATATCCAAGACACCACATGGCTTGTCTTCGTAGGGTACCAGCAACTCCTTTACCATGCTCTGGACTCCACTTAATTTTGGTGCATCAATAAAAAAATCGATTGTCTTTAAAGTTTCCTCACCCGACAGGGTCTGGAGTAAAACAGGTTTTGGTGCTTTCAGCTAGCTAGCGGTATTTTTGTCCTCAGCTCGTTGTGATCCATTTTCTGAATCTGTGCACAATCACAAAATCTTAAACAGCTCGTTGTTCACAATAGGCCTACCTGTGATCGTGGGGGTAGGGTCAGGTGTGGGACATCATGGGGGTGGGGGATGGTGTGATAGTGCGACCCATCTGCTAGCGATTGGGGGCCGAGACTGAGAACTACATGGAAAAATGTGCACCAAACAAGCCACTCTGAAATGTTGCTGTTTTCATGACTACAAAAGTTAAAAAGACATGACCCTTCCCTAATTTGCTCTGGTGGTCTATTCTATAAATACTCAATGGCCCCTTAATCTAATTCTTATAATAGTTTCTGATTTTGACATTCTGACACTAAGATTAATACAGAAAACCTTAGTGTACATTGTTCTTTATTTTCTAAAGATAAAGCCTCTAAAAAGCCTAACCATGTCAAACACACACCTTCCCTCACACCCTCGGTCTCTGAACAGCATTCAATTATCTCACTTGATTAACTTTTCATTACAACTCAAACAAACAAACATTTTTCTCCAGAGTTACGGAGCCTATGATAAGTGATGCTCTTTTTCCAAAATGACTTGCCGTGAATACAGTTCAACAATTTTTGTAGTGTTTCTCAGTGGGTTGAAAATGTGCTGGCAAGCAGCCTTGTAGATGGTAACATATTAGCATATTTATTAAATTTTTGCCCCTCTAATGGATGGAACATTTACAGTAAGTCAAATGGATCGCTCTCCTCTCTGGGGTGGTACTCTGCAATGTGCTGTGCTTTTAGTGTGTTATTCTACCTCACTGAAGTCACTTTACCAGACAAAATGAGGTTGTAATTTTCAATAGTGTTTTATTTCCGATACAAATGCATCTGATGGTTTAAAAGTAATGTCCAAGGGATTTGTCAAAGTATTAAACACATCTAATTTTGAATTCTCTGTCAGATTCTTCTTTGCTGTTTGCGTTCCTGGTCTTGTTATCCTGGTAACACTGGTTTGGGAACTGCCAGGCCCCACTACAAACTGCATAAATAGCAGTAGCAGACACGGGCAATCAATATTTCATACATCTTACTTTGTTGTTCCACAGTCTGGCAAGATATTGTCACTCATATCATTACTATCCCTAATATGAGGAAACAATCTGGTGTCATCAAATCCTATTACAGCGGATTTTCTTCCTCAGGAGTGGTTAGAATTAAAATTTCATTGTTTACTGGAGGATTTCGACACCCACACTCATAATGTTTCTTCCAATATTTAAGGGCATGTCAGAAGCCTGGCAGTGCACCAGTTCTCAAATCCCTCAGCGAATTGTGTTTTGAGGGATTAACAACATTTACTGTCACATTTGAGCCCTAGTTTGAGCTGCAGGATTACATTTCTTGAAAATTACATGTATACGCGCATGTATCTCAATTTCAAGGGGAAATTATACCTTCTAGACCATCCGGACAGCTCCTTGTCACATCAAAGCTGACACACTTAAGCTTCTCAGATAACTTTCTAAAGCCTTGTCAATAAATTGTGTCACTGCAATCAGTGCTCATCTTTTACAAATTCCCTGCACACACGTCTGGAAACTGTTGAATGTTTTAACGCCAGGGAATTTATGACCCAATTTCATATTTGTGGAATCAATCTTGCCACTGGCCACCCAGAGGATACCAACCACAGCTACACACTGACAGAATGGGTTAAGCTCCTAATTTATGGATGGGAAATCCACTCCTTAAAGGTCCTCGAGCCAGCCATGGGTGCACCTTCTGTGTGGAGTTTGCATCTTAATTTGGTCCCACATTAATTACAGACCTTGACTGTGAGCAGAGTTTTGGGGGAAAACTGGCTATTTACAAAGGCCATGGTCATTCCTAAAGTGGAGCCATAATTAGGCCAGATGGGGCAATCTGACTGCTAGCCATGGTGTGGTGAGGCTTCTTGTTTGTATTGGCAAAGCAGTGCCACACTCACCATTTACACTCTACCATCTGTGTGGTTGAATGTGGAAGGTCTGAGCAACTTCTACTCATGTGGTCTCCTAGATAGATGTGTGGATTTTCGTGTGTGGGATGCTGGGGAGTGAAATGTCCCACATATGCAGAAACGCAAAGCAGTTTTGTCAATTGTATAAATTGAATTGAAAATTTGAAATTGAACTAAATTTTGAACTGTCCTTACTTTTGTGTAAAGGAATCATGTAACAATTAGCTCTAGTGATATTACTGCTACTCTAGTGCACATTCTTTTTCCATTTTTCTAAAGAGGCCAAAACATTTTAGATTGTGAAAATAGCTTCTAAGGGTATATTCACTCCTAGCCCAACAAAACCAGGAGCATTTCACCACCAGGTCTGGTTTATTTGGGCATATGTGCAATCAAACTCTGATACGGGGCAAAACAAGAGGGCAGAGATCGCCAACCAATGAGAGACCAGCTTGCTCAACCATGACATTAGTTAACAATTTTGGACCGCTTTTGAATGTTGCCGTGTAAACACTAAAGAATCAAGAGGAAAATGCATGAATTGTATTAAATTATTCACTGAATCTGAACAATGCAAACTGCAGATCAGAAAACGCCCTAAGATCCAGGCTTGTGGGGCGGCGTCCCCCATGTTGAGTGTGGAAGCCTAGCTTGCTAACATCAACCCTGATTCTTAATAGACTATTCCTTTAGGTCCAGTTATATTAACATCTGCTGAGTCATTGGCGTGACCAGACTCAGATTTCCTACAAGTTCTTATAATATTATTGTATATGATACATTTTTTACATTCTCTACATTCTGCCATTAAACAGTATGTGTGCAATATGGCCTAGCCCCCCTCCTTATGGTAAAAAAATACTGGACATCATGGTTCCTGTTATTTTCAGTATAGCATAGGAGACATAAGGACATTGCATTTTCCAGGTTGTAGAATTTAAGCAAATCATAACTTTTTCAAAAAATATATTACTATTACAAACCTATGACAAAGCAGCATAATCTCCTCCTGGCTTTACATGTCTCAACCATACTTTTTTTTTACCAGGCATGATGCAATGATGAAATGAACTGTGTGCATTGCTAGAATAATTCTGTTAATGCATTTGATTAGAGCAAATTAGATTGCAGTAGACTGAAAATTAGACTGGGCTTGCTGTTGTGAATGCATATGTCTCTGTGTTTCAGAGTAAGTAACATTTGACCACAGATATCAGTGATTCAAATCAGTTTTTGTTTTTTTTACAAATCCCAATTTCTATAGTGTGAGAGAATATTGGATGGCTAGGCTCATATTATTTACTGCATTATATCTGTTTGTTCAGAAACTCATGGATATTTCTGCATGTGCTCTGAATAGCAGGCAGTTCTTTTAAGGTGCAGTCATTATATTGTTTTGAAGAAGACACTAGAACAAATTAAGTATGCTGTTTCTTACATCTTCTTTGTGGTTACAACTCATAATTTGCGTGTACTCTTTCCATGTCAGTGCATCTTTCACATCTGTATTATTCTTCAGTTACAGGAGATGGCATGTAAGAGATGTTTTCATTAATTCCATTATTTAATGAGAAGTTAGAGCGTGTATAGATCCCAGTAGATGAAAAGCTTTTGCTAAGTACCTAAATCATATTTCTTCTACATACAGAATGTTTGCAGACCGTAGTATCAGGGCTTCTACATGTATTTCACTATTGACTTTGGTAGCACTGCATAACTCTAGATATGTGAAAAGCATCAAGCAGGCTCAGCGGCAGATATACAATCCCTGCAGCACTCAGTGTGTTTGCCAAAAGGGAAAGCTGATCATCTGGCGTCTTTGAGCAGATAGGATTAGCTTTGAATATCTTCAGCTCATCATGTATTCATTTTGCGTACTGCCTCACATCAGGCAACCATGCTAGTTGCTGTATCATGCAATGAAAAATAATGGAAAGGTCATATGGGGTCCACATACAAGCTTGAGAGTGAGTAAACAGAGAGTACCTCTGACACATTTTTTTTTTAAACAGTGCTGTTATGTTTGTTAAAATATTTTTTTATTAACATAGACATGTCAAAAGGTTTTATGTAGAGTAGGGATGTAACCAGAAATGCAAGTACAGTCTTTGGCTCTAAATGGAGCAATAATTCTTTCTTAGTTAGCAGAGAAGCTATAGTTTCAGAATACAGTTTTTATGAGAGGCAGCCAGTTAGCAATCTGTTTTTAGTACAAAGTAGGGCTGTCAATTGCGATTAATTGCATCACTTTTCACTGTTACTGTTTGTAAGCAGTAGATTACCGGCAACGTGATCTTCACCTGTTCTACTGACTTCACCAGATAATCCATGACTATCCTCTTATTTTACAGGCATGTGAACTCACCACAGACACTTACATTGTTGTGGACTCACAGTGGTACGCTGCTGAGAGTAAATAGGGAAAACACTGGAATTGATATTTGGGGTTAATTTAACCAAATGGGAAACACGGCTGGATGAAACTGCCAGTTTAGATTAATTTACTTATTCAAAGGTGCAGGTGTTGCACCAAAATCTGTGACCCATCGAAATCTGTGTCCTCCCACTTAAACCTGAAACAAACCCTGGCTGACTGGCACACTATAGGTGGGTTTAATATCATGACTGGCACACTATAGGTGGGTTTAATATCATGACTGGCACACTATAGGTGGGTTTAAGACGATGACGACAGAGAAGCCACCAACCAGCGTCTTGTTTACGTTCAACATAGCACAGCAACCCGTTGATGCCGCTGTCGCTTCTGCGTCACCTGGATTGTTGGTCTGATTGGATGAAGGACTTTCCAATTGCGTACAGAGTCATTTGAACTATGCCCGTTGGTCACACCTCATGTGCAGATAAAATACAGAGCAGACTCCCCAGACCAATGCTCAAAGTTAAATCTACTGAGCTCGGCTTGGTCTGGTGATAGCCAGACTAGGTTACTGCTGCATCTCTTCCTGATTTCCCAAACTACAGAGCGTTGATCGCGCCTTCAGAAAATGAGTGCCGTTAAAAGGAATTTGCATTGACTCGTTATTATTAATTTTGACCACTCATAATACAATGCCATTGTTTTTCTGAATGAACACAGGGTAGGCTATATTCAAAGTGTACAGCAGTTAGAAGGGGCAAATGAAGTGTGTGTATTCTAGGCTATTATGCTATGTTTCAGAAAGATAACATCCAATGACAATATATCTACCCAAGCAGACACATCCTACCAATGTGTGGCCTCTGGTACAATAGGTGTGTGTAATATTGATAACTTTCAAACTGTAACTTTTTCCCAGCTAGTGCCATCATGATGGCTGGTTGTATTCAGTGTTTGTCATTTTCGTTGTAGATCTTTGTAGTCCACATAAATATGTCCAGCAAAATCACAGTCCATCTTACCCAGAAAAAAAATAAACACACGTCCTTGTTCTCTGAATTAGTTTGACATGAATCTTTGCTTTCCCAGCTAGCGGCTCATATTCACTGAAAATGTGGCTTGAAGGCTGCGTTATATGTGCACCTATGTGACATTTAGCTGACACATAATGGCCTGTAGTGTGTAGTTTTCCTGTTGCAAAAGGATGCAATTTAACCACTTTCAGACTGTAGATGGGCCTTAATAACATGATTGGTGGGCTACTCTCATTGTTAGCTGCAGCTACAGAGTAGCTTAAGAGTGAATTAGGGTATAAACTTTGAACACATTTAATCACAACCATAACTAAAACTAGAACATTACGGCCATCCTTACAAGTAAATATAATCATGCTTCTATTTCAGACCCTGTTTACTCTGTTTTTTTCTGTTTAATGAGCAAGCATAGGCTGAATAACAGTGTGTATTCTGATATGGAAGACATCCATTTAAATAGGAAAATGCCTTTTCTCTGCATGTTTCTAATTTAGTTTATCGACATGAGTAATTTAGAGCAGAGAAAAGCGAGATAGATACAATGGCTTTATGTTATGTCATAATCAGCATCACATTATGTCAGTGCTGGCCACATTAGGAAATGTTGTTACAGTGCTAACCATCTGACTGTTTCATTAATTTTCAGAGGGTAAAACTGTTATGGTCTTTTGTTAAATTAAGCTGAAATTGCATTCTGAAATTGTGGAAGTGACAGTGTCTTCACATTTAGGTTTTTGTGCATGCTACTTTATTCTGCACATCTGATGGATTACTTTTTTTGTCAGATGTAAATGTAAAATTAAGTTGTTGTTTGTGTTTCTTTTTCACATCTTTTCAAATTAAAGTAGGCCTACAGAAAGGTGTGCTTTGGGTGTGCAGACAAACAAAATGAGAGCTGCCAGGCAGTACAGATGTAGACACCGAGTTGACTCAGACATCAGAATATCCTATGAGCTTTAAACTATTCACAGAGTTAGATCAGGGGCCCGTTAACGCTGAGTCTAACTCTGTAACTCTGAGTTTATTTACCCTGAGATGGGACCAGTGAGTTTTGGTTCCAGAACGACTGATTTGAGTTGGTTCACTCAACTCAGAGTAGGTTCACTCAGAGTTAAGCACGTGCACCACCACCTAAAAAACCTAGCATTAATGGAGCCATGATACTACAACGCACCATGGTAACAACCACAAACAAACAGGTCGCGGAAATTTGAACATTTTGTCAAAAAAGCAACACAGCAAAAGAGAGAGAATTTGTGTGAGATAAAATTGATGGTAAAGTAAATGCGTAAGTTCTAATATAGTGTATTAATATCAAATTTAATCAGTAGAATATTACTTTTGAAATGGTATTGAACCTATAATCTATTTCATTTAGGTGCAATCATGCGGGTCCTAAGCTACTACTATTAATCCCATTCTGAGGCTGCAGCACCATCATTAACAGAATTATAATTCATAATCTTTCAATTCAAAGGGTTTACATCATTCACCTGCAATACTGTGGAACTCATTTTGAATGGCTCTTATTGGTTTGTGTCCAGGGAACACTACAAAAAGGTTTAGAAAACGTTTCAGAGCAAGTCACATTCTTATTACGGCTCTGCATACAGTGGCTTTACTAAAATGATCCGCATCACCAACGCTGCAAAAAAAACCCGCTTGCAAAAAAAGTAATGAGACACAAAGAATCTGCTAAAATATAAGAGGATGTCCACGATGGATGACGTTAATAATATGAGGATGGATATGGTTATGTAGGCTGCATAACTGATAGACTGGGAAGAAAAATTATACCATGCAGATAACAAACTGCACTAAAATGCGCCTAATACAGACTGATTGAATGAATGAGGAAATGAAAGATTGCTGTGTCAAAGGGAGGAGAATGAGAAGAAAACCTGCTTTCCGACCAGGTTAGGTTCACAGAATCAGTTACCATAGTAACTGACTCTGAGGTTAAGTTACCTTTCTTTCTGAAACGGGCTGGAGTTACCCCTCTCTCTCAGGTTTGATCAACCTCCCTTTCTGAAACCGAAAACCCAGAGTTCCCCTCATCTCAGAGTTAACAAACTTAGAGTTTTCACTAAACCTGCTTTCTGAAACGGATGAATCGTCTTTGCAGTATGACTCAACAGATGTGATCCACTTAGATGTTTATGTCCTCCCATCCACAATTTTTTTCTTTTCTTTACATTAATAAAACCTTAATCAGGCAGCATTTCATGCAAAACCCAATAGCCAATGCAAATGAGTTGTATATGAACACAGGGTTATATCCACAATGGTTAAATGAGTGCAGTAAGCTCCCCAAAATCAGAATCAGTTTTATTTGCCAGGGATGAGGACACATACGAGGAATTTGACTTAGGTTGGAGCAAGCCTCCGGGCGGCAGCTATGGAACAGCGCCGCCACACGCTTTCTCGAAAGGAAACAATGCAGACAGCAACATAATATACAATACATAACAACATCACAACATATTGCACAACATGAGCTTTTGCATGGAAGAAGAGTTTACTGCAGGCTCATAATGTATTTACATTTTGGAATTCTAAGGACCTTGCCTACCTTTCCTACTCGTTTGGTGGTTTGAAAAATCTCTCTCTGAAGTAAAGATTTTAGTTTTGTCCAAAAGTAAAAGGGGACTTCTCCCTTCATTTTAATGCTGGTGATTCACGTATTGAATATTTGGAGTTCCTACCAACCAACAAACTGTGAAGTAAGACAACCCAGTCAGTTTTTCGTGGGCTGCCTATATCAGAAAACATTGGAATCATCAAGCAACTCATGCCGTGCTTATGCTGGACCTGTAAATGCGACTTTTGTGATCAGATGCGCCAGATTGTAACTCAGCCTCATACCATCGGAGATGCGCTTTGTTGAGGAGAAAGCAGCGGAGTCAGCGCTAGATATTCATATATACTGTATGTGTGTGTATGTGTGTTTGTTTCAGTTTTCTAAGATCTATATATTTAGAGATTAAAATGTATCAGTATGTTGATAGTCATTTTGCTCTAATAGTTGGAATAATGATTGTGTGTCATGCTTTGTCTAGTGCAGAGTCGTTGTTTCTCTACAACCTGGGGTGTTAAACGTCACTTGGCAACTTTGGATAAATGCTCGCACATTTGTAGTGAAGCAAAACCTCTACGTGTGCCTGACAGTACCACTTTTCTAGTGGGTAGGAAAAAAGGAGTAAAGATTTACCATCAGATGATTAATGCCAACAACCTATCCTTTAAACACAGAAAAGCAATACCGTGCCTCTCAGCTCTTTGCTACTCCAGAATCATTTCACCTCTCTGAGCCAGTAAGAAGTTTTAATAAATATCCAAACAGGCTCTCTGTGATCACTGAAGACCAAAGGCTACTGGGCATTTACCATTTTAATACTTCAGTGTTTGCTTGCTCTCTTATCACCCTGGAAAATAGTTTGCCCCACAATGAAAATTCACTCATTTTCCACTCAACCCCCGTCAGTCAATACTCCTCTGAGGGCTATATGAAATCCAAATACACACCCCTGTAGTTCCATCTTAGCCGTTTCTGAACCTGTGAAAGGTAACAGGGCCATTGTTTTACAGCCTGCATATTATAATATCAAAAACATTGCACTAACTATTTGAGATTGTATTAAATACAATTTGGCTTCAGTGAAGAAGTGTAGTGTGTGTGTAAATGTCCCATTCCTCTGGCTTATTAGTCAACATTACTCACCACATTTTTATTGCTAATGTTTTGTAACAAGCACTAATATATTGCTCTCCAAACAATACAGCAGCCTCATTCATCTAAATGTGTCAGTGAGCTAGCAAGAAAGTTAGACACTGTAATGAAAACTGGACTTCTGATAAATCAGTAAGTATTAAGTGTCTGATCCACTGACATCACATGAATCCAACTCTTAGAAATCTAAATCAAAGACCCCGTTTTCATCCAGAGAGTAATAATAACTGAAGCTGTGATTGTCGCTCAGTTCCGACTGAGCTGTTCAATGTGAATACACCCTGTCAAGAAATGATTTGGTTCCCTGCTGCAGCATTTCATAATGTCTTGAAATTGTTAGAACAGGAAAGACCAAGGACAATCAATGGAAGCTTTTTCTCTTTTGTGCTGTACGTTGACAGTAATTGATGATTGGGCGTGGCATATCAATCTTTCTGCAATTGCTTTGTCTTGAGGGTTGTACATTCACTTTCCTTGTATATATTTTGCTGAGCTTTCATTATGCAATAATTTGCCATTCTTTATTTCTTTCTGTATAAAGGTTAGTGCTATTCAGAACATCATCAACAATTAAAGCATTCAGGAAGTACATGAGAATTGACAATGTTACCACTTCCTGAGGACTGTTATCAGTCAATCAATGTGTCAATTGATGAATTTAGAAGGCAAGGCTTGGTAAAATGTTAATAATAATTGTACTCATCAGCAGTTCTAGGAGACACTATAAATACAAATAAATTCACAGTTTATTGTCATTAAAACTTTTTTTTATTTTTCACCTGTCTAAGTCCTGTGACAGCAGAACAAACACAATTTTCATTTCCATTGGGTGATTCATAGAAACTCTTGTCTAAGAACAGTTTGAAACTCGAATTCTTTTGTGCTAAATGACACGGCAGCAGCCTTGAAGAGGAATTTATAAAAAGTAATTTCCCAAATTCAAAAAGTAATTTCCCATTCCAGTTACCCTTTCATACCCTTTTTCTCCAATTCTCATTCTCTCACTTCTCTCTCTCTTTCTCTTTCTCTCTTTCTCCCCTGCAGAGCTCCTGTCAGCCTGCCACGAGCTCCGGTGCCGATACGGCTGCATCATGACAAGAAACGGCACCTTCTGTTTCTGCGCTGATGGCTTTGAGGTCGGCGAGGACGGGACAAGCTGCAGAGGTAGGATTCAGCTGCTCTGGTGGAGGCCTCCTGCTACGGAGCCTTTCCGACATTTCCTTTCCCTATCCCACACCAATTCCTTCTGTTACCCTCAGCCAGACTTCCTTTCGAGGAATAAGCACAAGGTGCTAGGTATATGAGAACCATCTGTCTGCAGGCAGGGCCTCATGTACAGTGCATAACACCCCATCACACATACATGGAACACACATACACAACCTTATATATCTATATACAGTACACAATTTCTCGGTCTCTTTCACTCCCTCTTTATGCTCTACATACAGTATGTGCCACAGGGCTGATTTCTAACAGCCAGCGAGGACAACAGGATTTTGCTGTCAAAGGTGCTTCTAGATTTGCAGTGTCTTCTTTGGACTCTGCACATATCTTGTATCAACAACATGGCACAGCATTGCATAATTCTGCTGGAGGAAGGGCTTTAACAAAGTAGCCCTGCTTCCTGAATTTGATCCTGTTTTGGGGAAGACATGAAGGTTTACAGGGTACTGCAGCTCCAAAAGTGGCTCATTGGTTATAAAAGTAATTATGCCTGAGGTGTTAGAGTGAGGCCACATTAAGTATACTTTATGTATTTGGGTCATGTTTGAGCAAACGTAATTTGTTACAAATGACTCTTTTTCCTTTTTCTTCAAGATCATGATGAATGTGCCATGTATGGCGCATGCAGCCAAACCTGCACCAACACCTACGGGTCATACAGATGCAGCTGCACAGAAGGATACATCCTGCAGCCTGACAGGATATCTTGCAAAGCCAAACAAGGTGAGCAGCACACTTGCATTGGGAAACAACATCATCTGCATAGTAGGTATGTTTCATTTCTAATAATAAACAGGGCGGTTTTGTTCAACCAGAGGGAAATTCTAGCTTATTGTTTCCTTGGTGCTCACTGGTTTTTGTAGGGCAAGATTAATGTGGTTTAGTAGTGACCACATCCATCACCCACATGGGAATGGGTAGACGTGGTATCAGGATAATGATAAAAATTAATGAGCATGAGATTTTAAGTGCGAGCAGTCTGGAGTATTTTGTACGGAGACAATGCCAGGCGTCACCCTGAGTTATGTTAATGCCTGATGCTGGTAACAAATCTGTCCCGATGAGTAAAACAGCCTACTTAGAAATAAAACAACCAAAAGAAATATTGTGTTTTGGTGGTCCCTTGTTCACAAGTAACAAGCTTAACCTTGTGCGGTATATTTTTGTGTCATGCATTGAACCGTAAAGTGAAGCAGATTTTTTTAAGGGTGTTGTCACTATGGCATATATGGGTTGAAAATAGCTAGAGGCCCAACACACCTTCAGTAGCTGGGGAGAACACCACTGTTGCAGCTTTTAATCAATGTGACTGGTGTCCTACCAGGAATAAACTGAATATGATTACCCATAAACTTAACTGAACCCAATGCTCACATGCATTAATATTAATTTAGCAGAGAGCGATAGTGGTACAGGGATAACTATGGGGTTACCGTTAGTTGTAAAAGCTCATGAATATAAATTTCAGATAAGGCTCTCTGAGCCTAGAAGATGAGGAGCAGCAGGGAATGAGAAACATTAATGTGTTGAGTGTAAGATTGAAGTTAAAACTCTGCACCACAAATGTTCTTTTGGGGGTTTTAATCTTGATTCGATCTCTTCTCATTTGGCTAAGATTAAAGTGAAAGGTATAATCATTTTTATTCTTCGTATTCCTAGCATAAATCTGACTCTACAACACCCTGATGGTGTTTGTGTCTGCTTGTTAATGGACTTTACTGACTCATGCTAGTACCAAACCATAGATTATGGGAGTGTGGGGTTATTGCATGTTGCAAACATTCCTTTATTGGATTTACAATAATCTCAGGAATTACTTTTCCACATTACAGACTCATCACTGCTCATTGTATCATTATAAAATATTTTTTGTTAAAATGTGTTTTTTTACAACAAGCAAAGCTACCAGTTTATAAAAATAAAAGACTTACTACTGGTCTCTTGATACTTTTCAACGTCCCTACACTATCCCCATTTGTTCCTACTCAAAACCTAAATCATCCAAGTTCTGTCTTAAATATGTTGTAAATATGTTACTCTTTAAAGCAATGGTGTACGTTAGCCTGGTCCTCCCAGAGTCTCGTACATTTCATTTGTACAGATAGTCTGATCCCTGGTGGGTTCTATGTCGAAGTTTAAAGTTACTGGATCTGCTCAGAGCCACTCTGGATATCGTTTGGGTGTGACGTAACAATAGGGGAGAGCTTATATTTAGAATTAGCATCGCTAGCGTTAGCCTCAGCCAACTCCTTCACCGCTAACGGAGCGAGCTGGAAAATCAAACTTTTCCCGAAACCCGTGGGGAGGAGGGCCACAACATCATGGCCACTAACAAAACTCAGCAAAGATTGTTCTTGCTCGGGCTTTAACTTCTGGATATTCGGCGGCGTTGCCCCAACGGACTGAATGGCTTTGCATGCATTTTTCTCTGCCGCCTTTACAGAACAAAAACTCTAGCGCACGGTCTCAACGTCATCGTTCTCAGCCACTCCCTCTGTTCGCTAATTGGACCCCCAAAAACTTGGCTGGAGAAAACCCAACACTATACCATGAACCCAGACAAAGTACTGAAGGGAAATAAAAATGGAGCAAAAGTACATAGGAGGGAGAGCCAGGCTAGGTCTACGTAGGATTGATTTAAAATAAGATAAAACGTTCCAGGTTATTCACTAGTAGAACAGTGGGGCTTATTGACTTGTTTTAAATAGTTTTGGACAACACAGGATACCTCTATCTGTACATATATTTGTTTGGAATATTTCTAGTTACCTGTCTCTGTAAATGGTCATTTGGTGTTCCATAGAGCTAATCCTATCACTCCATTGTAAAACTTATTTGCATGAAAAACAGTTACTGTAAGTATTAAATATTGCATACATGCACTGCTAACATTACTTTGCCCGCTATGGCTAATAACCTGGTAGCTAACCAGCAGCAACACATTAAAGTGCTCATAATATGTTCATTTTCAGGTATTTAGAAGTTATATCTTAATTTTCAAACACCAGTTTTTTTCGTACTGCACATTGCTGCAGCTCCTCTTTTCACCCTGTGTGTTGAGCTCTCTGTTTTAGCCACTGAGAGAGACATCTCACTTCTGTTCCATCTTTGTTGGGCATCGTGCATGTGCAGTACCTTGGTAAGGACTATTAGCCAGTCAGAAGCAGAGTGTAAGGGCGTGCAATGCTAGCAGCTAGGCGAGCATTATAACATGTGTTACAAAGTGACACACTTTCGTCACGGAAGTAAAGGCTGGACTACAATAGTCTTATTGGTGTGGACTTTGGTCTTTTTCACTTTGTAAACCTATAACATGCACAAAAAATGTATATAACACAATAAAGGAAAGGGGAAAAGCCAAAAAGCATAATATGAACTTTTTAAATAACATACCTGCAAAGAGTTACTTTGGTAGTTTAGATGCTGGTGTGGTTCTTACTCTTCAGTACCACTGCTTAAAAGACACTCGTGGTTTAAAAGCTACAGTGCAAGTTTATTTTGTACCTGGTTCCCCTGCCAGGGATCAGCCCGCCAGCTGCTGTCAAACACAGACACACGTTTAAAACACTGTCTGACATAAGTTTTCACTGTGAAAAAGGATGACTTCATCTCATTTCAGTCTGTGGGACTTTCAACATGTGAGCCAAAAATGCACTACACAAAGACACACTTATAGTATTTGTCTGTAATTCTTTTTTTATTTAGAATTGTATTTTATGATGTTTTTTATATAAAAAAGCTCTGCCATTATTGATACGTAAGCTAACATTGTTCATGCTTGATTAAGAGTTGGGGCAGACCTCCATCAGGGAGCCTGGCCAAAACCCCATCTACCGCCTAGTGTGAGAGAAAAATGTCTGACTGTGAGAAGTTGATTCACAGGGATAAGGCCTAGCAGTTACGTGAGCAGATTTTCTGATTTATTGCCTATATTAGGAGAATAGCCCTTGACTTGAACTTGTGTGGAAGATCAGGATAAATAAGGGCCCATTTTAGGGGGTGAACCTGATGTCAAAGAATGTTCACGCTCAGTTAAGCCCATAAAGCAGCTTATCTCAGTTTTATCACCTAGGACTGCCCTGCCTTGACTTGACTGTTTCTCAATTTTTTTGTTTCTCTTTAAATCAATCAGCTCTAAAAATCTATTTTATTTTTCTGTGATGCTTTCTACATCTGATAGTGAGTATTTTCACTAAGGCATGATTGCTGTCGTTCTTTGTCTCTTTTTCCCGTTTCTCTATTTGTGTATTTCTTCCTATTGACAGTATTTTCAGTATTGTCATTCAAACCGTTTTTTGGGGAAATTACATGTTATCTTTTCTTTCCTTGTTGTGAAAATAATACCTTCCATATTTTCCCTTTCACTCCAGATCCTGGTGACAGCCGACCAATGCTTCTCATTGGTGGTTCAGACCGTATTGTCATCACCCATCTAAATGGAACAGGCCTCCAGCCCCTAAGGTCTCTGAGTGTAAATGGAACACTGGCATTAGATTTCCAGCACAACCAGGAAAGTGTATGCTGGGCTCTGTCGACAGAGTCCTCTGGGCAACTCCGCTGTGCTGAAACGAGGAATCTGCGTGGATTCACACGGGAACAGGAAATAAGAACACAACAAAGTTTGCAACGTACGTTTTCATCTGTTCCTCGTTCCCTTTTCTTACAGTTTTGCTTTTTATTTTCTTACTTTTCTGATGAACGTGTGTGATTATCTACTCTCAAATCGTGAACACCCACCTACAGGGCGATATACATCACCCACAGCTCTGTCACACAAACGCATGCTCACCCCTTTATTTTTTTTCTCTTTTATATGCCCTCTCACACTCTTACCTGTGAGCTCCCTCTCTATTGTATATCTCTTCATTATTTGTGCGGTTACAGGCAGGTTAGCCACAGTGGTTTGTGCCACTCACCTTTCCCCTAGCTGTCCTTCCAACCTGCAAACTATGTCAGCTTTGCTACTTCAAAAGTGTTCTGTTTCCCTCTTTTTAGTTGTTTTGGCCCAGATTGTTAAGTCTGTATTATTTTCACTGGCTATTTGAGTCAAAAACCTATCCTAATGCTGTCATTACCTATAATTTCAAAAAGTGCTGTAGCCTATCAGACAAGGTATTCACAGCAAGTAACATCTCAAAAACAATGATGATAATTCCTTCAAATGAAAACAAAAAAAATGTACAATGCCATTACATCGTCATTGAAAATAAAATACAAATAATGAAATGTCACTGGCTAGAGAAACCCCAAATTACACAAACACTGTAATTATGAAACAGTACAGAGTATTACTGACAACACTTTCAGAGATAAAGTAGGCTACTGGCTGTACCTGAACATGGGGATTAAATATTGTGCAGTATAATTTCTAACGCAGTTTATGTTTCAAACTAACCTAACAGAAATTATTAAACACGTTAATGGCATCTATATTATGATCATAGTCATGATGCATACCCATGTTGATAGCTGACTATGCCATGCCTACTACTCGCACTTACTAGTACCTTTTGCTAATGTGAAATTAACTCGGTGAGCTTTTTGCATTTTGCTGCAGCAGCCTCAACAGACCGTTTTCTATTAGCCATTGTCACGTCCAATGATGTAAGCCTATAGAATGGGTAAACCCAGTCTGATCTGCTGGCGATTTGATTTTGTCCTGTAATGTTCAATCATAAAAGATTGAGCTTTGTCTGGTGACAGCCAGACTTTAAGGCCTACTCTTCTTCATCATTTTTTTTTTTTTTTGTCTTCTTTTGCGCCGTTAGTAGACGCCCGTTCTGGACATTTCCTGAATGCACAAATTGTCAGTCCGTCCTTAGGTGTCAGGTTATACAGTCCTTTGCAAAACTATAATGGAAACCGAACAGCCAATCAGAATTCTTAGCACTGCACAAATTGTTCACAAGTAAGTGTACGCCTCATATTGACTACTGCATAGCCTTCAAAGGCTTTTGTATGAAGTCTTCTGTGACTCTCTAGAGCTTTTAAAAGCTTTTTAAACAGAAACTTTTTTTTTTAAACTTGGGCCATGGGGAATAGTGTGGACATAAGGGTCTTACAAAACATGCTAATGAGTTGCATTATGGGAAGAGTAGGACCCAGTTTTCTTGTAGCTGGGCAAGGAACTAAAAGATGGGACATCAGTTTCTGGGGTAGTCATGGAATGTGTTGTAAAAATGTATTCAAGTTTATTTGTCATTTTTATTTTACTGTTTTACATACAAATCTAACCCCTATTTGCCATTGCAGATGTGGAGCACATGGCCATTGACTGGTTGACAGGAAACTTCTATTTTGTAGACCGTGTCACTGACAAGATATTTGTCTGTGACCACGCCGGGGACACGTGTGTTACTATCCTACAACTAGACCTGATGAATCCTAAAGGAATAGCTCTGGATCCTCTCATGGGGTGAGTGTTCTGCAGCCTGTGTAGTACACCGTCTCTGAAAGTCCAGCAATGCTCATTTATCATCATGCATCTTTTTTTAAAGAAAATTTAAAAAAGAAAACTGAAGAAGAGGACTTTTTTCCCCCATGCATAACAATAGACTTGTGTGGTAGGATGTGAGTGAGTTACAATGAAGGGATTTAAATGATTCCTTGTCCTCTGACTCAGCCCTCCTCTCTTTCAGCTGTGTAATGTGGTGGAGAGCTGGTGATGGCTTCAGACAGCTTCTACTGTCGAGACCTTCATTTGTATTCACTGTTTTCACCCCAACATCCCTCAGTAGAAAAGGCCCCTGTAGGATTTTCCATTACAGAATATTTGTTTCTGTAGAGTCAAAACATATCTCCACCGTGCTCACAGTGAAAACTGAAACATTTACAGCCTGTCATTGACGGTTGCACAGGACTTATGCAAGCTATGGTTCTTAGCAGTTCCCTGTGTCATCACACAGAGAAAAAAAAGAAAGTAAATAGATGCATTGCATGTGGCAGCTGTACCATAACGTGAACCAGTTTCAGTAGCTCAAAGCCGTCACCGCCCTCGTATTTCCAGTGAGGAAAAGATGAGCTGGGCTTGCTGTGCTTGCGTTGACACAAGCACAGACACCCAGCTTGGAGCATGTTTGAAATCAATCACCTTTTCTGATTTTAGAGACCCTGGTTCAGTAATTATAGTGATACACCTTTTCCATACTCATGCTTGTAGCACAGTAATGACCGACTCCAAACACACTAACATTAGAAGCCTCTTGCTGCTGTGCACCAGCTGTTACCCGTGTCATGCCCAGCCCCCATGAGGCCAAAACACTGTAAACTTTGGAAGCTAAACTACATTGCTTCTTTGTGAATTTCTAGTTTATAAACTCTACTTTGTTCAACAGCTTGTGTTAACTACTATAAGCATATGGAGCTAATCAAAATAGCTGCTGGTTTCCCAATGACGGGAAGTGTTTGGATGTGGTTGACAGCGTCTCTGCATTTTAGTCGGCCATTGGAAAGCAATATGGTTTATGGTAAATATACTTTTACCTTAGAGTTTCTATTTAAGCTTGCTCCCTCTGAGTTACCTCAGATACAACGCATGTTAGGCTGGTTTTTCAGTGGATTTGTCATAATCACACATGGCTCTCACACGCGCACAAGTGCCCATTTTGTTGTGTGTGTAGAAGTCCGCAAGGGAGCTGGAAATGCAGGATGCTGGCTACATGTACAGTATGTCTGTATAAGATATTCATATTTGTAAACCCTCTTCCTGCCTATAATTGGTGGGATATGGGTACAACTGTTTCTGAAGAAGCTAGCCTGAGAGAGTCAGTCTGGAGCAATGGAGTGAAAACAGAAGAAATCAGGGAGGTGTTAGATAGCAGCACGCTGAGGATCAGTGTTTGTAGAGTATGCTCTGGTTTGGCACTCTGTTTTCATTGTTATTTTATTCTTGCTCCGTCTCCCGGCCTTTCTTACTATCAGATTAAGTTTTTACCTTGATATAAGAATGCCTTTGATTGACATTCCTATCCTCTTAATTTTTTTAAAAGCTTTTCGGAGGAGAGTTTGATTTGATTGATTGACTGATGGTATGGTTTGCCCATTAGCTAAAACACTTGCTACCTGTAAGTCCTATTTTAGTTTAGTGAGTACTATGTACCGTTTATGTTAATGACTGGAAAAGATTTACTCTGTATTTTAAAATCCTCCAATGACAAGATGAGTTAAGCCTAGATGATATACAAATAAAAAAAATAAGTATGGTGGACTCACTGGTGTGTGTTACTGTGTGTTAATCAAGATTCCACACCATGCGATGCGCATAATCATCCTGGTCCATCGGAAATTAATTTTATACACTAATTATTTTTGCCAGATAGGAACACATTAAGGAAACTGCTTTAGAAAATGGACAGGAATCTAATGCTGAAAGAAAACAACTGTTTTGTATTTTCAGTTCTGACAGTATATATATTCAGTCTTCTGTTTCACTGTAAGACACACACTATTTTTCACTGGTCCCATGCAGTTTATTTGATCAGGGGTGCTCAGTTCCAGAATTCCATCATGGATCTCATTGTAGCTGCAGAAAGCACAAGTACAGCATCAGCACCATCCTAATCCCAGAAATCCTATCATTTGTATGCCATGTGGAGGTGCACCTGTTTGGGGAGCTGGGCTCCTTGCTGACACCCACAGTTTTTCAGCACAGCCTGGTCTTGGGGTCAAAGGGCAGCCCATCTCTCCCCTGGCTTGACTTGTGCAGATTAAGTCGGCTTCCCGCCGCTCTCCAGCTGTAGCTCGTTATCATTGGAGGTTGTCGGAGCTCCGTCCTCACAGAGCCACAGCAAGACAGCATGGCAAGCTTTCCATGTTAATTACTGTAAGTGCCGACCTGAGCAGTTTTGAATTCTTAAAGTCACTGTCCATGAGTTAAAGGACATTTCAGTTATTTGTCTGATGTTATTCAGTCCCTACTGTAAGTAACACATTAGAGACTACACATAGCACCTGTTTTCCATGATTGCTCGGTATTGCTCTTCTGTTCCACTGGCTCCCTGTATCTTTTAGAATTGATTTCCATGCCCTCCTCACAGCTTTGAGGTACTAAATGGGTTGGTTCCTCTGTGCATCACACATTGTCTATCATTTTAGGTCTACTCACATACCCCAAGGTCCTCTGCAGCATGCCTTCTAAATGTCCCTAAAATTACCACAAAGAAATGGGAAATGCTGCTTTTATTGTGTTTGCCTCCAGGCTATGGAACTTCCATGTATCAGAGAGGCAGCCTCCCTGTGCATTCTTTAAGGCGTTTCAAACATTCTGAATCTTTTTTTTTTTTTTATCTATTTCAATTTAACATTTATACCGTGTTATCCTCTTTCTAGAGTTGGCACCCAACAGGCTTAAAGCGGGCAAGTTTTACATGTGTTTTTAGCCTCTAAACATGTTCAAAATGGCATTACAAGTGCCTACCCATGTGCAGTGGTTCCTTCAGAGTGAACACAGTGAATCTGACTGCTGTAGTGAAAGAAAGGCATGGAAGTTGGTTTAGGTTTTATTTCCTGTTTTCTGGTGAATTCTACACTAGCCAATTGTCGAACTTATACAATCCTACATTCCAAAAGGTATTTTTCATATTTACCACTCTTCTTGCTAATTTTTGAAACAATGGGTCCTTGATTTCAGACAAATTTAGAAAAAAACAGGCCTACAATTTCTTTTTGTAAAATGTCAATTTTGAAGCTGACTCTTTTTAAAAAGAGAACTATGTATGGGGTCTTAAGTGTGCATTTCCTTGCTACATTATATCATGTTAAAAGACTAAGCATGACAGGATAAATTGGCCTCACAAGTAACACTACATTTTTTCTGTAGGTGATGTTAGCCAATTTAACATTGGAGCAGATTAACACAGTTTAATTAATTCTGCAAACTTTTCTCTTGTGTTTTTGTTTTGGAAATGCTAAATAACACCTCGCCCCTAACTTCTTTAAATTTCCATGGTTGTCTTACTATAGCCTCATGCACACTGCATCAACATGTGGACAAACCTACTGTGCCTTGTTGTGTTTGCAAAGCTACAATTGGACAATGAGAAGTCAATTGTAACTTAAATTAACATATTAGGGTTTATATGCAAAGTATTTTTTTTAAATCAAGGTCACACCAAGCAAGCTCGAGAAATTCCCAAAATTGTAGTGTAAAGAATAACATTTAATTGTGATTTACTTCTTGTATAAGAACTAGGTCTTAGAAGATCTGGAGAAGGAATGAAAATCTGCTCTCCAGACAACATCCTTTACAACAGTTAATCATTTAATCACTCCCATTTTCGACAGAATGCTCTTCTTCACTGACTATGGGAACGTGGCCAAGGTGGAGCGTTGCAACATGGATGGCACCAACCGGACGCGGCTTGTGGATTATAAGATTGAGCAGCCTACTGCTGTGGCATTGGACATTGTCAAGAAGCTGGTATACTGGGCAGATGCCTACCTGGATTACATTGATGTGGTGGATTACCACGGCAGGAACAGGCACACTATTATCCATGGGAGCCAAGTGAGTGTCACATTTCACTGTAAGCACTGCTTTTTGTCTTTTGTAGGCTCTACATCATAAGGAGCCATTGTGGACGAATGTCAGTGGGAATCTGAACAGACAATTGGCTTTTCTTATCAGACCTGTCTTCCTCTTCATTTGAGAGGCTCCAAATTGTTGTATTAGAAGGCTGTCTAATTTTCTGTGCTTTATCACTGAAAGACAGGTGGTATATTCATTGCTTGTTGTTATAATTTCGTCTTCATTTTTATATAAAAGGTCTGAATTGAATAGGGGATAGATGTTCATTAAATTGAAGGAATTGAGGCACATGTGGATATGTCTTCCAAATGAGTGTATAGTCTCTTTCCTGTGGTACACCCTTGAAACCTTTCATCACAGATTATGACTATTCATTAAACAACCTTTTCCAGCAACGTGGATTGTACTCACCCTTTATGAGGAAGGGAAAATAATTTCAAACACCTTATTTTGTATGCAGGTGTTCTTTGCATAATATTGCCTCCTTCACAAGAGTGACGCCGTAGACAGAGGACCCTTATGTCCTTGCGTCTGCATTACAAATGCCATGCAGCTCCTATCTGCATATTTCCTTAGACTATGTATTTTTATTTTAGACTATGTATTATTATTTCTTTCATAGCAAATGGTATCAGTGCCCGGAAGTAATAACTTTGCTCACAGTTTTACTCACTATATCACTTTGCTGTTTTATGTAATTTTACAAATATAGCTAATTTCAAGAAGTTATAGTTTTTCATATTTTACCAAGATTTCCACATTTGACTCAGATCAAACCGGACCAAGTATGATCATACTGGACCAAGTATGATCTAACAAGTAAAATTACAATTTGTATATTTTACTCAGCAAAAAAAAGAAGAAAAAATATAATATATACTGTATTATATATATATATATATATATATATATATATAAGTTGTGTGTGTGTGGTGTGTGTGTGTGTGTGTGTGTGTGTGTGTGTGTATGGCCTTGATGGCTACACATGGCTGCTTGCATTTTTTTTCCAATTCCAGCAAGAACCAAATAGCATGCATTAAATTATTTGTAGGTAAAGACGCACGTATAGCATACACACCTTTTTGCTTTGAAAGTTTCCATGTAAAAATAGAGTGCCAAGGCCATGTTCCATAGAGACAGACGGTTGAGTGGTTTGTTTATTTATTTATTTATTCTGCCGCATGTTTCTTGGTGCCCCAGATGTTACGGTGTGACCCAGTGAGCTCAGGTGTACTTCCTGTGAACACAGCTCATCCAGCCATGTCACTTTGTGTGGGTGTCAGCCTGCTAAATGTAGCATGGAGGATGTGGTGTCAGAGTCCAGCTTTTGACCCTGTGTGGTTCGCCCAATGTACAGACAGCGTACCACCACTCCCCCCCCCATGCTTGAGCATCATTAAAGACAAAAGTCCAAATTTTTGCTGTTATTGTTTTCTCCATGTTCCTGTTGTGGTTTTACATAGTTTTGCATCAGGGTTGATGTAAAAACAAACAAAAAACACCATGGGTGTTCTTGTTTTTCAGGTGTCGTATATTTATGCATTAGCTCTGTTTGAGGACTACCTTTATGCTACCCACTCTGGCCCCTCCAAAGGGAGTTCCATTGCAGAGCTGGTACAGATCCACAGGTTCAACATCACAGCAGAGAGCAGGACACTAGCAAGCCTTGGGAATACCAGAGACTACGTGTTTACCACAAGCTCACTCAGCCAAAAGGTGCGGGACATTTTCTTTTAAAAATGTATAGATTAGGTTAACATGTGGAAGTGTGTGACAAAATCCTTCCTATCTTTTGACTCACATGCTGGAGTATGTATAAATACAGAAGGAGGTTGCTTCATTGGCTTATAACTTCTCTGTCTTTTCTGATTATGTCCACAGTCAGGAGTCACGCATGTGAAATAGTTTCATATGGAAAGCCAGGTGGATGTTCCCATATCTGCCTTCTGAGTGGCAGCTACAAGTCCAGAACGTGCCGCTGTCGTACTGGCTACAGTTTGGGCTCTGATGGACAGTCCTGTAAAAGTCAGTGCATATTTTACCTTGGGTTTAAATAGGTGCATCATTGTGTATTTTAGTATATGTCCTTGTTCATATGACGTCATTGGCAGTGCTTCTTGTTCTTAATGAACAAGCATCCTGACTTGTGCCTGAAAAGACCGTTTTGCATCAGTGCTCTCTTTAATATTGACGTGCCAGTAAGGGTCATGTGTCATATCAGAACCAAGGTTGTGCCACACATGCCTCACCCGTACGTAGACTGACAGTGATAAAGTGAAGCACTGGTGGTCACAGACCCATTTGAAAGTGACGTTCCGCTATCGCCCTGTCGTGATTGATTATTGCCATAATGAGGATTTAAGTTTGTCTGCATTTGTTGGCTGGTCTGATCAATTGCTGGACATTGTGTAGTTGACAATAAAAGCAGAAGATCAAATTGATGACACAATCTGAGGGTCCACCACTGTTCGATCGGAGCAACAAAGCATTGAGAGGCTTGCCGTGACACATTTGATTTATTCCCCCGCTCTTAGATGTTCTGATGACACAAGCTATCTCTCTCCTGTTCACGCTTTCCATCTCCCTAAGCATAATGAGATTCGGTGCTAAATGGTAGTGCTTTTTCATACAGCACTCACCGTGGGGTTTGCTATCTGGGTCTCTTGCAATGCTTAATTGTCTCCTGGGTAGTCGGTCTCTCCCTCACAAAATGATAAATTGAAGTGAGGCATGTGTGGTCCTCACCCCCAGCCTCCCAGTCTCTCGGGTAGGGGCTAAGAGCGGAGGAGAGGTCTGATTCTCTCACTGGAAGCCCTCCTTCATTCCTCCTTCTGCCTCTTTGGAGGATCCCAAAGGGTTCGAGAACATACAGTCCCCTGAGCGGCTGGCGGGCTGCCGAGGAGCTGCCTCAGCTTTCTAGGCCTCTCTGTTTGCTTTTCTATACAGACACCATGTATTTTAGATCAGAAGCATTGTTCACAGCAAAGGTAAGTATTGCCATTGTCTGGTTGCTCAAGCATTTTCCTTCTCCTACTGTCAAGCAACTTTCTAGCAGGAGCGTGATTGAACGGGTAGAGTAAAGTCATTGGCACTGATTACTGGCTCCATTAAGGTGAATGGATTGCCCTGGCTCTGGCTCACATATAAGAACAATGTGGCCAGTAAGAGGGTTTAATGCTGGATCAGCATTGATAAATTAGACCACTTAATTGACAATAACAGTAAAAAAAGGCTTCACCCTTTCTTGCCTTGTAGAACCCAAAAACGATCTCTTCCTGTTCTACGGCAAGGGGCGTCCCGGGGTCATCCGAGGCCTAGATATGAATATCAAGTCCAGCGATGAGCACATCATGCCAATCGAGGACTTGGTCAACCCTCGAGCCATTGACTACTACGCAGAATCGGGGCACATCTACTTCGCTGACACCACCAGTTTCCTTATCGGCCGACAAAAAATAGATGGAAACAGCAGAGAGACGATACTCAAAGATGGTGGGTCTAAATTGTTTTTCTAACCCTTGTATTGTTTTCCCGTCCACCCCCCACTTGTTGTCCTCCCTAATAAAAACTGACTGATCTGGTTTGTCTGTAGCATGAAAAAATATACATTACTAAATTCTGACTTACATCTTCTTACGGTAGTTATGCAATTATTATTATTATTATTATTATTATTATTATTATTAGTATATTATAGTATTATCAAATTATGATTAATTATGTTATACCTAGTTTGACGTCCAGATTAAGATTTGTGTAAATTTACCATTGATGATTTGGCAAGTAATGACTGGGCATATAGCATCTTTCCACATTTCTCTGTCTGAATATCTTGGTCACCATGATAATTCAGAGATCTGAAAAATACTAAGCTATAAAACATTTTAAATAAGATAAGATCCTTAATTAGTCCCACAGTGGGGACATTTTCAGTGATACTGCACCAAAGGGGAAGTGCAATGACAAAC